>NC_068939.1:47289124-47889124 GCF_016801865.2 Culex pipiens pallens
ACAACCTTACTTTACTCCCTTTTCCTTTTTGCATTCGAGAGAGTCAATCGCAAAACTTTTCCATTCGCCCCTTCCCCTTTTGGTACAGTCTCGTCTGTGCAAATGCCTCTGTACTTTTTGGGGCAAAAATCAAACAAGTGGCGATTGCGCGCAACTTGTTGTGTTTCAGAGCAGAGCTTTTTTTTGCTGTCCTTCCCTACCTTCCATCATTTGCACGTTATTTTCCATTAATAAGCTTCACTCGCTGTCTCTCGCTGCTTGGAAGCAGCGGTGAATGGAAGTTTCTGTTGGAAAGTTGTACACGGAGCGTTGAAGCCATGTTTTGACTCTTGTAATTTTCCCAGAATGCTTCACTTCGCTCTCTTCTGACTCATCGTGACGTTTACGACGTGGGTGGGGTGGGGTTGAGCGATTTTCCGACCATTTCGCTCCCTGCTTTTTGTTGCTTGCATCCTATTACAGGTCCTGTCATGAAAAAAAAGCAAAGAGAAAGAGTGGGAATGTACAAACTGTCGTTTCTCTATCATAATATGGATCTTGGGGTTTTGCTTCCGCCTTTTATGCTTGATGACCTCGAAGGTAACAGTAGGGCGGTAAACATTGAAATTTGGCACTGTGAGAATTGTAAAAGAATATACCATTGAGCAATTCTCTCAGATATCGGTCATTCATTTATTTTTTTGTATTTTATAATCTGGCTGAAACTTTTTTGATGCCTGTCAGCTTGGCAGCTGTCCATACAAAAATGATGCTAAAAATTCAAAAATCTGTATCTTTTGAAGGAATTTTTTGATCGATTTGGTGTCTTAGGCAAAGTTTTAGGTTTGGATAAGGACTACACTGAAACAAATGATACACGGTAAAAAAATGTAATTTTTTATTTAACTTTTTGTCACTAGACTTGATTTGCCAAAAAACACTATTTTTATTTTTTTTTTTTTTTGATATGTTTTAGGGGACATAAAATGCCAACTTTTCAGAATCTTCCAGGTTGTGCAAAAAATTTTTGACCGGGTAAATGGTTTTTTGAATCAATGCAGATTTTTTCAAAAAAAATCGAAATATTTGTCGTAAAAATTTGTCAACTTTATTTTTCGATTTAAAATCAAAATTGCAATCAAAAAGTACTTCAGTGAAATTTTGATAAAGTGCACCGTTTTTCAGTTAAAGTCATTTCAGGTATCTTTTTTGAAAATGGTAGAAGTTTTTCATTTTTTCATTTTTTAATTAGTGCACATGTTTGCCTCACTTTTGAAAAAAAAAACATTTTTGAAAAGCTGAGAAAATTCTCTATTGAACTTTGTTGATACGACCCTTAGTTGCTGAGATATTGCCATGCAAAAGTTTAAAAACAGGAAAATTTATGTTTTCTAAGTTTCAACCAAAAAACTCACCATTTTCTAACGTCGATATCTCAGCAACTTATGGTCCGATTTACAATGTTAAAATATGAAACATTCGTGAAATTTTCCGATCTTTTCGAAAACAATATTTTCAAAAAAATTAAATCTAGACTAACATTTCAAAAGGGTTAAACATTCAATAATACACCCTTTTGATATGTTAGTCTTGATTTCATTTTTTTGAAAATATTGCTTTTGAAAAGATCGGAGATTTTCCGATCTTTTCGAAAACAACATTTTCAAATTATTTAAATCAAGACTAACATTTCGAAAGGGTTAAACATTCAATATTAAACCCTTTTGATATGTTAGCCTTGATTTATTTATTTTTTAAATATTGTTTTCGAAAAGATCGGAAAATTTCACGAATGTTTCAATCTCAAACAAATGTGTTAGTTTACCAAAAATCTTATCACGAAAAATTAATATTGTTTTTGAAGAATGGACAAATAGTAGAAAAAATCTTATTTTGAAAAACAATAAGGCTATTGCAAATTTTATTTCAAATTTAACAACTAATTATAAAATCTATTGCAATTTACACATTTTTTTTGCAGCATCTCTCACTGGGGACCGTCCATAAAACACGTGGACACTTTAGGGGGGAGGGGGTATGGCGATTGTCCACGGTCCATACAAAAAAGATTTTTTTTTGTATGGGCAATTGTCCACGAAGGGGGGGGGGGGTTGACATTTCCAAAAAAGTGTCCACGTGGTTTATGGATGGTCCCCTGGATGACTTTTATGTTTTATGAGTACAAAATAAACTTTAATGAATGAACTTTAAGAAAAATGCTTGATATCTTTTCTAACAAAATGTGTTCGATTGTACATTTTGCCAATAATTATGTCAGTAAAATTGAACATTTAAAAAAATAGCTACCTTATAAAAAAACGGTAATTTGTTTGCTCATTATTTTTTTAGAATCATTTGATATTTCAAACAAAGCCGCTCGAATCTGAGTTCTGCGGTTTTTAAATTTGTAATAATAAAAAACTTGTGCTATTAAGCATAATTTAACTAAGTGAAATTGAAAGAAATACATCATTTTTGAAAATGATTTTATGATGAATCAAAATAAAAAAAAATCTGTTATTTTTATTTCTGGAGTAAAAACATTAAATTCACAAATAAACAACTAGCCAAAATCATCTGAGAACAGATTTAATGATGAAATTTAAAAAAGTCTTCAGCAGTAACTTTTCACAAAACAAATCGATATCACGGAAAATACATCTCAAATTTTTGAGTATCTCTTATTACTTAAAGTTAAATTTGCAATTCACATATCTTTTTATTTTGTATTTTTTTAAATATATTTCAAAGAACTTTCTTCGTTTTATGTTTTACGCTTATAAAAAATTAAAGTTCTGTCAAATTTTCTGCACTTTTTTAATTTTTTTTTTAAATCTGGCTTGTCATTTAAAAAGGGCGAACATTGAACATTGAAAATCAAAATAATACATTCCGACATGATTTCAAACGGTGCTCATTGTCAAACAAATAAGGCAAAAATAAAAGCGTTTTTTAGAGAATTTAATATTAAATGATACAAAGTGTAAAAAAATGTGGTATTTTTCCGTTTGTCCATTTTTTTAAATCCTTATCATAACTTTGCCGAAGACACCAACTCGATCACAAAATCGTTTTTTTTATGGAGTAGACATTCGCTGAAGCAAAATACTAATTTTGTTGAAATTGTCGCTCAGATTTCTAATATCTTAAAGGTAAAATTAAGTATCTAAGAAAATATCTTAATAAAAAAAAACAAATAATATTTACTGTGAGCACACCAGTAACACCGAATGACGAACGTTAACTGCGAAAGCGGAGCCGGTGGAAAAACGACTCACTCCCACTGATGGTGGTGGGTAGGACGACGATAAAACCTGAGCTTTTTTGCTCCATCGCGCGCGCACACACAAACATTGGCTGTACCACAACCGACGGCCGCAGCATAACTTAAGGCGGAAAACGAATCGGGCGCCACAACGAATGACGATTGGGCCGTGTTTGCGTCAGATTAAAATTCAAGCAAACAAACACACTGAGGAGTGAGGACCTGTTTGATTTCCCCCCCAGAACCGTTCTCTAACCTTTGGAGGGGTAGGGGGTAAGATCAACAGGGTGGGGAAATTTGGGGAAACGACGTCCCTGAGCTTGTTTCAATTTAAAAATCGGATGAAAAAAACGTGGAAAATCGTTTTCGTTGTGTGCTGTAAAATTTATGAATTGCAGAATGGCAGAACAAGCACAATTAATTTTCATTCAGACTTTGTTGAGCGTTTTGGGTAGGGCTACACATTTTTCTGATGCTTGTCATTTGAATTCGGTGGAACATAGGTTGGGTAAATTGAATTAATTACACGTGATTCTCATATTACCTGGAAATTCTGAAACATGTTTAATGGAGGATGTAAAAAAGAGGAATGCAGAGATCAATGTAATTTAAATCCAGGTACTATCAATTAAGGCGACTTAAATTGGTTCTTCAAAAAACCTCCAAATTCACAGTAAATCGAATGAATATCTTCATATAGATACAAACATATTTTTTAAACAGGTAGATCGCTAATTTTAAAATAACAGGTTCTTGTAAAAGTAAATTTAAATTTAAAACGCTTTTTTCAGAAATATTTAATCGAAGCATGAAAAATATCATTAACTAGATTGTTTAGAGCATTTAGCAATTTATGAGTAAAACGAACTATTTAGTGATTTTTTGAGTAATCCTTTGAAACTTTTCTAAATGTCCGAAAGTGATTTCCTTTGCCTGATAAACAGTGTGAAGTATTTTTGTACACATTAAATTATAAATTGAATAATCATGTTCTATTTAGAAGAAAAAAAATTTTAAACAAAAAAAACAGCACATTTTTCTATAACTATCATAGTTTTCAGTTAGAGAGCGTTCTTTTATTACATATCAAAGTTATGTTAAGCTTCATTGTTTATGAGATGTTTGTAACGATTATTCAATATGTCTAATTCAAATAAAATTCAAAATGTTGTCCCTAAACCCTGGTCGATGTCGAAAGCAGAAAAAGAATAATAAAAAATATTTCAAGCATAACTCCCCAAATTTTGTATTCAAAAGTATCAAAAAAAAAGCTTTTAACATTATAACAGTTATATTAACGTTAAAAACAGGCTAAGTTTCAATCAATTTTCTTGTTTTCTAACCTTTGCATGGCAATATCTCTGCAACTAAGGGTCGTATCAACAAAGTTCAAAAAAGCAAAATATTGAGAATTTACTCAGCTTTTCAAAAATATGTTTTTCAACGGTGGGCAAACATGGGCACTTATTTAAAAAAATAAAAACTGCGACTATTTTCAAAAAAATTACCTAAAAATGGCTTTAACTTGAAAACGGTGCACTTTATCAAAAATTCACTACATTACTTTTTGATTGTAAATTCGATTTTACATCGAAAACGAAGTTGAAAAATTTTTGCGACCAATATTTCGATTTTTTGAAAAAATCTATATTGATTCAAAAAATCATAACTCGGTCAAAGATTTTTTGCCCATTCTGGAAGTTTCTGAAAAGTTGGCATTTGATGTCCTCTAAAACATATCAAAAAATAAAAATAGTGTTTTTTTGCAAATCAAGTTTTAGTGACAAAAAGTGAAATTAAAAATAAAATTTGGTTACCCTGTGTCATTTTTTTTTCAGTGTAGTCCATATCCATACCTAAAACTTTGCCCAAGACACCAAATCGACCAAAAAATTCCTTCAAAAGATACAGATTTTTGAATTTTCACATATCATTTTTGTATGGACAGCTGCCAAATTTGTATGGAAAATTATATGAACGAACTAATGATGCAAAATGGCTTCTTTGGGCATACTGAAGGCACCAAAAAAGTTTCAGCCGGATTAAAAAATACAAAAAAAAATCGAATGACCGAAATCTCAGAGAATTGCTCTTATACCATTCTAAAAGTAAGAATTTTTGATCTCAAGCAAATGTGTCTCAAAACTAATAAAATTTTGTGATGCAAAAACTAAATGCTATTTTGAAACCTAATTAAACAACAATAAGGCCGTTGCAAATATGTTTTGAAGTTTATGCCCTCGGCTCTGATCATTGAACAGTGGTCCAGATCGCAAAATTAAGTGGAAAATGTATTTTCCGAAAAATTGTGACGTTTTGGAGCTTTGGTGTCTTCAGAAGAGTTGTTTCAAATAGAAAGGGGCAACTTTTGGTTTGGTTGAAAATTAGGGTGGTTCACGATTAGGGTGATTTTAAAAATCTAAGTTTACAGGAATATTTTTGGGATTTTTTTCGTCTTCTAGAAAGTTGCCAATTCAAGCCACTTTGTCGAAGACATCAAAATTTTATCTCGTAATCTACGCCTTCTATGACCAAATTTATAGAAAGCATCTGAGCAAACCTTCAAGTAAAAGTTTTTTGAACGTGGCAATTCAGGGTTAAGTTTGAGAGAAAAGTGATAATTGGAGCACTTTTAGAGCTCTAAAAAACGAACTTTTTTTTTTTTTTTTTGGCATGTCAATTTGAACTTAAGGGTCAAAAGTTACAGCCATTTTAAGGTAAAAAAAAGCGCAAATTCAAAACTTAAAAATCTAGAAAAGGCGCAAGCAAAATTTTAAGCACCAGGTTGCATTTGAAAGAGGAGATCTAGCACTACAAACGCTGAAAAAATCTCAGGGGTGTTTTTCTTAAACTCGAGATATCTTGAGTTTAAAGAAAAACTCTCTTTTGACAAAGTCTAATTTTCAAAGGAAAACCATATGGGATCACCCTAACGAAATTCAAAAATTGTCCAAATATATGTTTTTCCATGTAATTTTGCCCGCTGAATCTGAATCTGCCCTCAGAATTGAGTCAAAGTATCGAAAAATCAATTTTTGGTCATAATTTGAGTTTCCATGTAAAATTATCGTATTTAAAAGAGGGTAAGACAAAAACTAGACATAAAATTTACATTAGCCTAATTGTAATTATTTTGCAAGCATAATTCTTCCTCTGTACATATTATATAATTATAAATGACGTCATTCTTATGCTCGCGAAATGACACTCTTGAAGCGATCGCGGATCATCATCATTCTGCAATTAATCTCTCTCTTTCTTCAAACACACACTCAAACACAAACTAACTCAGGGTGTGTGGCGTTTACAAAACACTAAACCACGCACTTCTTGATCGTGGTTTGGCGCCTCTTCAGCATACTAACAAGACAGCTGTATAAACCCTCTATTCGCAATTAATAACATAAATTTAATGTTATTATTACACGGTATAATAAGGCTAAGATTACATGTTTATGCTTAAAACTTCAAATATGTTGTTATTTTTGAACACTGGTTTTATTAAAATAAAATTGCAAAAAAAATAAATGAACCGAATCGAATAAAACTTTTTGAAAAGTTTCAAAATACAATTACAAAAATTACATGAAAATATTCAGCAAAAAAATATCATAGGATAGCATTGGTGTTTACCCGTAGCTGCTACTTCGTTATTGACCAGGACCCCCAAACATTGCTCCGTGGACCACAGATGAAAAGTAGGAACCACTCTTCACCCCTTCACACTAAAAAAATATGAAATTCACACTTAACATAATCTAGAATATGACAGAAAATTAGCAAACTTAATCACAATTTCAACATGATTTTACATCCTTCGTAACGTAATCTTCATCTTACCAACAAAAACGACCATCTGCAGCAGGATGTCAAATTAAATTTAATTTTGTGTTTCATTTGATGTAATTTCATGTCTTCGGCGATGCACATAGCTGGAGCATCAAATTTAACTCAATATTACATTCGATATATCATAATTTTACCCACTTTGAACCTCAAAATTGTTGACTCGCAACGCACCGTGTAGAAGTGTCACTGTCAGCCATCTTGAGTTGCAAAACAAAGTTGAGTGGAGCGTTGTTTCCCCGTGGACATAATTTTGTCGATGGCAAACTCAAATGCAGAAGAACCGGCAAGGTCCGGTTGGTCCGGTGGTTTTCACGAATCAGGAGAAGGCGATAACTCCGGTGAGCAGTCAGAACCGCTTCGGTAAGTTAATCGTAATTCAGGATCGATTCTTTATTAACTATTTCGTCCCTCCTCAGGTGGTGAATGACGCAGGGTCTGCCGGAGTCAATTTTGTCCATCTCTCAACGTGGAACCGAACGTGAGAAGAAATATCGGTGGTTGTAGCCTGCAGCTGAGGCCAGAGGCAAGGGTGAGCAAGGGCCCGGCCCAGATTATAAACATCGACGGATTCGGGATGACGTAGCGCGCGGTGGTGGTGCGACAAAATCCGTCCGACGTCACTTCTAAAGATTTGACCGGGGTCGAGAATCATCGGAAGAAGCCGGTTCCTGAAGGTAGCTTTGTGTCGGATTGAACAACGTTGTCTCCAGTCGATTGCTAGAAGTCAGATGATGTCGGTGAAAACTTGTTTTCGGCGATAACAATCGAGTGAGTAAAAAGCAGTGCTAGTGAATCAAAAATTGTAAACAGGAAAAAAAGTGAAAATAAACTTGAATGTTTAACATATAAGCAAATTACGAAATCATTTATTCATAACCTCAAAATCCCAACTCTTTTTCTTCCACTTAAAATTACATCGTATGAAAATTACATCAACGAATTTTAAGCTGATGTAAAATTCAATGCTTGATCAAAGGCTCAGAAAGCTCATGTAATGTTCAAATCTGATGTAATTTTCTGTCAAGTTTGATGCTCCAGTTATGTGCATCAAATAGACAGAATATTACACGATTATTTTTTGGTGTGTTCGCAATTTTCAAAGGTCCCTATCATGCTGATCAATACCGACGCCGGCCACGACCAGTGGTAAGCCACGGTGATGTGGATGGGAATGTTAGTCCAATACTTGAGTGATGGGACCGCTAAATCGGTTGCGTCTCCGACAAAGTATCACATGAGTTTTGAGGGGTTAGTAAGATGGGTATGAGGTCAGGATTCACTATGGTAGGTGATGCGACCATAATCAATTTGTTTATAGGCTGAAATTTTAAAAATCTTAGGCAGCCGGCTGCGGAAAGATAGCTATCTAGAGATTCAAATATAGTATAAATTCGACCGCGATTCTCCAGAAATTCTTCGTCGGCGTGCCTTCCGATCAACGATGATATAGAAAGAACTTAATCCAGCAATACGACTTGCTCGTCGCCGCACTGTGGAAAAATAGAATCAGAGTAAAACGACTTCAGCGATGCAATATTTAACATAATGGGACACTTGCAAATTCTTTTCTTGATCTGCGATTTTTACAAAGCTTAGTAACAGTTAAGCGCGGTATTTACAATTTATCGAGCAGAAATTTCTAACATTCTGATAACGAAACAAATTCAATAACGCTCAAAACTTAGGTTTTCAGGTCAAGAAAGTTTGTTTTTAAATTTGAAGTCATTTATTAAAATACTATCGTTATCTTCTCTAAAATCCTAAACACCACAAGTCTGTAAGCCTGCATATTAAATGTTTTTGCTGGTATTTTGGCAACACTGACTTCAACCTGTCAGGCGTCAGGTGCCAGACGTTAAATCTGCCTCCAGGGCAGCCATGCCAGATAAATCTGTATTTGACAGATTTTTCGATCCCAAAAATCTGTATATACAGATTTTTTTTTAAATGGTTATATTTGAGAATTTCAACAATTTATTGATTGAATTATGCTTTAATGTGATTAAAAAGCCTAAATCTACTGTTACAAATTGAAAAAATGTCTTCCATGGCTCCGAATTCGACATGATACAGATAAAATACATATTTATTTTTAAAGAAAATACAGATCTGTCATAAAATAATCTGGCATCGTTGCTCCAGGGTTCCTACGCATACACACATAAGCCAAATGACACCTCACGCGGCGAGAGTGTCACTTTTTCCGTCAAGGAACGCACTCACCCGATTGAAATCTCGTCAACATTCCTTCTTGATTCCCTCCTCTGCCAATTCACGGTCATCCTCCAGCCAAAGACAACCACTATCACCACAACCAGTATAAACTAGAGACCCTTAATAGGATATCACGTATAAACACACAAAAACACACTAAGAGAAGTCATTCTTTCGGCAAATGCCCCTCTCACTCTCTCTCCAAAACATTTGCACAATGGCCGACCAAAGCAACAAAATAAATCACAGCCAACACTAAAATTGCCCAAAAACACCCGATTTTATTAATTTCGCGCAATACTCGACACTATTTCGAAAGAACACTCCTCGGCGCGTCGACAAGCACGTATTAAACCCGAAACGGTCAGGTTTTACACCGAAAATCGAACGATTTCCTTTCCGATCGCGGAACAACGCGTCTGATCCGTTTGAGCTGACTTTTCTCTCCATGAAAATATTCAGCAAAAAATTAAACAAAACAAAGCTGTCTCCAAAAAACTTTATAAAAACTACTAAGTTTAAAACAAATACAATAACTCTACCCAACGAATCAACCTAAAAACCTACTCAACCCCAAACAAACCAATCACAACAACTACATAATACTACTCACCTCACACTAACGTTGGGCTGGTGTCGATGATCATTGATCGCACCATCACCGGTGGCGAACATGTAGAACTGTAAGTAGTAGTGCAGCGCAGACAGAACAACCTTCCAACCGCAGACGAACAAAAACGGTCGTATGCGTTTGAGATTTCATTCACACATACCAATGAGATCTAAAATCGAATGACGCAGTGACGATGATGGCGCTGATGATCAGGTTTCCTGCTAGCGAAACTCATTATGGAGAGGTGATCGATTTTTTGCAAGTTTTGCAGTTTTATGTGAATATTTTTCCATTGAATATTCAATCATTTGGAAGAAAAACATATTATATATTTTCACAGTCAAAATTTGTCAATTTGGATTGCCTCAATTTGAATAAAACTCAATTATGATAATCAAACAATTCATTCTTTCTGAGTTGAATATTCAATTTTACTAACATTTTGACCATCCCAATCAAAACCAAACCAACACTTTTGCACACGATCACAAGCGATCATCAACCACCAGGATCTGCTACCCCTCTTATCCATCCCTCCAAACATCTTTAAGTCTATTCACTAAGCCACCTTCGCAATTTTCAGTGGTGTACGTGAGTTGCTAAATGCTGAGTAGGGTGGCTCTTCTTATAAAAAAAAAAAAAAAAAATTTCTAGAGTTTTTTTTAAAGGTCCTATAAACTATTGTTTTTCATATGTTTATAGGACCTATTAAAAAAAACTCTAGATTTATTGATTTTCCCTTGAACTCTGGAATCAAGTATTCTTCTACATGAGTTATAAAAATTTACTAAGATACAAAACATGCCAAATATTTTTTGTAATCTTGAAGTGATATGCGTTGGAATAGAAAAAAATGTTGAGCATTAATTTTGTTTAATCAAAAAAATAATTAAAAAACATTTAAATTTGACCCACCCTCAAGCCCACCCTAGTACGCCATTCATACTGCTGTTCCGCGAGCTTGCCCACGATCGCGAAAAAAAAGAGCTGAGCCAAAACTTGTTCAAGTGAGTGCGCTGAGCGAGTAGTTGTTGTTGCTTACATCGGCGCACGATCTTCGACTGCTTTCGTGTGTGCGATGCTGATTCTTGACGACTCTCGGCTCGCGTCGTTTGGTTCAGTTACACTTTAATCACTCGCGGCGACGGTCGACTCGTGCGCGATCCTCTCTCTCTTTATTTCTCTTTTGGTGTCCTTTCGCTCGTTACCCCCCGCCCGCTCACACTCCCACGGTACGCAAATTTCCTCAACCTGAATTGGTAATTTTAGTGTTTTGCTTTTTTTTTGCTGGTGTTGTTGTTTCGCGTGGTGCCATCTTTTTTTATTTACGGTCTTTTTAATGTGTTTTTTTACGTTTTTTGTCGCTCGAAGCGACGTTGGCTTAGCTCATTCACAAAAAATAAGATTCTCGGAGTGAAGACAGTTTTGATTTTAGCTTGACAAATATAGCAAAAAAAACGTGATAGGTCGAAAATAGGTGCAACCGCGCGTAATTTCGCAACAAATGAAAGTACCTTTCGACTGTTCTCGCGAAATTCGCTCCTGTCCAGGTTCCGGTTCCAGTGCACTCAAAACCAAACTCAACACACAAACGAGGAAAATCATTTCACTTAACGTTTATTGATTTGCAGATTGGCGTTCTCGCGCGCGTGTGTGTGTTTTTGTTTCGGCAAGGAAAGACGTCGTGCGAAAAGAAGCTGGTTTTGTGTGTGACGACGACGACCGAGACGCCATAAAGGTTTAAAAATATCGTGAAAACAGTGAAAATTTTTCGGCGAACCGCTAACGGCTGATTCACGGTTGAATTTTGGCAGGCAGAGAGGATATTTATTCTGAGATTGGACACATACACAAAAGGTAAGGGTGAGGGTAATGTGTGAGAAAATGAAAACAAATGTACGGGGAATCATTAATCATATCTTAAATTTAAGAGTTGCTTTATTTGTTTTGTGTCCATGTTCTGTATGCTTACAACAAATCAACTTTGATGGATTAAATCAAATTAACAAACAGGCCATACATATACTCTGATTTTTTTTTGTTTAAACAAACAATTAATAAACAATCGATTTAATTTAGTCTCTACTAAACATTTCCATGCATAGATTTAAAAATCATTAGTCAACTTAAAAAATCATTTAAATGCTTCATCTTAAAAAGCATTTAAATGATTGAAGTCTGGGTTCAAAAATGTACAAGTCTGTAGTTTTTATTTTTTGTCCTTCAAACCAAATTTTTATTTTTTGCTTTTTGAGTGTTTTTGAATACTCCTGACTCAAGGCGGGTCTAAAACACCCAAGAAACACAAATTGAATCTTTCCAAAAAAAATCATAAAGTTTTTTCCAAACAAGTCTCCATACAAATTTGCGAGCTGATCAAAAAAAATCTTTAAGGGTGCACACTAGAGTGTAACAAAAATGACTTTTTGGCGGGCATTCAGGGGTTTGTTCAGGTGGGCATACTGAGCCTAAATCCCAAATATGAGCTTGATTGGACGTAACAGGAGCTGGCGCTCCGCCCTTCAATTTTAAATGGGATTTAACCCGTAAAAAAAGATTTTTTCAAAAATGTCACCTTTTGAGGCATTTTGGCCACCAATGCGTTTACCAAAAACATCACTGGCGTGTAGGCCAGATCCTTGCGCATCTTTTGGTATATATATCATTGAAGTTTGGAGCATCCTGGAGCTCGGTACAGACCTTCAAAGTTTGGCATTTTTTCGAAAAATCGTCCCCGGCAAAAAAGATATGCGTCGCACCTCGCGACGCCCGAGACGCCATTTGATTTGGCTGGGACCGATTTTTCGAAAATATGCCAAACTTTGAAGGTCTGTACCGAGCACGAGGATGCTCCAAACTTCAATGTTATATATACCAAAAGATGCGCAAGGATCTGGCCTAAACGCCAATGATGTTTTTGGTAAACGCATTGGTGGCCAAAATGCCTCAAAAAGTGACATTTTTGAAAAAATCTTTTTTTACGGGTTAAATCCCATTTAAAATTGAAGGGCGGAGCGCCAGCTCCTGTTACGTCCAATCAAGCTCATATTTGGGATTTAGGCTCAGTATGCCCACCGGAACAAACCCCTGAATGCCCGCCAAAAAGTCATTTTTGTTACATCCTAGTGCACACTGCACAGCAACCAAGTCAAACTTTGTTGTAAATAACTTTAAAGGCAGTAATTTAAGGGATGATTAAAAAAATATATCGATAATTTCCGTGGTTTTGAAGATACCAAAATGTCTGTAACAAAAATCTGGGTGCAAAAGCTATAGTTGATGTGAACCGTTAAACATACGAAAATTTGTACATAAATAAGAAATTTTTTGATCGTTTTGGTGTCTTCGGCAAAGTTGTTCAAGGAAAAAGCAGGCACACGGAAAAAATATTTCTATTTATATTTTTTAAATTTTTTTTGGTCGCTAAAAGTTTAATTAAAATAAAAACGTGTTTTTTTTTTATTTTTCGGTTTTCGTAATATTATTAGAAGACCAATAAGGTATTTTCAAAAATGACCTAATAAAAATAAGTTAGCGAATAAAAAAGGCATCTTCTGCGTCAGATGTAAGGATGATGCAAAATCCGGTATAGGTGTGTAGAATTTAAAAAAAAATATGATTTTTGGAAATTATCAAAAAGATGCTCATATGAAATTATATATTCATTTTTTAGATGCTGAATCAAATTGACAACCGAAAATAAAATAAAGTTAAAAAATTTTTTGGCAAAGAGTACCGCTGTCAAACTAAAGACATTTGGAGATTAAAATTTTCACAAGATCCTCGGGAATTACTCTTAGTTTTAAGTAAAATCTAATTACAAAAGCCGACTCGGTACAAATCAGGTCCCAGTACCGAAAAGGACCTCATAAAAATAATTTTATGAGATTAAAAAATATATAAATTGATGAATATCTTGCAATACCAAAAAAAAAGTTTGTTCAGCTCTTTTTTAATATTTTTAGTGATTTTAATGTACCGAAAAAAAATATATTTAGAAGAGCAGACAAATTTTGAACAGTTTTTTTACATTTTTTTCCATTGAAAATTGAAAATGGAACTCTTAATAGACACGGAAAATAAATATTTTATCACAAAATTTAATTCTTAGGAGGCTTAGCAACACGTTTCTCAGCCTTTTGAAATATTTTTTGGTTCTTTTCATTAAATGCAAGCAAAAACTTGTAAATTAATTTTTAATTGCAAATTTGATTTTGTATCTAAAAAGTAATTTTATTTTTTTTATAATCATATTTTCAAAAATTTGGATAACTAGGTTTTAAAAATCTAGACCTATTTTAAAAATATTCAAAATGTTTAATTATAAATTTAAATAAAAAGTCAAGGTTTGAATGAACAAAAGTGTTTTAAAATGCATTTTAAAACAGTTCAAATGTTTTGCAATCATTAGTTTCCGAAATATCTAAGTACATATCTACATTTTTTTTTGTTTTTTGCGTAAAAACAGACTTTTCGAAAATTGTTATAAATTTTTAAAATATCGATGACTTTATGAAAATATTTTTTTAATGAGTTTTACGGCTTTTTTCGATCTGTGGTCCCAAAATTAGAAATTTGGGAAAATATAACAGAGCCTTTTTAATTTTTTTCATGTGTTTTAAGTAAATTTTATGTTATTATTTTATTTTAGTTTTTAAGGAAATATTGAAACATGAAATAAATATTGCATTCGCCTTCGTTGTGAATAATTTTCAAAGAATATTTCGATACCTTAAATCGAAAACCTAAGAATTTTTTTTAAATAATGATGTGCTGGTGTGTTTTTAAACATTTTTTTCGAATTCATTTTTAAACATTTTTTTATTGAAAAATTTTAAAACAGGCTTGTAATTTCTTTTTTATCCACCACCACAAACTTTGGCCAGAGGTCAGAAACTTAACTTTAAAAAATGTTTTTATTGGTTAATTATTTGAATCAGAGATGGACTGCTGACAAAATTTCGTGTTATGCTAGTTAAGCTAATGCAATGTTTTTTTGTTTTTTTTTTTCATTCAAGTTTTTGTCACAAACATGCTTCCAAAAATAAGGGGGAAAACAAAATATTGCAAAAATAATTTTAATTGAATCGCTGTACTATCGATTGTAAACTATATTTGAATGTTTAATCAAAATTATGCAAATTAGAAATTTTTTGATCTCAAATCCGAAAAAAAAAACATAAAACTTAAGAAAAACAGCATGGGTTTTCCAGAACTTATCGATTTTTAGAAATTTTGAACAGCATGGATGGTATAATATTTTGTGATACTTTTGCTTCAAATTTTTGAATTCGGCTTGAATTCTAAATTTAGTCAAATATCTTAAAAAAATGTTTTATTAAATTTTACATAAAAAAAACTAATTTGTTAAAATTTGTTCGATCTGAAACAAAAATTTAAAAATATTGTTCTTCCAGATTCGTTACCAGAAATAAATGATATTGTGAATATACCTTACTTCAACATCAACGATGTTTATGGAATTGACCAATTTGGGCTTGAATAAATTTAGTTGGAATTATCAATATCATACAAAAACAAAAAAATGCTTTTGAAGAGCGACTTTGAGTTAGTGTTTTATATGGTTTTGGCAAAATCTTCGATTCAAATGTATTAAACTAAAGTATAGTTACTCAATCAAATTGTGTCATATTTTACACACTCAAAAAAATGAGTTCTCGTAAACGTGAACAGCATTCATGCCAACGGGAACAAGGAAGAAAACTGTTCACTTTCATGGTGCAATGCACTATAAAAGTTGAACAGTTTTCTTCCTGGTTCCCGTTGGCATGAACGCTGTTCACGTTTACGCGAACTCATTTTTTTGAGTGCAGCAGTTTCATGTTGTCCTGTTACTCAGTTCATTTAAATACAACCAGCTGTCTTTCCAGTTAATCTTTTCTTTTTTCAAATACCGGCTCCAAACTGGTTCAAACTACTACCTCCGCTAGCCGTATTAGCACTAAAACCACTAATAGCCTTATCAAGTACGAACCACTTGACTTTAGCGTGTGCACTACATCTTTGTTGTATCAAACGTTGAAAGAAGTAGCGAACCGCAGCAGCATCAGACGCCCCGTGAAAAGGGTGTCTGCGCTGATCTCCAACTTTGAACCGCTCCAAACCAGACAACCGTAGTGGCATTCTAGAGCAAAGGTTAGCAAAATGTTGATCACATCATCGGGACTGATCGTAGGGTAGCCGGTTGAACAACGGTTATATCAACTATTGTTCAACTTTTGATGCCGGTTGTTGAACTAGGTTGGTATTTTGAGTTTTTACAACAACTTAAGAAGTTTGTTGAAAAATGCAGCTTCATTTTTTGAAAAATTTATTTCATCGTTTTGTATACAAATTAGCAAAGGGCTTTCGCACCCCATTACCAACCATTACGCTATTACAGTTTCACCCTGGCGAAGTTGCATATTCACTTCTCACCGAACTGCGGTTGGCGTCGACTTGGCACCACCAACTCGGGGAGGGACCCGTTCGGAAGCATAAAATGCTATAGCTGCGTTGGCGGACCAGGCGAAGGTCTCCACGCACGGAGTAGCAGATCGTGGCCACCTCACCACCACACCGACCGTCCAAATGGCCAATTCGACCGTGTTTTTTCGAGTGTGGTCGGCGCGTGGGACGATCCCGATCGGAAAAGAATAATATTATTGCTTGGTCGGAACGACCGGTAGGGGAGGAGTTCCTATTTTTGACAGGTTGAAGTTTGGTTGCAACTGTCAAAAAAACGATCAGAAATGTGTAGCTCTACCCTAAAAGTTAAAACAGTATGCAAGACAGCAAACGGGGATGAGTCTCGCGGTCTTCAAGGGGATCAAGGTTACGTCATCGTGGCCATCCTACGAAGAATGGAGAGGGGGACACAAATTCCGAGTGTGGCGCGGCGCTAATCAATAAAGCAATCACAAGTGTGCTGGGTAAACAAACGAAAGTGGCAGGCATTTCAACTCGTGTGCTACACACACTCTAAGAAGCACTCCAAATAGTAGCAGTAGCAGACGTTAATTAGGGTTGATAGGCTATTGCCAATGGTTTGTGGGGTTCTCGGAGTGCTAATGGAAGATACGAGAGAATGCTAGGACAAGCATGTTGACGAGATGTAAATTGGTAATCGTGATACGTAACGAGGATCACGAATAATATAATTTGTGTTGAAAGTATAACTTGATACAAAAAAACATTAATGTAAAAAAATATTAGGCTCTTTCAAAAAGTTTCTTCCAAAAATGATCTCACCAACCAGTACGTCACCGTTTAGTCAGAATTCCTCCACAGAAATTTGCATTCTTTCGCAATTCTCAGAACTCGACACGACTCTCTCGAACTGTGATCGATTGTGGGTGTTTCGGTTGCTTTCGAAAGACTAGCAAGGAATTTTCCACCGCGGTGACCACCCTCCTACACGCGTCAAAACTCGATTCTTCAAATGTCTTCAAAGAGTAAAACCGCAAAACCAGTTTTCGCTGTATCTTTTCTCTCTCGAACAACATAACCCCACAAGCATAAAGTATGGTTTTGTTCTTCAACGCAGACATCCGTCAAAATCTTTCTCGAATTACCCCCTCCGTCAGCTGAGGGTTATCTACAGAACCCCGTACAACTAGTGAGAAAGAAAAAAAATAAACAAACATCTCGGTCAACATATGTTTCTAACCTTTTTTTTGCCAGCAGCTTCAAACTATGCTCAAAGACAACATGCCGCGCAACACTAATAGCCGGTGTCTCGGTATGGGTGCGCCAGCAATGTTCGACAACTCGCACACTAGCGGAGGCCAACCTCTACGTAAACATCCGATCGACCGCGGAAAACACACATCAATCGATCGAGAATCGGACACACGATCGGCGATTCGTGCTCGTGCAGCAGTTCTGCGATTTGTGGCAGAGGAGGTTAAAAGATTTGGGATAACGATTTGAACAGATGGTCATCACTGTTTCAGAATGTCTCAAATAATCAAGATATACAAATCTTTCGTTCATAATGTTTTAAAATTTAATGGTCCGTATTCGATCATTCAAAATTTCGATTATCCGAAGTTCAATTAACCGACGTTTGATTAGATTAAATCCAAAAAAAATGGGATGACTGTATCATCTTTGTGAAATTTTTAATACCATGATTAAATTTGAGAATGCTATTGAGTCGTTCTCTAAGATTTCTCAAATCGACTTTTCCAGGTATTTTTTATTTGGATGCAATTCTGTCCATGCGTTCACTACGTCAAAAGAAGTAATTTTGCATCTTTAGTTTTTCCGTACAAGTCTTTATACAATTTGAGGGCTCGTCATTCTATAGGTGTGACCACTTAATGAGCCTTTGATTTTAAACTGACAATATTTCGAATACTATTGGTTCTATTTCAAATGTAAAAAATTGCAACTTTTGCAGATTTTTTCAATAATAATATTTATAAATTTTATTATTTTGTCTAAAATATGCAATAAGGAAAATACTCTTTTTTGAGACCTTTTCTAAAATTAAGCTTATTTTCCAATTTTGAAATTTATTTTAATGAAAAACAAGAACATTTCACAATAGTTGCAATTGTTCTGAGATAAAGTCAGTTGAAAATTACCGGCCAAATAGGTAACACTAAGAGAAATTTATTTTTTCTCAGCTTTTCTTTTTTTTTTTCGAACGTGCATACCTTTAAAAAAGTCTTTTCAAAATTCAAAAAAAAACGAAAAGATATCGAGGATAAATATCTAAACGTGGGAGGATAATAACTTTAAAACAGTACATTTAATCAAAAAGAATTTTTAGATTAAAAATCCGATTTACCTTTAAAAAAATATATTTTTTGACATTTTCTTGACCAGGTATGCAGTATTTAAAAAAAACTGTATTAAAAAATTTCATATCTCCAAAACCAGATTTTGCACCATCACGCACTATGGCTCAGAAAGTGTATTTTTATCACCCTAAAAAATATCATTAATTTTAGAAAATTTACAGCACAATGATAACCATGAAAGTTTCATCCACATAAAAAATTTCAAATTAAAAAATCGCGAAAAAATTTGCGAAGAGAACTAACGTCATGATTCGAATTCCCGGATGCTTCAAAACCCGGACACTTCATCTTGTTTTATCAATTATTTGGATATAAGTTCGCATTATGAATGTCAAAACTGTGTTATTTGATGAATTCCAACATCAACTTTCATTTAAAGTTTGTTTGAACGCTGTAGTTAATGCCAAAACAATTAAATACAATAAAATTCTCCAAAAATGCGAAACATTTCACTTGAAATATTTCATAGGCGTTCGAAGCACCGGGAAGGCAAAGCAGAAATTTATGGTTTTGATTTCCTTAAATCATAGCAAATTTTTATATAAACTATCGATTGTTTTGGTGTTAACAGCTTATTTGAGACCTAAAGAATGCCATTCACTAACATTTCAGTCCAAATTTGTGCGATTCATAAGTAAAATCGAGTGTCCGGAATTCGAAGCAAAAGTGTCCGGATTTCGAATCAGCTTTTATCAGTGTCCGGGATTCGAAGCACAACAAGTCATTTTAATTTTAAAATTCTGATGAAAAAATGTTAGATAAAGACATATTTTGCATGCATTTTTTTAAACTGACTTTTTATACTACATCCTGATGATATTTCTACATTTCCAACATATAACATGATTTATTGCCAGCTACAACAAAAATTATATGCTACTAAGTGTCCGGATTTCGAATCATGACGTTACTTCATTTTAGAACTTAATTATTTAGCATGAATTTATTTTTCGGTGACAGCTTTTGTCCCAACAATTATAATGCATTATTTTTCTTTCCTAACAATTTTTTTTTAGATGAACATTATATTTACTTTGAAACACACTTATATATTTGCCTACACATTTTTCTCTTTCTTTTTCTTTTCTGTATTTCTCCATTTCTAATTAATTTTAATAATTTCCTAACATTTTTAAATATTAGTTTTTTTTTTGTCAGGGATGGAAAAAAGAATGATCAAATAATATTTACATGTGTTCATACGTTTGATACTTTTTGTATGAAAATTTGAAAGTAGGTTTGTTTTGTTCCCTTCTCTCCTTGATCCATATTTAAAAAAAATACTCTCACATGGGTTTTGGTACCTTTTGCAAAAAAAAAAATTAATTTTATCTTTCATAAAGACGTTTTAGAAAAAAAGGAAAAGAAATATCAAACCTTATTTAAAAAAATTTTAAGCAAAAAGTACAGTCATCCATCATATTCGGAACAGTTTACAGATCGGTCAATGTTCAAAAAATCATAGCAAATCGATAATTGAACGTAATGATTTGACCTCTATATGAAAGCTTTTCTTGTGATCTTTCGATTGATATATAGACCGGCTGTATTTTTTTATATCAGGTTTTTGAAGAAAAACTTTACGGATGTAAACAAACTTTGATTGTTCCCAGGAGCACATATTTTTACAAAAAAATGAAACGCAGTTTTTTGTTCAAAATGTACTACATGCTAACTATTGACAAATTATCACAAAAGTGTTCCGAATTTGTGGGTGTTCCGAATATGTGGGATGACTGTATTACCAAATTTCTATGGTCTTTTTTCAATTTTTGGTCCCAATCTTCAAAACGTTTTTATGATAAAAATATCTAAAAGTGATTCAAAATCAAATTCAATGTATTTCTTGTGATAAATTTGCATTGGTCGGATCAAAGTCGAGGGGAGAGGGTCAAAAAACAAAATTTCAAGCATGATTTTCAAAAAATTAGGCAGATAGAATCAATAAATGCTTTACACATCATTGCACTTATGCTACTAAAATTAGAATATAATTTGCAATGGCCTAAGTTGATTTCAGTTGATTACACAAAGATATAGAATATTGAAAAATTCATAAAGTCAGAATCATTCACAAAATTTAAAAAAAAATGTTCTCACGAAAACTAGGTTTTCATGTGTATCCACTGCAAATATTTTTTAAGCTAGACATTTTTTTTATAATAGTTTTTTTTTATTATGGAAATCGGACAAACTATTGATGAGTTAGAGCTTCAATGTAATAAAAAATCTATGTGAAATTCAGTATTACATTTATACTTTGAAAAATAAAAAAACATTTTTTTTGCTCTTTTAAAATTCAAATTATATTTTCTATATTTTTCTAAAAATATCATTCTGAAATTGTTTGTATCCTTACTTCTTTGCGGCTCTAAAGTTGACTTTTGTGTCTAAAATGTCACTTTCGTTGAATGGAGACTTGTATTATCCAAACAATAATGCCAGATGCCTTTAGTCACGGTAATAAAAAAAATAAAAAATAAAATTACGGGAATTCAATCACCTAAACAATTGCTTAGAAAATTAAATCTCATTAGTCAAAACGAATGGCTTCTTGTAATTGAAGGTAGATATTTTTACTGTTCGAAATAAAAAAGAAAACTGTTTGTAACATTTTTAAGTATCAAATGCTGTCAAATTTGTCAGAAGATTTGACAACTCTCGTATGGTTGTACAAATCGTAAAGTGTCCAAACACCTCCAACCATCACAGTCTTATAACAACAAACTTTGCAACGCACACTACCGTCCACAATGTTCACGAATCTTCCGCGGCGAGAACAAGTTTCAAGTTAATGTGTGCAAAAGAGTCATTAAAATCACCACGAAACAAAAAAAATCTCGTTCTACATACTTGACACATACACGCCAAGTCCGGTGTCCGGTCGAAAAACAACAAAAAAGGCAGTCACGAATGATGATTGGAAACTCACACAGCGAACGACCCCGCGTGTGGTGCCTAGCGTGTGATTGGATTCATTTCCCGCCGTCGTTTACGTTGCACATGGTTGGAAAATGTGGAAAATCTCATAAACAGTCACCGCGAGCCAAATGCGCCCGGTGGGTGAAATATTGGTAATTGTGAAAATTTTCCGACGCGGGGGTTAAATTTAGACTTGGGCAGGAATTTAGCGGACGAACATTGTTGGATTTCCAAATGGGCGCGAAAATATAAATGGGGTCTCTCGTCTCGTCTCGATGGGCAATTTCGATGCAGTTTGATGGGTTTGGTATTGAGCGTGAAGGGAGGGGGGCACTTACTGGGAACGAGTTATTAATTGTTTGGTTCAATGATGATTGACTATGTTATGAGGTGACGATAATTATTAGATTTCCTTTGGAAAAATAACTTTAAATATTAATTTAGTACTTTTCTTGAAATACATATATAAAACTAGTTCACTGGGCCAGGGAAACAAAGCTGCTCGGGTTGCTCTCTCAGAATCTCTTCTGGCGTCCCATCAGTTACAGTGCACTAAGCCTATTTGCCAACGCTGAAAGCATTACCATCATGGCCTGGCAAGAGGATTACACCCAGATTTGCACTGTCAGCCTTGAGAAGCTGATCCAACGTGGTGGGTGACATCAGCATCACAAAAATAAATATGAAATTTGAAACTTCTTAAAAAATGAAATTTTTGTTGAATTCAATTTTTTTCAAACTAAAAAATTTCCATTTTGAAAAAAAAAATGTTTTTTTTTTTAACTGTGCCAACAACTGCGATGACACGCGAGTAAACATAGCTCCTTTGCGAGGCTACAAGTAGCAAAGGGAATCTCGGGTGAGGAACTACACGAACTTTGCATTTGCAATCCGTAACGCGCACTGTAGTGTTGTCGTAGTCACCGTCGTTGCATGAGGCATCTTGTGATTGTTTGTCTTCTTGTTCAATCCTTGAAGTCGCGACGCCACGCCACCAAACCGTTTCAACCGTGCGTTCGGAGCGATGAAATTATTATACACAAGTAACACGTTTGGTGGGGTAGTTTGACAATCGAGGATTTTTATGTTAAAATGTTGTAAGCATGAAAAATGTCACCTGTTTAAAACCATGAAATGAAACAACTGTTTTGCCTTTCAATTTATATTTTACTCGAAATCAGCAATAATACTTTAAATCTTCGTACGAATTTGAACAGAAATTAAGGCACCTTGAGGGATAGAAAATGTCATCTTTTGTTAAAAAAAAATAAAAAAAAAAATTTAAAAAAAAAACATTTTAATAAAGTGCACCGATTTCAATCGACGAAACCTACGAAACAATTATAAAAAAAAAAAAAAAAAAAACATCGTGATTATATAACTGGGGTTCCCCGTTTTTTAACGCCTCGCGAATGGTTAAGTTCAGCTGACTCGGTATTGTTTCACTAAGTGCCATTGCACTAACATTTTATAGTGCGGATCTCATAGGATTTCGGCTATACGGGAGACATGTCCCGTAGCTGTATAAAAATCATTGACACCAAACTTTAACCTTTTTTTTAGTATTTTCGATTCCGCATAAAGCCAGCTTCACATTTTAATTAAAATTACACATATATCTTTACAAAACTTTTTAATTTTCCTGTAATATGGGTGTTATTCATGTAGTAATGAATAAAAAAATTAATCAATAGTTCAATGTATACGACTTTTTTTATTTAAAAAAACAACATCATTGGGGTCGTTACCCTGTTCGCAGCAACATCGCCTGTGTTGATGCTCCGCGAATTTTTTTTCGATTTACGGTGAAAGTGCGTTGTATTAATCGCGAGTTCTTCCCCGCACGATGGGCAGGAACACCCGCGGCCGTGGCAGCTCGAGTGCACCTCGAGGACGTGGCCGGGCCAGTTCCTGCAGCAGCATCGGAAAGACCTCCTCGTCTGGCTCCAAACGGTCAACAAACCTGCTGAAGCTGCCATCCAACTACGTACCTGCGCGTAGCCCCATACGTACGCGTGGACTAGCGGCACTTGCCAACCCGGATCAACCCGGAACCAGTGGATTGTCCACCAACAAGCCGGGAACTTCCTCGACGGCGGTTCCAACCTCAAACGGTTTCGCTGCGTTGTCTGATGACAACAAAGAAGAAGACGACGACGACGTCAGTGGTGGCGATGGTGTTACTACTACACCGTCGCAGGCTAAGGGCACCTCCACCGCGGGGGAGCAAGAGTCAAAAAAATCGAACAAAAAAATGCCACCGATTACAGTGCCTGGTCGCCCAGCTGTTGAAATCGAGGGAGCATTGGCGGATGCCGACTGTCAATACCTGATGCGTATTAACAAGTCGTCCGTAAACATCATCACACGAGATCGCCCGCGTTTCGAGAAAGTGCTGAAAACGCTGAAAGATGCAAACATTCAGTACTACACGCATGATTCGCCGGAAAACCTTCCGGTCAAGGTAGTGGTGACTGGGTTCTCCATCCTAGTGCCACCCAAGGAATTCGTGGATGTAATTCTCGCGAAAAAAAAAATTTATCCGCGAGAAGCGAAAGTACTCTCGCATAAGGTAACCGAGGTCGGAGACCAGATTCTCTGGCTGCTGTACTTCGAACGCGGTTCCGTTAAGATCCAGGACCTGCGCAAAGTTAAATCGCTGGAAGGATTCATGGTGAGCTGGAGATACTTCAGTAAGCGGCCTTCCGATGCTGCCCAATGTCACCGATGCCAACGTTTTGGACACGGTTCCCGGAACTGCACTTTGGCGCCGAAGTGTGTCAAGTGCAGCGCAGCCCACCTCACGGCTGCATGCACGCTGCCCAAGAAAGCATCCCTGGGAAAGGACAACCAAGCCGAGCAGAACAAGCGGAACGTGAAGTGTGCTAACTGTGAGGGTAACCACACGGCCAATTACCGCGGGTGCACCGCTAGGAAGACCTACCTCGAGGCGCTGGAGAAGAGGAAAAAGCCAGCACCACATTCCTCAAGGACTTCGACAGGTCAACCCTCGACCGAACCCCGTCAAACGAATCCTCCTGGATTCGGGCGTACTTACGCCAGCGTGGCGGCTACCGCAAACGGTCCAACCCCGGACAGCAACAGTGATGGTGATTTATTCACCCTCACTGAATTCCTCTCCCTTGCGAGGGACATGTTTACGCGACTCAACACTTGCCGAAACAAGCTGGAGCAGTTCTTCGCGCTGCAAGAGCTGATGGGGAAGTACCTATGCCCTGCATAGGTGCAAGCTCACACACTGTGGAACAGTCTTCGCCTTCAGTAAAGAACTGATTTTTTTTCTGTGATATATATTTAAGCTTTCCTATCCTCCTTCTCTTTCCATAGTAATAGTAGCAGTTATTTTAGAAAGTTTTTTCTGCTCTCGCTTAACCGACTGAAACTGAATTTATTTCATCCAATTGATTATATTTGAATTTATTTGTAGTTGTAAGGATCTCCAAAACTCTGCATTCTGTTATTAGTTAAGCAAATTGTATTCTGATTAGTACAAATAAACATGAATTGAATTGAATTGAATTGAAAAAAACAACATTTTCACAAAATAACGTGTTTTTTTAAATAGCTAAATTTTTAGTATTGCATTTCATTGCCATTACTGAAAATATAGATATTTTTCAGAAATATGCAATTTTGCGAAAATGATTTTTTTTCCATAAGATGATTCGAATATTCGAAATCTCCTTGCAAACCTTCGCAAAAGCGAATCTTCGAAATGTCTTTTACAATTCAAAAGTTGTCGTTTTGTTTTCGAATATACTTAACTTTTTTCACAAAGCTATTTATTTTTGTTAAAATAAACTTAAATTTTAAGTTTATGCTAAATTGGACAACAAATAAATTTTTTCTGTTTTTTTAAAGTTCAACTAATTTTTTTTTTGCAAATGTCAAAGACGTTCCGTAATTATAGATTTTTTCAATTTTACTTAAATTTTTAACAAAATAACTTATTTTAGATGAAAAAATCAATAAGATTCAAAATTTGAGTATCATGACTGGAAAATTATTGCAAATTTCAAAGACGCAATTCACTTTTTCTCAATTATTCACAAATATTTCACAAAATTTCGTATAATCGTTTTTTTTTTTAGTTTTTGCATTATAAGCTAATTATTGCAAATTTCGGAGACATTTTTAAAGTTACTGTTTTATTTTCAATAATATTAAAAATATTGACCATGTTTTTTTGTTTAAAAAATACTAAGTTTTTAATTTTTCAACAAGACTGTTCGTTCCAAAAATCATTGTAACTATTTTTTTCAATTTATCAATTTTTTTTTTAAATAACGTATTTTCGTAAAAAAATGATTTTTTTACTTTTTGCAATAAAGGTGTAAAATTTTGGCAAATTTCAAAGACGAAAGTCATTGTATTTTTACGTAATTTCGTATTTTCGAAAAAAAAAATGAGGCGTCAAATTATTAAACTTCATCATCCCGGTACGAGAATCGAACTCACGACCTCTGGACTGGAAACCCAGCACGCCTCTAGTCAGTATTCCAAGTGAGCACATTTACTCTTTTAATGAATCTGACTTTGCCGAGCCAGACAGGAATCGAACCCATTACGCATCCGCTTACAAGGCGAAACCCGTAACCTCACGGCCACGGTAGCTCGGTTAATCACAAATTACGTACCGTCATCAGGGGTGACATTGGGTCTGAGGGTGTAAGACCCAATTTCACTCCTCAGACCCAATGACGACTGATGTCGAAATTATCGAGAAAAAAAATTCTTAACTATTTCGAAAGTTATTGTTTTGTTTGTAAAAATATTAAATTTTCCCAAACCTGTGTATTTTCTAAATAATTCTAAAAAAAACATTTTTTTTTTGCGAAAATCATTGATTTTTTTTAATTACAATAAAATGTTTGCAACATGGGTGTAAAATGATTGTATTTTCTCATTTCGTAAGTTATTATTTTATTCTCTAAAATTGACTAAAAGAAAAAAAACGAAATAAGTTTTATGAAAACAAATCATTTACTTTCGAAATGACTGAGAAATGTTCGATCAATTGAAACCCAATTAGCAGATAAAGCAAATATTTTGAAACGAACATATCATTTCAAATGAGCAATAATCGTATAGATTGGCCATTTTGGGTACATTTGCAATCATGGATATGATTGAACATTTTTATAAAAAATAAAAAAGAATTTTTTTAGAAATCATCATTATCAAAATTTCCAAAGGCACTATTTTAATGCAAGTTGGATTTGACATCCATGTATTACTATTTCAATAAATACTTATTTTGAAAAAAGCTGAATAAACCAATAATATGTTTGCATCTAGAAAATCAAATTGAATAATGCGAAGAAATTTTATCGGGAAAAAACAGCTAAATATTTTCCAATCAGCATTAAATTTCCAACTGAAAACACCTTGCCAAGGATGCCAGTTGCACAGATTTGTCTGTGTTTCACAGACATTTGAGGTTGTGTGCCTCAAAAATGTCTTGCACTTTTTTAACATTCCAACGCCCAAGGCTCCAAAAAAGTTGGAACGGTAACTTCAACTCATTGGTTCTCGGGCACAACTCAACCAATCAAGATAATTCTTGTTTCCAGTGATTTGTTAGGATGTCTAGATGATTCTAGAACTTTGCAGAACTTAATGTGATCAAGTCTGTAATTTTTACGATCAAAAACATCGTTCAAACTTTTTTTTTCGCGTGTAAAAAAAATTTTGCCAAAAATTCCGCGGAGGCAGTCCTTTTGAAAAAGTTGGAACGATGTTTTTGATCGCAAAAATTACAGACTTGATCAAATTAAGTTCTGCAAAGTTCTAGAATCATCTAGACATCCTAACAAATCACTGGAAAGAAGAATTATCTTGATTGGTTGAGTAATGCTCGAGAACCAGCGAGTTGAAGTTACCGTTCCAATTTTTTTGGGAGGCTTGGGCGTCCGTGTAAGTTGGACATGCGTTGGGCGTTCCAGTGTTAAAAACTTCAATAAATTCATATTTTGTAAAAAATATCAATCGAAACTTATTTCGTTAGACTTCAAATGCTTAAAATCGCAATTTGTGATGGATTTCCTTCACAGCAAAAAATTTCTGTGTAAAATCGCATGCAAAAGCATGCACATCACCTTTGTGAGAAAAAGCATGTAATATTGTATGAGAAAACGTGTACACAAAAAGCATGTACCGAAGAAAAAAAATCAGGTCTGTTCACCCCAAAAATAACATCAATCCGGCGAGAGTCATATTCAGATTACCAAGTCCGCGCCCCAACCCACTCGGCTATCTCGCCGCTATGAAAAGAGCCGGATCAATGCCAATGTAACAGTAGGTTTTCCGTATACTGTGTTAACTGCATACGATGTATCGGGAACCTACAGCTGCATCGGTGAAGATCCAACTATTTTCATAGCGGCGAAATAGCCGAGTGGGTTGGGGCGCGGACTTGGTAATCTGAATATGACTCCCGCCGGATTGATGTTATTTTTGGGGTGAGCAGACCTGATTTTTTTTCTTCGGTGCATGCTTTTTGTGTACACGTTTTCTCATACAATATTACATGCTTCTTCTCACAAAGGTGATGTGCATGCTTTTGCATGCGATTTTACCATCGGATTTTTTGCTGTGTTGACTGTAAATTGATATATTTAAATTTTAGACAAATGCACAGACAAACACAGACTTTTTCACTGACATTCAATAAAACAAGTGGCATCCCTGTACCTTGGTGACCCCATTTCTATGTTGAAAAGTGAAACCTTCGAAAAGCTTTTCGATCTACCAAATAAAAATATTTTCCTATTGAGCATGAGCATGAGCATGAGAGATCACCCATGGTTGCCCCTCCGTTGCTGAACAGAACCGTAATATCCTTTCAGCACTACTGATTATATGCTTCGACGATCTAGTGGTGTTTCCCTTATCAACAGCATGTATGAATGCGCTGAAAAGATAAAACACCATGATTGCTAAAGCTAGATCAGTTGCGAATAGGTAACAGTCATTGGCCACCAACGGCGCCCGCCATGTCAGTTTGTAGATCTCGATTTTAAGGGACGGGAATGTTAGTTAGCGCAGGTTGCTACTAGGGCAGCTGATTTACTCTGTGCTTACACCCCACAAGCGCCAGGAACCTGAAAATTTTGTTAGTAGGATAGGGTGCTTGGTCAGGATTCATCATAGAAGATGATGATGCGACCCAAAATCGTAGTGTTTGTTGAAAGGTTTTATATATTATTCTCAAGGCAAACAATCGGATGCTGCGGATGAGACATTTCCCGTTTAACTGTTGTTAAATTTTAAATGAAATGGTTTAATCTTAGACAGCCGGCTGTGGAAAGATAAAGCCAAATAATGTTTATTTATAGAATGAGGTGTTAAACGCCATGCTACAATGATAGCGTAGTCTGATTTTTAATTATATAACCATTTAATTCATAAATTTGTTACGGAATAGACGCCACGAACTCAACCATCAAATGCCTTCCGATCTTCTTTCTGTTAGCTAGATGAGGTATTGATTTTCGTTGCCTCTCGAGCTACGATGCTATGGAGAGGGCTTAACACACAAACAACCGACGTCGAGCCCTCCGAGCTACGGAGCTATGGGAAGGTCTTTTCAACACAAAAAAAAGACTCGCGCACCACACAACGTTCTTGATGAATCAAAATATTTTTTACGCGATAAAACTAACGAACTCAACCGTCAAATTGCCTTCCAACCAGCGATGATGAAGAAAGGGCTTTAAGCACACAATAACTCACCGATTAATATAAATAAATTCCATGATCGATCTTGTTTTATAGCAACAGCGCAACTCACTCCTGATTTTTACGATCGCGAATACAGCACAAAAAGAACACCACAAAAATCCATCTCACAATCCTGACTTGTTTTTTTTTTATTTTGCACACACACGCAACCATCCGCTTGCACAGACGGAACATTATTCCCACACAAAAGAGACGAAAATTATCACGAAAAAACAGGACTGCGCGTCCCCAGAAGCACTGCGCTTATGACGGCATTATTCAATTATACTGACCAATCACCTCATGCACACAAATAGCCACACAAAAGAGACGAAAATTATCACGAAAAAACAGGACTGCGCGTCCCCAGAAGCACTGCACTTTTGATGGCATTATTCCAAATAAAAATATTTTCCTATTGACTTCAAAAGACAATCTTAACAATTGGAAAGGATCAAAAGTAAAGCAAGTAAAAAATTTAATTGGGTCGTGATTTCTTAGAGACTAAATTACCTCATTTAAAGTTCGTAAGAAACCCAGTTCAATGGCACCACCCAAGTCGCTCTTACAAACCCGCCCTGGGGGGGGGGGGACATTCCCGTCACAAACTAGGCAACTTCAGTTCCGAGATCCTCCCACGCCGTTTCCTTGCCTTTATTGCTCACGAGAGCTGGGGGCGATCGCGCTGCTCTTGGTCGTAGAAATAACAGGTTGAACGGATACATATTGGCCATGATGTCACACCGACCAACGACGGGCTTGATGACTCCGCTCGGAAATGCAATTATTGGTGACGTAATTGAATTAGCATTTGGACACCCCGAAGTTTATTGACCATATGGTGCGAAAAGTATTGGTAAATTGCGTGTAATGGTGGTTTGCAAATTGAACTTGACATTTTTGGGGGGTACTTTGAAATAATTAGACGTCTAACCCTAGTTGGGAGGTTGTCCCATTATTGGCGATCACGATTCTTTTTTCGACGGTGATGAACTCCGAAATAGGCCTGTAGGTCACGCAGATGGCCCTCACTTGAACTCCAAATAGGGTTCGAAATGATGAATTGATGTTTATTTAACTGGCCTCTGCAAGAACTTGATACAGGGCAGATCAGAACTGCGGCTAACTACTCAAACATGAAATTTAATCCTTTTTCACGCAGAAATGCATCAACCCATAAATCACGTTCGATTGGATTCGGCGCACATGAGAGTTGTGCACGCAACAGTGCAGGTAAACTGCGAGGGATTAATTTAATTCAAGCCGATGATTTCATAACACCTTGCCCTCCTGTTATTTATATCCACGAGAGTATACAACAGTACAGTCTGTGAGCGGGTGACCAGGGCATGTAATAAACGAGAAATGCCCACGCTTTTTCTTGAAAGCTGGGTTTGCCTTCGAATTTGTCTCGTTTTGTTGTTTGGTAGGGTCATTTGGAAACTGCGACACTAATAAATTTCTGTACCAAACATTTGAAACCTACCAACTCAATGCAATATGTTAATTCATACAAGCTTCAACATGTGTAACTCGCTAGAAATGCAAATCATCCCCAGTCATCGCGCCATCATAAAGCACCCATCGTTATCTGGCTGATTTATCGTCATGTGCTCGCGATCAATCCCAATAGTGCTCAATTTTCTCCCACATTTCGCCAATTTATTTATCATCTTTTCGTTTTTGGAATTCTTAACGACCGATTAAAGCTGCTCGACTGCCAAATTGGCAGAAGTGAACCACCAGCAGTTAAAGATTCGATTTATATTCCAGCACCAACAGTGACTGAATGCCATTTAAAGGCATCTTCCGTAGCGTTCGAAAAATCAGTCAGTCAGTAGTGCGAACGATAAACCGGTGAGCATTTCCTTGTTTCCAACTCTTACCTGTACGTTAATCTCCGAACCGGACAGCCCGTACGAAACAGCTTGCTGTGTCGACCACCTTTTCGACGATTCGTACGTGGTTGATTGGGTTGTGCCGAGAAGAGTAAATCGAGGCTTGGTGTGTCACCGAGAAAATAAATATAAGCTTCACGAGAGGAGCTTTGGCTGTGGGATGACGCGACTTTGAACCGTAAAAATAAAAATATTAAACATGATCAAAAAATTCAAAATATTTTAATTTAAGATTGAGCTTATTTGTTACTATTTTAAACATATTTAAATATATTTTAAAAATATCTAAAACAAGGTTGAAATAGCATTCGTTTTCAAGAATGTAACAAATTATCCCACTTCAAATGGTAGTTTGATTATAAAATTCTTAAAATATATTGCCTGAAAATTAAAAAAAAATATGAGACATTTTTTGACATTGAAATTTCAATCCGAGATGTAATCGATTTGAAAAAAGGGCTAAAGGGGTAATCCATAAGGATACATAACTGTACAATTTCATCCTTACCGCACGAATTATCGATTTTTGAGATTTTTTTTTACTGGTCCGATTTTATAACAAAATTTACAATGGTCTTAAAATCCGATTTTGGGAATATTACATTATGTTGACAAAAAAGTTTATTTGAATTATTTTCCCTAACAATCTTCATCATAACCTACAACTTTACTGATCAGAAAAACCCTTCCCGAGATGAAAATTTTCCAATATGTTAAAACCATTTGCCACCCCCATTGCTCCCAAATTGTATGGGGACAAAAAAGAAGCCTTCTTTGATTATAGGAAAGCCCTTTTATTTTTTTAGCCAGATAAAAAATGGTTGGCAGCCTTTATTCTTTAAAATATTTTTTTTACATTTTTTTTTTAATTAGCACAACTCAAATTTTGACCAACAAGATGTGCGACAAAAGGTCGAATGTTGCAAGGTTTGCAATTGCCTCAACAATCAAGCCTTCGGACACCTAGTTTCAAGTAAGAATCTCGCAATCGAGACCGCCAAGGCATTTTTTTTGTTTAAAAAATATTTAATAAACTATCTAGCTTCAAGAATATGATTCTGAGTTTTTTTTTCGTTATTTCAAACATATGCTGCTCTTTAAAACATTTGTGAAGATATGTTTTACCTTTTTACATCTTTTAAAAGCATGATGTGATTTTTTGATAAATTCAAACATACTTCTTTTAATATAAATTATTTATTGCATAATTCATTTTTATTTCTATGATATTTTTATAAGTTGTTTCATTCAGAATTTTCTGATAGAGTTGGTGTCTTCAGCAAATTTGTAGGTCAGAAAAAATTGGTACACGGACAAAAGTGCCGGGTTCTAAATTAAATTTAAAAAAAAACCAAAATCCGTATGTTTAAATTTTTATTTTTTTTATAAGTTTTTGGAGACTTAAAACCGCAACTTCTAAACCATAGAGGAGTAAGGACAAAAATAATGTCGAAAAATTTATGATATTTTTGAAAAAATGTGTTTTTTGGAAAAGAAGAAATTATAGCGAAAATTTGTTTTGACTTCTGATTTTTAATGTAAAATTAAATTTGTAATCGAAAAGCACTCAACAAGTTTTTTTGGTAAACTGCACCGTTTTCAAGATATAGCCATGCGAAGTTTATTTTAGCTAAAAAAAAATCCCCTTTTTCGATTTTTAAAAATACTGTTCATGATTGTCCATGATATATTATTTTCGAAAAGTTCACATAATTTCTAATAAAATTGCTCAATAAATATTTTTTCCAATTTTATTTTTAAAAATCTAAACGCGTGAATATTTGAAGCCAAAATTAACTAATAACAATCTAAGCAATTAATGGTAAAATTTTCAGTGTTGAAAAATGAAACATTTGTGAAATTTATGATCTTTAAGTTTTTTATTATTCGGCCGGGACCGTGGTGTAGGGGTAAGCGTGGTTGCCTTTCACCCAGTCGGCCTGGGTTTGATCCCAGACGGTCCCGGTGGCAAATTTTGAGACGAGATTTGTCTGATCACGCTTTCCGTCGGACAGGGAAGTAAATGTTGGCCCCGGTCTAACCTAGAGGTTAGGTCGTAAGCTCAGTCCAGGTGCAAGGAGTCGTCTCCCTGGGTCCTGTCTCGGTGGAGTCGCTGGTAGGCAGGTGGACTCACAATCCAAAGGTCGTCAGTTCGAATCCCGGGGTGGATGGAAGCTTAGGTGTAAAAAGAGGTTTGCAATTGCCTCAACAATCAAACCTTCGGACACCTAGTTTCGAGTAGGAATCTCGTAATCGAGAACGCCAAGGCAATGCTGTAGAGCGAATAATTTGATTTTTTTGATTTGAAGTTTTTTATTACTTTGGAATTAAGACTAATAGTTTAGATGGGCGTAATATTGAATGTTTGAAAATGAGGGAATGTTATGAAACTTCAAAAACTGGAATTTTCTTGTTTTTTTTTTAATCGCTGAATAGTCATGAGCTACAACTTTGCCGTAGACATCAAATCGATCAGAAAATTTCTTCAAAAATTACAGATTTTCAAATATTTACGTACCATTTTTGTATGAACAGCTGCCAAAATTGTATGGAGACTTGTACGGGACACCAATGACACAAAATGTCTTCATTATAAATAAAAACAAAAATAAAAATGGTCGAAATCCATCGATTTCGAAAAATTGCTCAGTATAAAAATTACCTGATCAAGATATTTATTTGAAATCAGAGCATTTTATCATAGTTTAGCAAAAAACTGTTCAATTTCATTTACATTAATTTCTGAAGGTTTGTTCGAGGGTATCTTCAATGCCTAATTTACAATTAAAGAAATAAAACTAATCAACACTTTTGTATGAACATACCTTTAAATTTGTACTGAGATCCGTTGTTGCAAATTGTTTTATCTGGCTTAAGGGCAGAGATTCATATTTTTCTTTTTTCTGTTCAAAAAGTGTTTTTATATGTGAGCAATTCTCTACGAAATCGGTATTTTTTCTTCAATTTTAATTTTTGTATTTTTTTGTCCGACTGAAACTTTTTCTGTGCCTTCGGTATGCCCAAAGAAGCCATTTTGCATCATTAATTTGTCCATACAAAAATGATGTATGAAAATTCAAAAATCTGTATCTTTTGAAGGAATTTTTTGATCGATTTGGTGTCTTCGGCAAAGTTGTAGGTATGGATACGAACTACACTGGAAAAAAATAATACACGGTAAAAAAAATTTGGTGATTTTTTTATTTAACTTTTTATCACTCAAACTTGATTTGCAAAAAACACTATTTTAAATTTTTTTTTATTTTTTGATATGTTTTAGATGACATAAAATGCCAACTTTTCAGAAATTTCCAGGTTGTGCAAAAAATCATTGACCGAGTTATGAACTTTTTAATCAATACTGATTTTTTCAAAAAAACGAAATTTTGGTCGCAAACATTTTTCAACTTTAGTTTTCGATGTAAAATTGAATTTGCAATCAAAAAGTACTTTAGTGAAATTTTGATAAATTGCACCGTTTTCAAGTTATAGCCATTTTTTTGTAACTTTTTTCAAAGAAGTCGCAGTTTTTCATTTTTTTAAATTAGTGCACATGTTTGCCCACCTTTGAAAAAAATATTTTTGAAAAGCTGAGAAAATTCTCTATATTTTGCTTCTTCGGACTTTGTTTGCTTGCTTTTTTTCAAAGATGGCCAATTTAAATTTTTTTTTTTTTTAGATATCGGATTATTTTTGTCAAGAAGGTTTAATATACTAGAGTAGGGGAACTATACCCTTTCTCAGCCAATTTCTATTATCTTCATATCAGCACTTTGATCATGAATTGCAGCTTTCATAAAGTGTTTTTGACTGTTCCAAAGTATTAAATAGCTCAAATAAAAGTGAGCAAGCAGCTCTCCATTGTAAATACATCTGAAAATTTTGATTTAATAGTGGAAAACGGATAAAGTGATGAGAATTGGTCGATCGGCTTAGAGTGATTAAAATGAGTATATTTCCCCTACTTGCCTCAAAAATCACTATTTTTTAAGCAGCAATATACTTATAAAACTTACAGTTTTAAACCTGATTTATATCTTAAAACCAACATTGTCCAAATCACTAAAGATCCGAAATTCACCCCAAATCACGGTACCTACTACAAAAAAAGTGCGAAAACGACGTCGAAGCACGCCGCCGCCGCATTGTATTTGGTCAATGTTTGTTCCGTTACCTTGACAGTGACTCTGACTCGAAGCCTTTGGAATCGGCGGGATTCGCTATATATGGCCATCCAACATCGGCTCACGGTCAACGTCACCATTCGACTGAACGGCCGCATGGACCTGCCAGCATCGTGAGCTTTGAAACGTTGATACTTTGTTTGCGCGAAAGCTTCAAGATTAACCAGCCACATCCGAAGAGTTGGTCAGTGCTGATGGTGGTGCAGTCTGACCTTGTGCATTCATGAGGTGATTGCACTGTCAAGTCCGGAAGTTGACTCCGGTTGGATTCAGCGTGAAACGCCGGATTATGGGATTTTACGGCGATGTCGCGTCACCGGATGAGAATCGCATAAAAGGGTGATTCAGGTTGTCACTTTGGAGATTTACTTCCAACTCGGGTGTCATTTGAGGCAACGTTGTACTTGTTCCATAAAGAAGGTTTGGTTGACGGAGTACTCAGAAACAAACTTTTTTTGTCATAATGTAGGTCATCGTTGATCAGGAAAAAAGAGTCCCATGTTGTTACATTTCTCCACCAGTCAATGGGTCTGACCGCGGTCCAAGATGATCTCATTGATTGGCCTGGAGCATGTAGGCAATTAGAGTGATGATCTACACGCGGCAAACACTCCGATCCCACACACACGTTACGAGCCATATTCATTTATAATACTCTCCGCTTGATGAATGATCATTAGCATTGTAAAGTTGGAGAGATCATTTCCGTTAATTAAATTTCTGATGAAAAAACAGGCTGTCTTTTGCAAAATTGAAATGCAAAAACAGTTGAAAATTGCTAATTTTCTTCAAACCCATAAAAAACCGATTTCAAACACCCACGAGCATCCAAAACAACTCTTCAGTTACACAAATCCAAATAAACATTTCAAATAACCATCGAATAGCTGCGCTTTCCTGCTGTTTTGGATCAGTTTACGACCCCATGTGTATGTTCTTAATCCATGAGTTGGCAAAACTTTGACCACAGTCTCATCTCATCTTAAATTCCGGAGAAATTCAAAGCAACTCAGCTCCACTCACTGAATCGTTGTCACGAGGATCCTTCGAAGCGGTGTTTACCCAATTGTGAACGTGTTTTTCGTGTAGATTATTAACCTTGTTTCCTTTATCGTTTCTTCGCGTTTAATTTGCAGATCCCCACCAGGCGGAAATCATGACAACCACTCGAGAACGGCGGGAAGAGTATCACAACGTGGTCCGCACACTGAGCCCCTCGCGGCCCCTCTCGCCGGGGACACACGCGAACCAGTTTGACAGCAATTTGGGTAAGAATTTTGGAAAGACGTTTTGAAACTGTAAATTTTTCAAGAATAATGCAAATGGTCCCTTTAAAGTGTTTCTTATTATCTTTAGCATTCCAATTTCAACGAATTAATAACAATTGCGTTCCGAAATTAAATTTAAAATTCAGATTTTTTCTGATACAACTAGAAACTTTATTTGATGTGATATCACAATAACACATTGCGTTGGAAATAGGAATTGGAAATGGAAAAAAAAACTTTTAGAACTCCTAAAATCCAAATTTTATTTCAATTTAATTTGTTAAAATTTGATAACAAAATGACGAAAGTTTAACAAATTTTCTTAAGTATACATAACTGGAATGCATTATACTAAAAGACCAAATTAGTGAGAGTTGTGATTGTTTATATGTGATTGTTTAATTAGCTTCAACATAAATTTTAAATAATAATGAAATTTTTGTCATTAAAGTGACAAAATATTCTGAATTTGTGGGGAAAAACAAATTCTTCAAAATTTGAGACTTTTATGACACAAAAAAAAACAATTTAAAACTTCTTAAGATTCTAGAAACTTAAAAAAAATATCTGAATTCTAACATTTGCTGCGGGAAATGCATTTTAAAAAATCATTAAAATGTGTCAATAAAGTTTAAATATTTTCTGTATTTTTTGCCCTTCGATTTGTCAGGTCATTCTAAAATAAAAAGGAGGGTTCTATCCCATTCTCCAGAATCGTCTTTCCCCAGAATCCCATTCTCCAGTCTGACCCATATTTCAGAATGAATAATTTCCCAGAAATATTAATTGTTGGTGTTTTAGAAAAGATGGGTAATTTTTTACGAGAATTAGGAAATTCATGAAGAACATGAAGAACATTTGAAGATTCAGGCGACGTGTGACGAGACGATCAAATGGACTGATGCCGTGACTGATGCCCAAGATTCCTGATTTGGTGAGATCTTTCCTTTTGAATATCAGAAGTTTCTTTCATTTACACTGACACACACACATTCCATTTAAGACAATATTTCTATCATTTCAAATGAATTGTTGAATATTTTTCTATATTGATGTAATTATGAGGGGAGAATCTAATTTGCTCTCCATCCACTTGGACTATTTCTAATTCCTGATTTCCTGAGCTTCTTTTGCTTTTTCTACAATCTATCTCTTTTATGTCCTTGTGAGGGGATCATCGATCCATCCGCATTGACATACTATCTTTTCATTTTTCTGCCTTTCTTCATATTTTTCGCTGTCTTTTTCACACTTACTACCAGTCTTTGTGAGGGGATACTGAGTTCGATTTGCTCTCCATCCGCATTGACCTTTTCTCATCTTTGATTTTCCTTTTCATCAGTAGTTAGAATCAAAGCCGGGGATTGGGGAGGGAGCATCAGGGCAGTGGACAGTATGCTGTAGTGGCGGAGACTGGATGTAGATAGTGGAAGACCAGAACTACGTCACAAGGGGAAAATAGTGTATTAATTGAACAATTCTTAAGGATTGTCTAATTACTGCACTTATTGACTTCTGTCAGTTTCCAGCTGTCTGCCGCGCCCTTTTAAGCCCCCAACAGGGTGCGAGCCCTGTTTTTCAGCTTTGTCAGACTTTTTTCGGAGTTATTGGAGGTTACTGTCGGAAGGAGATTCTCTTCCCCTAAGGACACCGTGAGTGATTTTGCTTGTTCGCGTCCAACCACCCCCTTTTGGCCCTTTATACGGCAGTAATTTGAAGATGCTTCTTTTAAGTCTGAGCCACTGTAATTCTAGGCAACCGCTACATAGGTCATCCTTGTGGCCCTGTTGGTTATCCCATCAAATCAAATCAAATCAAAGAATTAGGAAATTCATGAAGATTTACTAATCCAATGATTTTTTATTTGATTTTTAACAAGATTTGAAGATTTGAAGATTTGAAGATTTGAAGATTTGAAGATTTGAAGATTTGAAGATTTGAAGATTTGAAGATTTGAAGATTTGAAGATTTGAAGATTTGAAGATTTGAAGATTTGAAGATTTGAAGATTTGAAGATTTGAAGATTTGAAGATTTGAAGATTTGAAGATTTGAAGATTTGAAGATTTGAAGATTTGAAGATTTGAAGATTTGAAGATATGAAGATTTGAAGATTTGAAGATTTGAAGATTTGAAGATTTGAAGATTTGAAGATTTGAAGATTTGAAGATTTGAAGATTTGAAGATTTGAAGATTTGAAGATTTGAAGATTTGAAGATTTGAAGATTTAAAGATTAATGATTTAAAGATTTGAAGATTTAAAGATTTGAAGATTTGAAGATTTGAAGATTTGAAGATTTGAAGATTTGAAGATTTGAAGATTTGAAGATTTGAAGATTTGAAGATTTGAAGATTTGAAGATTTGAAGATTTGAAGATTTGAAGATTTGAAGATTTGAAGATTTGAAGATTTGAAGATTTGAAGATTTGAAGATTTGAAGATTTGAAGATTTAAAGATTTAAAGATTAAAAGATTTAAAAATCTAAAAATTTAAAGACTTAAAGATTTAAGGATTTGAAGATTTGAAGATTTGAAGATTTGAAGATTTGAAGATTTGAAGATTTGAAGATTTAAAGATTTTAAGATTTGAAGATTTGAAGATTTGAAGATTTTAAGATTTTAAGATTTTAGGATTAAAAGATTTAAAAATCTAAGATTTGAAAATGTTGATATTTAGAAATTTGATGATTAGAAGATTTGATGATTTGAAAATTTGGAGTTTTAAATATTAGAAGATTTGAAGATATTCAAAAGAAATGTAAATCCAGAGCGAAGAGAAATACTCTTTGTCAAATCTCTATGAATTTCATTATTCTCTAAAAAATCTTTCGCGCCCATTTCAGTGTTCAAAAGTATAACTTTTCAGTCCTTGTATCAAAAAGTATTTCCTTTTGATTCTGTTATTTTTGGCAGAGGAAAAAAGGCTGTTCCGTCTTTCGAAAATGTCAACAAAAGTAAATAGTTTTACAAGAGAATGGAAAAAAATATTAAATTTAAATTTCTAACACAAACTTGGAGTATTTTTTTCTTCTTAAACATCATATTTTTGTCAACAATGTGGCACAGATTTATCAAATCTGATAGTTTTGTATCATTGTTATAATATAACTTTTTTCAGTGCTTCTGTAGTCAAAACATGAAATAATAATTTTTAAAAAAACTAAACCACAAATTTAATCCAAACAAAGCTTAAAATTGACCTTATAAATTGTAAAAATAAGAAGAGATATTTCCATTTCAAGAAAACTGTCAATTCAACAAGGAAACTGTACCAACCACCTAAACGTCCATCACCTATCTAAATCATAACTTACCATCTCCTTACACAAAACCATCATCCATCAGGCAATCATCGGACATGCTTTCATTTTCATTAACTATGAAGGGACTTTCTTGTCGAACAGCAGCAGAGAGAAAGCATGAAAGAATCCATTCAGTACAGAACCACTCTCCTCCATAACCACCATGAATGGGTTGGATTGTTCGAGTTTACCGGGGCATTACGACTCATTCCGGGGGCAAAATTGCCCTTTTCCCCCTCCCGGGGGCGTCCTCAAATTCTCATCTTCTTCATGATGGCGAGTGGGGCGTGGGGGTGGAAAAACGGATCGTTTCTCATTTACTCCTTCCTGGTTTTTTTCTCTCGATTCATTTTTCATGAAAACACTGAATGAATGGATGCAAGGCCGGAACAGTTTGCACAGTTCCTGGCCAACTTGCAATTTTCCGCCCCAAAAAGCAGCAGCCCACAATTCTTGTTTAGCAACAAAAAACTCAATTCAAAAATTTGAACCCCCATCTGTTGCAGATAACCTCCTGGAGGATCTCCAGGCCAGCGTGTCCCGTCCCGGCAGCTCATTAGGCCAACCCATCCACCACGGGGGTGGCGGAACGTACTCGTCGACCCGTGAAGTGCAGTACCTCCAGCCGGCCAATGTCACCACGGTGGCCCGGGAGCGGTCCCTCAGCCCGAACCTGCAAACGGTAAGCGGAAGTTATTGTTGGCTGATGTTTTTTGTCTATTTTCACTGTGAGCTGTAATTACTCTTTTCTCAACTGGACATGACTTTATTGAAATTAAACAGGGATTTTGCCGCAAAAGTCTGTTTAAGAGCGATTCTTCGTTCAGGACTGATGGGTCAATTAAATAATTTTACAATTACCACCTTAAAACTAAAAACGTAAAACTAAATGACAAAATTGACAAAATTGACAAAATTGACAAAATTGACAAAATTGACAAAATTGACAAAATTGACAAAATTGACAAAATTGACAAAATTGACAAAATTGACAAAATTGTCAAAATTGTCAAAATTGTCAAAATTGTCAAAATTGTCAAAATTGTCAAAATTGTCAAAATTGCCAAAATTGTCAAAATTGTCAAAATTGTCAAAATTGTCAAAATTGTCAAAATTGTCAAAATTGTCAAAATTGTCAAAATTGTCAAAATTGTCAAAATTGTCAAAATTGTCAAAATTGTCAAAATTGTCAAAATTGTCAAAATTGTCAAAATTGTCAAAATTGACAAAATTGTCAAAATTGTCAAAATTGTCAAAATTGACAAAATTGACACAATACAAACATTGGTTCAAATTTGAGAAGTTGTTTTTAGGAACTGAACTGATGGCAGTAGATTATGAAGAAGCTTTTAAAAGTTAATTAAATTTCTCATCATCTAATATTCAATTCCCTTTAATTTCCCACCCAACTCTAATTATGTTCTCCGTTCTCATTTTCACCCTGTCATTACTGCGCGTTTGATGACTTGCTGGAACGAAACTACCCTGCGCGCCACCCTCGGTGAACATCTGCATGCTGACCAACTCCAACCGGAACTCCCCGAACGAAATTGGACCCGACTTGAACAAAAGCAGCAAAACAGCAGCAAGGTGTACAAAACGGCCAAGTACGAGTACAAGAGCAGTAGCTCCGGTGGCGGTGGCGGCGGCACCGGTCCCTCGGAGGGGGTCAGCGAGGTCTACCAGCGGAACATTAATCAACTGGACACGCTGCTCAACGATCTGGAGCGGGAACGGGACTCGTCGCTGGATCGAAGTGAGTAACTTTAGTATGTAACAAGAATTAAATTCCAAAAAATCATGGTGAAAAACTCTCGAGCATAAAACGAACAACAACTGCATGATCTTCAAAAAAAGAGAAGGTGGCCAAAATTTCGGATGATTAATCATTGCGTTGAGGCGAGACGCGTGCTCACCGGGGATTGCCCCCAACAGCACCAGAAAGTGGTCCAATGTCAAGTCGAGGTTCTAAAATTAGACCGTCTAAACCAGCCGGTGTGAGAGCGTGGTGGTGAAAACTTGGCTGAGGCAAAAGAAAAACGATGAGTTTTCGACGCTAGATATCAGACGAATCGCGTCTACAGGTGGATGATTCATGCAAAAGTTTGAAGTCGAAGGGAAGATGCAAAGTTTTTTGCAACTTTGTTTATAAAAATCCTAAATCAAATTTTTATCAATTACTTATTTTAATTTCAGGCCAACGCAGTCTCAACCGCAGCGGAATTGACTCCGGATTGATGTAAGCTTGATAAATATCTCCAGATAAATTCCAACTGATTTTTAACCTTATCAATCCTCTTCCAGCGAACCCGGCACCAAAATCATCAAAACCACAACAACATACTCATCGGCCGGCGGTGCCAACAAACATCCCGTGTCGCGTGAACTCGTGTTCGATTCCCCAGGCAGCTACGAGATCCGTCAGTCCCGTTCGCGGCAGCGTAGTCCCTCGTACGAGAACGCCTCCACCACGGTCAACTCCAGCTCCACGAACATCTACGGCGGAATCAACAACCGCTCCCGGACGGTCACCCCAGTCCGGTCCGAACAGTATTACACCGAAACGCGCACGGTTTCCCCGAATTCGGAACTGGTCCCCCGAAATGTCCACTACAATGAGACGGTTTCGGTTGATTCGGCCCCGGCAGCTAAGGCACTGGCCAATATTCAACTTTCAGATAATATTTTACCTCGTCCGAATACGAAGGTGACGACCACGGTGAGGACATACACATACGAACTTCCACCGGACAGTGAGCTGAACCAGTCCCTCTCCTACCGGAACGAATCTCTCCACCAAACATCCAACACGCTGCCGATTGCCTATCCTGAACGTGACCTCTCACCTACCCAGCACGTCAACCCAAGCCATAAGACCATCCTGGTCAAGAACGAAACCATCAACACGTCGAACAACGTCCAAGAGTACCCGGTACCAACCATCCTGGACCACCAACTACCCCCAAACACGGCCAAATCGATCTACTACAAGAAGGATACCAAGCACTCAACCACAAACTACTATCCGGAACATCCGACCCACCCAGCAACCAACTTCCAAGCCATCGAACCACCACCACCAGGACCCAACACGTACATCTACCGCGAGGAGCGCACCAGCAACAACAACACCACAAACCGATACGGCTCCCCGGTCCCCATCGTGGACTACCCCGATTCCCGTCACGGCACCTACCCCCGGGAACCGCAACAGATGCCGGCACCGCCCACGACCGTCACGTACAAGTACAGCTCGACAACGACGAATGCCACCCGGAACCTGTATCCGCCGCCGGAGGAACGGGAACCGCTGCTGCAGCCGTTCCCGACCGACGGGATGGTGCCGCAGAACGAGGTCGACGGAAGTCCGCCGAAGCGCGTCGAGGATCTGATGGCCACACTTGGGGAGGTAGGTGGAGCTTAGAGTGTTGCAAATTATGGTTTTCTAAAGATTTTGACCTTCGAAATTGATGTTGCTAGGTTATGCTTTTAATTTTTTAAACTGAAAAGGGTATTTAAACATTTTTTACAGACTCGGATACAAAATTTTAACAATTATTACAATTTGTAGGATATTTACAATTAGGTACATTCCAAATAGTGTTTTTTATATCAAGAAGATTTTACAATTTAAATCTTGAAACAAGTCGGCGTGCCACTCGAGCAAAGGTGCTGTGACTTGAACTAGTTATTAAATCATTATTTTACTATCACTGGCAATTAAGCACTTGAGCAAATCTATTCTATTCATAAATCGATATCTCTGCTCTCAATCAACTTTGTACTGTTAACCTGCTCCACCCGTCGAGGTGCCATCCGAGCAACAGTGTCAAAGGATAAACTTGAAAAGTCGGCCTAAAATCTCGTGGAATTTTTGACACGACAAACGGTGAATTTACTAAACATTTGACAGCAAAATTGAAAAGCATTACTTTACAATACAAGCGCTGAAAAATTCAACTTTACAGCATCATTTTCTATAGAACTTTTCGATTTTTTTTCGATTCTGTAGATTTTTGTATAAAAAAATCGGACTTTTCGTTGTTCAAAATTGGCATGATAAGTAAGTTGTTTCACGACTGAATTTCAAAAACTTGTATACAAAACATTTTCATTTTTTTCGTCGTGTAACAACTTACTTATCATGCCAATTTTGAACGACGAAAAGTCCGACTTTTTTATATAGAAAACTACAGATTCGAAAAGTAATACTTTTCTATACAAGGGCTGAAAAGTTCTACAGAAAATGATGCTGTTAAGTTGATTTTTTCAGCGCTTTTAATGTATGTAAAGTAATGCTTCTCAATATTGCTGTCAAATGTTTAGTAAATTCACCGTTTGTCGTGTCAAAAATTAAATCAACAACAACAGCAGTTTTATAAAAAATTAAATATTTTTCGATTTCATTATTTTTGGTGGAAAAAAAGGTCTTGTTAACGTTAGATAGTGAATGCAAAACAAAGTTGATTCACAACGGAGTTGATTGCGTATTTGTACGTCTTGAACTAAAAAATATATCGCTCTACAGCTTTTTTTTATCGAAAAAATCTGTAAATTTCCAATAAAACGCTTTTTCAAACTTTATTGTGAAAATTTAGGTAAATTATTATTTTACTTGAGTACCACTATCTGATTTAAGAGCGAGTTTTTCACCGATGTGAAACAGGTCGTATCGAGGTGCTCCGATTTGGATGAAACTTTCAGGGTTTGTTTGTCTATACATGAGATGAACTCATGCCAAATATGAACCCTCTACGACAAAGGGAAGTGGGGTAAAACGGGCATTGAAGTTTGAGGTCCAAAAAACATGAAAAATCTTAAAATTGCTCGCATTTCCGTAAAACTTCATCAATTCCAACTCTCTTAGATGCATTCGAATGGACTTTTGAAGCTCTTCAAAGTGTGCTATAGACATCCAGGATTGGTTTGACTTTTTCTCATAGCTTTTGCAAATTACTGTTAAAATAGTAGTTTATGCAACATGTTGCAAAAAGAGGATTTTTTCAGCACGAGTCGTACATTTATCCAACGAGGTTCACCGAGTTGGATAAATACGACGAGTGCTGAAAAAATCAAGTTTTGCAACGAGTTCCATACAACATTTTTTGCAATTTAGAAAAACACCCATTGAGTGAAATTTTAAGTCGAATTTTCATGTATTTTGTCAATAAATCGTTTAAATCAAAAAAATGTTGAAAAGTGTTACTTTTCGAAACAAGTGCTGAAAAGTTCAACTTTTCAGCACCCATTTCAGTGCTGAAAAGTAGAACTTTTCAGCATTTATTTTGAAAAGTGTTGCTATTCGATTCTGTTATTTTTGGTACAGAAAAGTAGGCTATTTCGTCGTTCAAGAATGACAGGAAAAGTAAGTAGTTTCACGACGGAATAGCAAAAATGGATTTTTTTAAAACCTTAATAACTTTTGGCAACAGCCTCCAACACCCATACTCCCATAGGTCAAAAGTTAGGGAATTTCATGGACTATAAGCCTACGGTATTAACTTTTTTGCCAATCGCAGTTTTTCTCATAGTTTTACGATTTTCCTAGAACTAACATTTTTCAACGTTAGTTTTTACCCTGTAGGCCAAGAAGACGGCACTTTTTGGTCTCAATTTTGACATATTCGAAATCCTCGGAAAATTTTACATTAGATTGGGGTGTTGGAATTTTGAATTTGATTGGAAAAAATGCCATTTAGAATTAATTAAAATATTATTTAGCATTTTGTCGGATTAGGGGTAAAACAAGTTTTCGCCTACTTGATACAACATTTGACGTATTGATCATAGGGTAAATAAGATCTATTTCTTTTTTTCAAAAACGTTTTATTTTTTTTTTTTATCAAAATTACAACTCCAATACTTCTAATTTACGTGAAATTGTCCGAGGATTCCGAATATGACAAAATTGAGACCAAAAAAAGCCGTCTTCTTGGCCTACAGGGTAAAAACTAACGTTGTAAAATGTTTGTTCTAGAAAAATCGTAAAACTATGAGAAAAACTGCGATTGGCCAAAAAGTCAATACCGTAGGCTTATAGTCCATGAAATTCCCTAACTTTTGACCTATGAGAGTATGGGTGTTGGAGGCTGTTGCCAAAAGTTATTAAGGTTTTAAAAAAATCCATTTTTAACAGTAATTTGCAAAAGCTATGAGAAAAAGTCAAACCAATCCTGGATGTCTATAGCACATTTTAAAGGGCTTCAAAAGTCCTTTCCAATGCATCTAAGAGAGTTGGAATTGATTAAGTTTTACGGAAATGCGAGCAATTTTAAGATTTTTAATGTTTTTTGGACCTCAAACTTCAATGCCCGTTTTACCCCACTTCCCTTTGTCGTAGAGGGCCCATATTTGGCATGAGTTCATCTCAAGTATAGACAAACAAACGCTGAAAGTTTCATCCAAATCGGAGCACCTCGATACGACCTCTAGAACAAACCGAGCAATATTTACAAATACTGCCTCTTAATATATTTGATCGACTTAGTGTCTTCGGAAAAGTTGTAGGTTATGATATACCGTAAACCGGGGTGACTTTGATAGGATTTCAATTTGTTTTTGGAATATTTTCCAACTGTTAAAGTTTTTCTCAAGATTTTTATTTTTAAAACATGTACTGGGGTAGGCCAAACAAAGTCCATGCACTATTTTTGAAAAAAAAAGTGTTTTCAAAAGTGTATGGAAAAATAGTTACGTTAAAAATTCTTAGTTCAAATTCCGGGGTGACTATCAACATAGTTTTTCTTGTTAAAATCAGATTTAAGGTGTTCAAACTTAATTTTTACGTCAAATGTACCATCACTAAGGTTGCTGATAAAGTTTTAAAGAAAGAAAATCAATGTTTACATTTAGTTAACTAAGTTTATAAGCTTTTTAACAAAATACATATAAATTTCAGGTAAAATTGTTAAAATGTTGGAATTTTTCCTTAAATTCGTTAAAACTAGTTTTGTTTATAAAAATATCGATTTATATTGCATTTTATACAAAATTCAAAGCACGAATCACAAGTTTTCACACTTTACATGAAATTTGTTCAACTGAAATCGCCTTTAAATTTGGAGATTTTATTGAATTGTGTTTTAAAAACACATATAATTTATTATTTACAAACTTATTTTACCATCTCCTTGTGGAAAATTGTCCAAAGAATCCGAAAATGCATTCCGTTTTCCGATTCAAAATCATGTTCATTGAGAAATCATGACACTTTGAGAAGTTTTAAATAATGCCTATCATCAACATTTTCTTAGTTATAGTTAACTAACTATTTAAACATTTAAAAAATTTATGAAAAGTTCTTCTTTAGGTACTTTGAACACTTCTCTACCCCGGTCAGTTTGATTCCAAACCATTCCGTATGTCATTTATTTGTACTCTTCATTTTGCGGTAAAATCTCAAACCTATCAAAGTCACCCCGGCTATCAAAGTCACCCCGTTTTACGGTAATCATAACCTAAGTGTACGGATAAAATCCTACACTTTTTTGACTTTTCGACTTTTTCTAACCAATAGATGAATTCCCAATGCATGCATTTTTTAATTTTCAAAATACTAAAAAAAGGCATCTTGCGCGCTAGAGTGGTGCAAAATCTGGTACCGGAGGAATGATTTTTTTAAATGATGAAATTATCTTACATTTTTTAATAAAGTTTTCTGTTTCAATTTATTTATTTATTTGAGCAACTATACACACAGTTTTTTTTTACTTTATTGATCGGAATGATGGTTGCTGAAATACAGCCTCAAGAAATTTTTTGATAGATTTGGTGTCTTCCGCAAAGTTGTAGGTATTAACGAGGACTATTCAGAAAAAATAGGTACACGAAAAAAAGGGCGATTTTCAATGACACATTCTCCAGCGACAAAAATGACTCCTTTTGGCCGTCGAACATTTTAATTATGTATTCATTTTTTATTGGTTTAATCATCAATCGCTGCTAGAATAACAATGTCAAATGTTTGTCATAACTAAAACATGAGTTGATAATTTGTATAAAACCAAAAAGGGTCTAAATTTTGCTATTTCTCACTCTGTTGCAACGTCACGGAGTAATTGATGTGGCAAATAAAAAGTTCAACTTAAAATTAGTTTTCCATAGTCACTACTTGTAGCAAATTCAATTTCAGATCCGAATCTGAAATAACATTTAAGATTTGGAATGGTTTTTTCTTTTTTTTGAAAAAGGGAAAAATGTCGCAACGTCTAAATGTGTTAAATTAACTTTTTCAGAAATAAACAATTTTCAAATTTTTCCTTTACGCTACATACCAAAGATTTTTGAAACTTGTGAATTATAAAAATAAAAAAAAATACTCTCTTTCAAAAAACTTGAATTTACACTAATCTTTCGCAGTTGGCACCAAAGTTACCTATGTTATGCTGCAAATTCTATTGGAACTATGTTTGAATAATTTAAAAAAATAAAATAATAAATATACTTTTAACTCGCAGAACGGCCAAGTCACCTACATCACGCAGCACCACACGCACAACACCAGCAACACCCATCACCACAACGGAAACGGTCCACGCAAGCACCGGGAGCCCTCGCCACCGGCCAAACTGGTCGAGGAACCTCTGGACAGCAAGGTCGTTCCGGTTGCCAACTCAAAGAACGTGGCCGGACCGCCGGTTTACTATCCCCCGGGACATGAAATGTTCGCCAAAAAGGAGAGCGAAGCCGCAGCTTGGCGGGCACAGGTGAGTGGACGACGACTTCAGTGGCGGCGAGGTCAACATACAATAATTGTTTATCTCCCCCCAGGGTGAATACGCCAAGGCCAGCGGCAAGTACATGTACGAGGCGGAGAGCAAGTCCAAAACCACGTCCAAGTCCGGCGCGGCAGTGGTGCCAGTTTGTTTGCCCCTGTGCTGCGCCATGCCCTGCAGCATCATGTAAAATGCGGAAAACTTTGAATTCTTACTGACAAATTTTAACACCACACGTGAACGAGCAAGTTAACACATTTTGCACAGAACCTTTCCCCCGCCTCGAGTGTAACAAGAACGACGAATTGATGTGCCATTAAGTTTTGTTTTTTGGTTGATAAGTTAAAGTGAAAATTTTGTGCCTAACAAATGCAATATGGAAGGAAGAAATTATGCAATAAAAAAAATGGTAAAATCAATTTGTGCAAACAAGCGAACAAAGAATAAAAACAAATTGACTAAAACAACCACTCTGTGCCAATTAACGATATTATATTACTTTTATGTTGTTATTGTATACAAAAATCTCTAATTCTTGATGCCAATAAAATCGCGATTCGAAACTAAATTATTTCAAATTGTTCCGTCATCTAGGGCGAAACGGGACAGCTGTTTTAACCGTGTTAACTGTAGAATATTTTTGATTAGTTCTGGACTCAGAACAACAAAAATAGTGTACCATTTTCCAAATTTCAAGCTTTTAAAAGCGCTCTAAAAACGGCTGTCCCCTTTCAGACTGTAGTCCCGATTCGCCCCAGTTGACGGTATCTTCTTTTTTCTCATTCACAAAATTCCAACTAAATAACGTCATGATTCGAATTCCCGGACGCTTCGAAATCCGGACACTTCATCTTGTTTTATCAATTATTTGGATATATGTTCGTATTATGAATGTCAAAACTGTGTTATTTGATGAATTCCAACTTCAACTTTCATTTAAAGTTTGTTTGAACGCTGTAGTTAATGCCAAAACAATTAAACACAATAAAATTTTAAGTTTACCAAAAATGCGAAACATTTCACTTGAAATATTTCAAAGGCATTCGAAGCACCGGGAAGGCAAAGCAGAAATTTATGGTTTCGATTTCCTTAAATTCTAGCAAATATTTATATAAACTATCGATTGTTTTGATGTTAACAGCTTATTTGAGACCTAAAGAATGCCATTCACTAACATTTCAGTCCAAATTTGTGCGATTCATAAGTTAAATCGAGTGTCCGGAATTCGAAGCAAAAGTGTCCGGATTTCGAATCAGCTTTTATCAGTGTCCGGGATTCGAAGCACAACAAGTCATTTTAATTTTAAAATTCTGATGAAAAATTGTTAGAAAAGACATATTTTGCATGCATTTTCTTGAAATTGACTGTTTATACTACATCCTGATGATGTTTCTACATTTCCAACTTATTACATGATTTTTTGCTAGCTATAACAAAAATGATATGCTACTATGTGTCCGGATTTCGAATCATGACGTTATGCAGCTAAGAGAAGAGGTGGAGAAAGCTTTTCGCAAACTTGCGTGCAAGTTGCGTTCACTTTAATTGAGTAAACATTCAGGCGCAGCTGAGATGATTAAAGATGGAAGCGCATGGTATTTTATAACTGAATTTGGTATGTTGACTAAAACAATATTAGAGAAAAAACAAACTACTAAAATTGATGTCAAATTACAGGAACAACATAAAATTAAACCAAATGAAATATTTATAAAGGCTTGTTTTTTTTAAGTGTTTATTTTTTTGCGTTTTATATTATTTTGTATTAAACAAAGGATAAAATTTAAACTAAATTTTCTAAACCACCATTGCGCTGTGGGTTTTCTTAGCAGATAGTGGAAAGTAGATCGATATAAAGGCATTTTTTTATCTGTAGCTCGTGCATTCTACACTCTTTGAATGAGAGCAATTCACCACCAAAACCGGAAATGGATTTTTGCCTTCCTCACCTCACTGAGGCAAGGCTATAAAATCACTCGAAAAATGAACTTCTTAAATACACCTCCTAGACTGCCCACAATTGAAAAAACGGCTAATATCCACTTTTGGCAAAAACGAGTTATTAGCACCAGGTGGTAGAGGATGTTCCAACGCATCTTCTGGAACTTGAAAATTTTCAATCAAATTTCTTAAGAGACATTGGAAGATTGGACCTCTGGTTGCTGAAATACAGCGAATGAAAGAAAAAGAAACAAGAAAAAAAATAAGGGGTTACATACATGTTAGTCGCCGAAAATGATTTTTTTTCGGCATTTTATTGCTAAGCTACTTGAAGTTAGGAGTTTCAAAATATTTCAATACTGGTTTGACCGAATCGGCTCAAATGTTATGTAAAAAATCGTTAAACTGGTCCCGTGTACATGACAAAGGCCGATTTTCAAATAGTTTATTTTGAAAAAAGATAAACATATTTTTACAGTTTTCATATAAATAATCGTCAGTATCGGTTTTTTTTTTAAGAAGCAAACTTTAAAAATCAGGCTTCGTCTTTAAAAATCAGGCGTTGTTTTGAGAGTCTTCGCTTCAAATTTCAGCCAATTTGCTCCATCCCACCTCAAGATATCGTGGTCAACTCGGTGATTCGAGAAAAACGCTTCAAAGTTTGACAGTTCGCTTTGCGCATGGCAAAATTTTAAACTTAAATTGACTCTTACTCTGCTTTAAATTGAAATGTCTTTAGTTTATTTTCTGTAAAATGAAATTTTGTGATTATCTACTGCATGTAACTCCTTAAGTCTCATCCAAACATTTCAAAATTTTCTAATGCCAATACCTCAGCAACTATTGGTCCAAATTTCAATGTCGAAAAATTTATCATTTGTGAAATTGCATGATTTTTTCGAAAAAAAAAACCATTTCAAAAATTTTAGAATCAGGGCAACATTTCAAATGGGAGTAAAATTGAATGATTGCTGATGTTATGTTTCACTTTTTGAACATTTTGGGACATTTTTTTATATTTTGTTCAACGTCAGTGGTGTCTAGTATTCCTTATGAAAAAATTTCATGCAAGCCATGAGAAATGAAAATATTTACAACCGGAAGAAATTTTTAAAGCAAAAATATGTCCAAGAGACCGTCGAGAAAGAGATCCTTCAAGCAAAAAAGAATATTGAGAAATGAGGGAAACCGAAGTAGTTTGAATGCACTGAAGAATTCATCGATAGTTGGAGCAATAATGAGATCAAGAAGATCGACAACTAAAGACTAGAGAGTCGAATTGAATAAAAAAGGTGCAGGTGGTTATGTTACACATGACCAGTATGACAAAGAACTTTGCTAGATGATTGTTGAAATTTTCGATTAGAACGTCCGATCCAAATTTCCCCATGATTCCCTTATAATTACACAAGACAACTCTTTTGTGGTCTATTTCGTGGCTCTGAAACAGGCTGTTTAATTTGTAAAGTTTTAAGACATAATATCAACGTCCTATCGAACTAAGGGGATGAAAATTGCAAGTGGAGCTGAACTGCCCTATTCAGGGCTCTAATTGATTACGAAATAGTTATTCTAAATTTCCAGAAACAGATTTTAGAAGTTTAACAGTCATTTTTCCCCAACTCTTATGGTTCAGCAAATGTCCCCCCATCGGAACATCCCCGGGGCCTCCGGCCACTTCGGAGTGTGGCCACTACTGCCGAAATTTCAAATTTCATGTCCAGTATCAAAATCCATAAAGTTTACTAGGGACCATCCATAGACCACGTGGACACTTTTTAGGGAATCTCAACCCCCCCCCCCCCTTCGTGGACAATTGTCCATACAAAAAAAACTTTTTTGTATGGAGCGTGGACAATCGCTTACCCCCCCCCCCCCCCCCCTAAGTGTCCACGTGGTTTATGGATGGTCCCATACCCATATTGCCCCAACTCTTATGGTTCGGCAAATGTCCCCCCATCGGAACATCCGCGGGGCCTCCGGCCACTCCAGGTGGTGGCCACTACTGCCAAAATGTCAAATTTCATGTGCAGTATCAAAAACCTTAAAGTTTGATACCCATATTGCCCCAACTCTTATGGTTCGGCAAATGTCCCCCTATCGGAACATCCCCGGGGCCTCCGGCCACTCCAGGTGGTGGCCACTACTGCCAAAATGTCAAATTTCATGTGCAGTATCAAAAACCTTAAAGTTTGATACCCATATTGCCCCAACTCTTATGGTTCGGCAAATGTCCCCCTATCGGAACATCCCCGGGGCCTCCGGCCACTCCAGGTGGTGGCCACTACTGCCGAAATGTCAAATTTCATGTGCAGTATCAAAAACCTTAAAGTTTGATACCCATATTGCCCCAACTCTTATGGTTCGGCAAATGTCCCCCTATCTGAACATCCCCGGGGCCTCCGGCCACTCCAGGTGGTGGCCTCTACTGCCGAAATGTCAAATTTCATGTCCAGTATCAAAAACCCTACAGTTTGATACCCATATTGCCCCAACTCTTATGGTTCGGCAAATGTCCCTCCATCGGAACATCCCCGGGGCCTCCGGCCACTCCAGGTGGTGGCCACTACTGCCAAAATGTCAAATTTCATGTGCAGTATCAAAAACCTTAAAGTTTGATACCCATATTGCCCCAACTCTTATGGTTCGGCAAATGTCCCCCTATCGGAACATCCCCGGGGCCTCCGGCCACTCCAGGTGGTGGCCACTATTGCCGAAATGTCAAATTTCATATCCAGTATCAAAAACCTTAAAGTTTGATACCCATATTGCCCCAAATCTTATGGTTCGGCAAATGTCCCCCCATCGGAACATCCGCGGGGCCCTCCGGATTGTGGCCACTACTGCTGAAATGTCAAATTTCATGTTCAGTATCAAAATTCTTAAAGTTTGATACCCATATTGCCCCAAATCTTATGGTTCGGCAAATGTCCCCACATCGGAACATCCGCGGGGCCCTCCGGATTGTGGCCACTACTGCTGAAATGTCAAATTTCATGTTCAGTATCAAAAACCTTAAAGTTTGATACCCATATTGCCCCAAATCTTATGGTTCGGCAAATGTCCCCCCATCGGAACATCCGCGGGGCCTCCGGCCACTCCAGGTGGTGGCCACTACTGCCAAAATGTCAAATTTCATGTGCAGTATCAAAAACCTTAAAGTTTGATACCCATATTGCCCCAACTCTTATGGTTCGGCAAATGTCCCCCTATCGGAACATCCCCGGGGCCTCCGGCCACTCCAGGTGGTGGCCACTATTGCCGAAATGTCAAATTTCATGTCCAGTATCAAAAACCCTACAGTTTGATACCCATATTGCCCCAACTCTTATGGTTCGGCAAATGTCCCCCCATCGGAACATCCCCGGGGCCTCCGGCCACTCCAGGTGGTGGCCACTACTGCCGAAATGTCAAATTTCATGTCCAGTATCAAAAACCCTAAAGTTTGATACCCATATTGCCCCAACTCTTATGGTTCGGCAAATGTCCCCCCATCGGAACATCCGCGGGGCCTCCGGCCACTCCGGATTGTGGCCACTACTGCCGAAATGTCAAATTTCATATCCAGTATCAAAAACCTTAAAGTTTGATACCCATATTGCCCCAAATCTTATGGTTCGGCAAATGTCCCCCTATCGGAACATCCCCGGGGCCTCCGGCCACTCCAGGTGGTGGCCACTACTGCCGAAATGTCAAATTTCATATCCAGTATCAAAAACCTTAAAGTTTGATACCCATATTGCCCCAAATCTTATGGTTCGGCAAATGTCCCCCCATCGGAACATCCGCGGGGCCCTCCGGATTGTGGCCACTACTGCTGAAATGTCAAATTTCATGTTCAGTATCAAAAACCTTAAAGTTTGATACCCATATTGCCCCAAATCTTATGGTTCGGCAAATGTCCCCCCATCGGAACATCCGCGGGGCCTCCGGTCACTCCAGGTGGTGGCCACTACTGCTGAAATGTCAAATTTCATGTTCAGTATCAAAAACCTTAAAGTTTGATACCCATATTGCCCCAAATCTTATGGTTCGGCAAATGTCCCCCCATCGGAACATCCGCGGGGCCTCCGGCCACTCCAGGTGGTGGCCACTACTGCCAAAATGTCAAATTTCATGTGCAGTATCAAAAACCTTAAAGTTTGATACCCATATTGCCCCAACTCTTATGGTTCGGCAAATGTCCCCCTATCGGAACATCCCCGGGGCCTCCGGCCACTCCAGGTGGTGGCCACTACTGCCGAAATGTCAAATTTCATGTCCAGTATCAAAAACCCTACAGTTTGATACCCATATTGCCCCAACTCTTATGGTTCGGCAAATGTCCCTCCATCGGAACATCCCCGGGGCCTCCGGCCACTCCAGGTGGTGGCCACTACTGCCGAAATGTCAAATTTCATGTCCAGTATCAAAAACCCTAAAGTTTGATACCCATATTGCCCCAACTCTTATGGTTCGGCAAATGTCCCCCCATCGGAACATCCGCGGGGCCTCCGGCCACTCCAGGTGGTGGCCACTACTGCCAAAATGTCAAATTTCATGTGCAGTATCAAAAACCTTAAAGTTTGATACCCATATTGCCCCAACTCTTATGGTTCGGCAAATGTCCCCCTATCGGAACATCCCCGGGGCCTCCGGCCACTCCAGGTGGTGGCCACTACTGCCGAAATGTCAAATTTCATGTCCAGTATCAAAAACCCTACAGTTTGATACCCATATTGCCCCAACTCTTATGGTTCGGCAAATGTCCCCCCATCGGAACATCCCCGGGGCCTCCGGCCACTCCAGGTGGTGGCCACTACTGCCGAAATGTCAAATTTCATGTCCAGTATCAAAAACCCTAAAGTTTGATACCCATATTGCCCCAACTCTTATGGTTCGGCAAATGTCCCCCCATCGGAACATCCGCGGGGCCTCCGGCCACTCCAGGTGGTGGCCACTACTGCCAAAATGTCAAATTTCATGTGCAGTATCAAAAACCTTAAAGTTTGATACCCATATTGCCCCAACTCTTATGGTTCGGCAAATGTCCCCCTATCGGAACATCCCCGGGGCCTCCGGCCACTCCAGGTGGTGGCCACTACTGCCGAAATGTCAAATTTCATGTCCAGTATCAAAAACCCTACAGTTTGATACCCATATTGCCCCAACTCTTATGGTTCGGCAAATGTCCCCCCATCGGAACATCCCCGGGGCCTCCGGCCACTCCAGGTGGTGGCCACTACTGCCGAAATGTCAAATTTCATGTCCAGTATCAAAAACCCTAAAGTTTGATACCCATATTGCCCCAACTCTTATGGTTCGGCAAATGTCCCCCCATCGGAACATTCGCGGGGCCTCCGGCCACTCCAGGTGGTGGCCACTACTGCCAAAATGTCAAATTTCATGTGCAGTATCAAAAACCTTAAAGTTTGATACCCATATTGCCCCAACTCTTATGGTTCGGCAAATGTCCCCCTATCGGAACATCCCCGGGGCCTCCGGCCACTCCAAGTGGTGGCCAATTCCAATTCCCGCTCATGCCGGCTGGCATGTCTTGGCGTGTCCATGCCTCCAGGCTATCGGCTCCCGGGCCTCCAGGCCGTCTGCAAACGGGCCACCAGGCCATCTGCTCCTGATGTGTTCTCGTCGACGGCCAGATACAGAATGAATTTTCGGGACCGACCGAGCCGAGTTTTGTTAATTTAGATCGGGGACGTATGCCCCGCCTTTTTGCACCCATTCTCCTACATCTCCTTATTCGCTTTTTGCCGCGTCGACGATCCGAAAATTATGAGGTAGAGTGGGGGTGATTTTAGATACATCAATCTCACGTCTCTATATTGACTGATTGGGAAACGTTCGCTCATCCAACCAGCGTGCACCAAAAAGAGGGGAAATTTGCCGAGAGGGGAATTCGTCACGTAACGTTTTCGCTTCGCGAAAATTTTGGATTGACACCCCGTATAGAAACCTTAGGACAAAGTTCTTTGTCAAAAGGTGCAGGTGGTTATGTTACACATGACCAGTATGACAAAGAACTTTGCTAGATGATTGTTGAAATTTTCGATTAGAACGTCCGATCCAAATTTCCCCATGATTCCCTTATAATTACACAAGACAACTCTTTTGTGGTCTATTTCGTGGCTCTGAAACAGGCTGTTTAATTTGTAAAGTTTTAAGACATAATATCAACGTCCTATCGAACTAAGGGGATGAAAATTGCAAGTGGAGCTGAACTGCCCTATTCAGGGCTCTAATTGATTACGAAATAGTTATTCTAAATTTCCAGAAACAGATTTTAGAAGTTTAACAGTCATTTTTCCCCAACTCTTATGGTTCAGCAAATGTCCCCCCATCGGAACATCCCCGGGGCCTCCGGCCACTTCGGAGTGTGGCCACTACTGCCGAAATTTCAAATTTCATGTCCAGTATCAAAATCCATAAAGTTTACTAGGGACCATCCATAGACCACGTGGACACTTTTTTGGGAATCTCAACCCCCCCCCCCCCCCTTCGTGGACAATTGTCCATACAAAAAAAACTTTTTTGTATGGAGCGTGGACAATCGCTTACCCCCCCCCCCCCTAAGTGTCCACGTGGTTTATGGATGGTCCCATACCCATATTGCAACAACTCTTATGATTCGGCAAATGTCCCCCCATCGGAACATCCCCGGGGCCTTCCGGATTGTGGCCACTACTGCCGAAATGTCAAATTTCATATCCAGTATCAAAAACCCTAAAGTTTGATACCCATATTGCCCCAACTCTAATGGTTCCGCAAATGTCCCCCCATTGGAACATCCGCGGGCCTTCGGCCACTCCGTATTGTGGCCACTACTGCTGAAATATCAAATTTCATGTCCAGTATCAAAATCCATAAAGTTTGATACCCATATTGTACCAACTCTTATGGTTCGGCAAATGTCCCTCCATCGGAATATCCCCGGGGCCTCCGGCCACTTCAGGTGGTGGCCACTACTGCCAAAATGTCAAATTTCATGTCCAGTATCAAAAACCCTAAAGTTTAATACCCATATTGCCCCAACTCTAATGGTTCCGCAAATGTCCCCCCATTGGAACATCCGCGGGGCCTTCGGCCACTCCGTATTGTGGCCACTACTGCCGAAATGTCAAATTTCATGTTCAGTATCAAAAACCTTAAAGTTTGATACCCATATTGCCCCAACTCATATGGTTCCGCAAATGTCCCCCCATCGGAACATCCGCGGGGCCTTCCGAATTGTGGCCACTACTGCCGAAATGTCAAATTTCATATCCAGTATCAAAAACCCTAAAGTTTGATACCCATATTGCCCCAACTCTTATGGTTCGGCAAATGTCCCCCTATCGGAAAATCCCCGGGGCCTCCGGCCACTCCAGGTGGTGGCCACTACTGCCGAAATGTCAAATTTCATATCCAATCAAAAACCCTAAAGTTTGATACCCATATTGCCCCAACTCTTATGGTTCGGCAAATGTCCCCCCATCGGAACATCCGCGGGGCCTTCCGGATTGTGGCCACTACTGCTGAAATGTCAAATTTCATGTTCAGTATCAAAAACCTTAAAGTTTGATACCCATATTGCCCCAACTCTTATGGTTCGGCAAATGTCCCCCCATCGGAACATCCCCGGGGCCTCCGGCCACTCCAGGTGGTGGCCACTACTGCCAAAATGTCAAATTTCATGTGCAGTATCAAAAACCCTAAAGTTTAATACCCATATTGCCCCAACTCTTATGGTTCGGCAAATGTCCCCCTATCGGAACATCCCCGGGGCCTCCAGCCACTCCAGGTGGTGGCCACTACTGCCGAAATGTCAAATTTCATGTCCAGTATCAAAAACCCTACAGTTTGATACCCATATTGCCCCAACTCATATGGTTCCGCAAATGTCCCCCCATCGGAACATCCGCGGGGCCCTCCGGATTGTGGCCACTACTGCCGAAATGTCAAATTTCATATCCAGTATCAAAAACCCAAAAGTTTGATACCCATATTGCCCCAAATCTTATGGTTCGGCAAATGTCCCCCCATCGGAACATCCCCGGGGCCTCCGGCCACTCCAGGTGGTGGCCACTACTGCCAAAATGTCAAATTTCATGTGCAGTATCAAAAACCCTAAAGTTTAATACCCATATTGCCCCAACTCTTATGGTTCGGCAAATGTCCCCCTATCGGAACGTCCCCGGGGCCTCCAGCCACTCCAGGTGGTGGCCACTACTGCCGAAATGTCAAATTTCATGTCCAGTATCAAAAACCCTACAGTTTGATACCCATATTGCCCCAACTCTTATGGTTCGGCAAATGTCCCCCCATCGGAACATCCGCGGGGCCTCCGGCCACTCCAGGTGGTGGCCACTACTGCCGAAATGTCAAATTTCATATCCAGTATCAAAAACCTTAAAGTTTGATACCCATATTGCCCCAAATCTTATGGTTCGGCAAATGTCCCCCCATCGGAACATCCGCGGGGCCCTCCGGATTGTGGCCACTACTGCTGAAATGTCAAATTTCATGTTCAGTATCAAAAACCTTAAAGTTTGATACCCATATTGCCCCAAATCTTATGGTTCGGCAAATGTCCCCCCATCGGAACATCCCCGGGGCCTCCGGCCACTCCAGGTGGTGGCCACTACTGCCAAAATGTCAAATTTCATGTGCAGTATCAAAAACCTTAAAGTTTGATACCCATATTGCCCCAACTCTTATGGTTCGGCAAATGTCCCCCTATCGGAACATCCCCGGGGCCTCCGGCCACTCCGGATTGTGGCCACTACTGCCGAAATGTCAAATTTCATATCCAGTATCAAAAACCTTAAAGTTTGATACCCATATTGCCCCAAATCTTATGGTTCGGCAAATGTCCCCCCATCGGAACATCCGCGGGGCCCTCCGGATTGTGGCCACTACTGCTGAAATGTCAAATTTCATGTTCAGTATCAAAATTCAAAATTCATGTTCAGTATCAAAATTCTTAAAGTTTGATACCCATATTGCCCCAAATCTTATGGTTCGGCAAATGTCCCCACATCGGAACATCCGCGGGGCCCTCCGGATTGTGGCCACTACTGCTGAAATGTCAAATTTCATGTTCAGTATCAAAAACCTTAAAGTTTGATACCCATATTGCCCCAAATCTTATGGTTCGGCAAATGTCCCCCCATCGGAACATCCGCGGGGCCTCCGGCCACTCCAGGTGGTGGCCACTACTGCCAAAATGTCAAATTTCATGTGCAGTATCAAAAACCTTAAAGTTTGATACCCATATTGCCCCAACTCTTATGGTTCGGCAAATGTCCCCCTATCGGAACATCCCCGGGGCCTCCGGCCACTCCAGGTGGTGGCCACTACTGCCAAAATGTCAAATTTCATGTGCAGTATCAAAAACCTTAAAGTTTGATACCCATATTGCCCCAACTCTTATGGTTCGGCAAATGTCCCCCTATCGGAACATCCCCGGGGCCTCCGGCCACTCCAGGTGGTGGCCACTACTGCCGAAATGTCAAATTTCATGTGCAGTATCAAAAACCTTAAAGTTTGATACCCATATTGCCCCAACTCTTATGGTTCGGCAAATGTCCCCCTATCTGAACATCCCCGGGGCCTCCGGCCACTCCAGGTGGTGGCCTCTACTGCCGAAATGTCAAATTTCATGTCCAGTATCAAAAACCCTACAGTTTGATACCCATATTGCCCCAACTCTTATGGTTCGGCAAATGTCCCTCCATCGGAACATCCCCGGGGCCTCCGGCCACTCCAGGTGGTGGCCACTACTGCCAAAATGTCAAATTTCATGTGCAGTATCAAAAACCTTAAAGTTTGATACCCATATTGCCCCAACTCTTATGGTTCGGCAAATGTCCCCCTATCGGAACATCCCCGGGGCCTCCGGCCACTCCAGGTGGTGGCCACTATTGCCGAAATGTCAAATTTCATATCCAGTATCAAAAACCTTAAAGTTTGATACCCATATTGCCCCAAATCTTATGGTTCGGCAAATGTCCCCCCATCGGAACATCCGCGGGGCCCTCCGGATTGTGGCCACTACTGCTGAAATGTCAAATTTCATGTTCAGTATCAAAATTCTTAAAGTTTGATACCCATATTGCCCCAAATCTTATGGTTCGGCAAATGTCCCCCCATCGGAACATCCGCGGGGCCTCCGGCCACTCCAGGTGGTGGCCACTACTGCCAAAATGTCAAATTTCATGTGCAGTATCAAAAACCTTAAAGTTTGATACCCATATTGCCCCAACTCTTATGGTTCGGCAAATGTCCCCCTATCGGAACATCCCCGGGGCCTCCGGCCACTCCAGGTGGTGGCCACTATTGCCGAAATGTCAAATTTCATGTCCAGTATCAAAAACCCTACAGTTTGATACCCATATTGCCCCAACTCTTATGGTTCGGCAAATGTCCCCCCATCGGAACATCCCCGGGGCCTCCGGCCACTCCAGGTGGTGGCCACTACTGCCAAAATGTCAAATTTCATGTGCAGTATCAAAAACCTTAAAGTTTGATACCCATATTGCCCCAAATCTTATGGTTCGGCAAATGTCCCCCCATCGGAACATCCGCGGGGCCTCCGGCCACTCCAGGTGGTGGCCACTACTGCCAAAATGTCAAATTTCATGTGCAGTATCAAAAACCTTAAAGTTTGATACCCATATTGCCCCAACTCTTATGGTTCGGCAAATGTCCCCCTATCGGAACATCCCCGGGGCCTCCGGCCACTCCAGGTGGTGGCCACTATTGCCGAAATGTCAAATTTCATGTCCAGTATCAAAAACCCTACAGTTTGATACCCATATTGCCCCAACTCTTATGGTTCGGCAAATGTCCCCCCATCGGAACATCCCCGGGGCCTCCGGCCACTCCAGGTGGTGGCCACTACTGCCAAAATGTCAAATTTCATGTGCAGTATCAAAAACCTTAAAGTTTGATACCCATATTGCCCCAACTCTTATGGTTCGGCAAATGTCCCCCTATCGGAACATCCCCGGGGCCTCCGGCCACTCCGGATTGTGGCCACTATTGCCGAAATGTCAAATTTCATATCCAGTATCAAAAACCTTAAAGTTTGATACCCATATTGCCCCAAATCTTATGGTTCGGCAAATGTCCCCCCATCGGAACATCCGCGGGGCCCTCCGGATTGTGGCCACTACTGCTGAAATGTCAAATTTCATGTTCAGTATCAAAATTCAAAATTCATGTTCAGTATCAAAATTCTTAAAGTTTGATACCCATATTGCCCCAAATCTTATGGTTCGGCAAATGTCCCCCCATCGGAACATCCGCGGGGCCCTCCGGATTGTGGCCACTACTGCTGAAATGTCAAATTTCATGTTCAGTATCAAAAACCTTAAAGTTTGATACCCATATTGCCCCAAATCTTATGGTTCGGCAAATGTCCCCCCATCGGAACATCCGCGGGGCCTCCGGCCACTCCAGGTGGTGGCCACTACTGCCAAAATGTCAAATTTCATGTGCAGTATCAAAAACCTTAAAGTTTGATACCCATATTGCCCCAACTCTTATGGTTCGGCAAATGTCCCCCTATCGGAACATCCCCGGGGCCTCCGGCCACTCCAGGTGGTGGCCACTACTGCCAAAATGTCAAATTTCATGTGCAGTATCAAAAACCTTAAAGTTTGATACCCATATTGCCCCAACTCTTATGGTTCGGCAAATGTCCCCCTATCGGAACATCCCCGGGGCCTCCGGCCACTCCAGGTGGTGGCCACTACTGCCGAAATGTCAAATTTCATGTGCAGTATCAAAAACCTTAAAGTTTGATACCCATATTGCCCCAACTCTTATGGTTCGGCAAATGTCCCCCTATCTGAACATCCCCGGGGCCTCCGGCCACTCCAGGTGGTGGCCTCTACTGCCGAAATGTCAAATTTCATGTCCAGTATCAAAAACCCTACAGTTTGATACCCATATTGCCCCAACTCTTATGGTTCGGCAAATGTCCCTCCATCGGAACATCCCCGGGGCCTCCGGCCACTCCAGGTGGTGGCCACTACTGCCAAAATGTCAAATTTCATGTGCAGTATCAAAAACCTTAAAGTTTGATACCCATATTGCCCCAACTCTTATGGTTCGGCAAATGTCCCCCTATCGGAACATCCCCGGGGCCTCCGGCCACTCCAGGTGGTGGCCACTATTGCCGAAATGTCAAATTTCATATCCAGTATCAAAAACCTTAAAGTTTGATACCCATATTGCCCCAAATCTTATGGTTCGGCAAATGTCCCCACATCGGAACATCCGCGGGGCCCTCCGGATTGTGGCCACTACTGCTGAAATGTCAAATTTCATGTTCAGTATCAAAAACCTTAAAGTTTGATACCCATATTGCCCCAAATCTTATGGTTCGGCAAATGTCCCCCCATCGGAACATCCGCGGGGCCTCCGGCCACTCCAGGTGGTGGCCACTACTGCCAAAATGTCAAATTTCATGTGCAGTATCAAAAACCTTAAAGTTTGATACCCATATTGCCCCAACTCTTATGGTTCGGCAAATGTCCCCCTATCGGAACATCCCCGGGGCCTCCGGCCACTCCAGGTGGTGGCCACTATTGCCGAAATGTCAAATTTCATGTCCAGTATCAAAAACCCTACAGTTTGATACCCATATTGCCCCAACTCTTATGGTTCGGCAAATGTCCCCCCATCGGAACATCCCCGGGGCCTCCGGCCACTCCAGGTGGTGGCCACTACTGCCGAAATGTCAAATTTCATGTCCAGTATCAAAAACCCTAAAGTTTGATACCCATATTGCCCCAACTCTTATGGTTCGGCAAATGTCCCCCCATCGGAACATCCGCGGGGCCTCCGGCCACTCCGGATTGTGGCCACTACTGCCGAAATGTCAAATTTCATATCCAGTATCAAAAACCTTAAAGTTTGATACCCATATTGCCCCAAATCTTATGGTTCGGCAAATGTCCCCCTATCGGAACATCCCCGGGGCCTCCGGCCACTCCAGGTGGTGGCCACTACTGCCGAAATGTCAAATTTCATATCCAGTATCAAAAACCTTAAAGTTTGATACCCATATTGCCCCAAATCTTATGGTTCGGCAAATGTCCCCCCATCGGAACATCCGCGGGGCCCTCCGGATTGTGGCCACTACTGCTGAAATGTCAAATTTCATGTTCAGTATCAAAAACCTTAAAGTTTGATACCCATATTGCCCCAAATCTTATGGTTCGGCAAATGTCCCCCCATCGGAACATCCGCGGGGCCTCCGGTCACTCCAGGTGGTGGCCACTACTGCTGAAATGTCAAATTTCATGTTCAGTATCAAAAACCTTAAAGTTTGATACCCATATTGCCCCAAATCTTATGGTTCGGCAAATGTCCCCCCATCGGAACATCCGCGGGGCCTCCGGCCACTCCAGGTGGTGGCCACTACTGCCAAAATGTCAAATTTCATGTGCAGTATCAAAAACCTTAAAGTTTGATACCCATATTGCCCCAACTCTTATGGTTCGGCAAATGTCCCCCTATCGGAACATCCCCGGGGCCTCCGGCCACTCCAGGTGGTGGCCACTACTGCCGAAATGTCAAATTTCATGTCCAGTATCAAAAACCCTACAGTTTGATACCCATATTGCCCCAACTCTTATGGTTCGGCAAATGTCCCTCCATCGGAACATCCCCGGGGCCTCCGGCCACTCCAGGTGGTGGCCACTACTGCCGAAATGTCAAATTTCATGTCCAGTATCAAAAACCCTAAAGTTTGATACCCATATTGCCCCAACTCTTATGGTTCGGCAAATGTCCCCCCATCGGAACATCCGCGGGGCCTCCGGCCACTCCAGGTGGTGGCCACTACTGCCAAAATGTCAAATTTCATGTGCAGTATCAAAAACCTTAAAGTTTGATACCCATATTGCCCCAACTCTTATGGTTCGGCAAATGTCCCCCTATCGGAACATCCCCGGGGCCTCCGGCCACTCCAGGTGGTGGCCACTACTGCCGAAATGTCAAATTTCATGTCCAGTATCAAAAACCCTACAGTTTGATACCCATATTGCCCCAACTCTTATGGTTCGGCAAATGTCCCCCCATCGGAACATCCCCGGGGCCTCCGGCCACTCCAGGTGGTGGCCACTACTGCCGAAATGTCAAATTTCATGTCCAGTATCAAAAACCCTAAAGTTTGATACCCATATTGCCCCAACTCTTATGGTTCGGCAAATGTCCCCCCATCGGAACATCCGCGGGGCCTCCGGCCACTCCAGGTGGTGGCCACTACTGCCAAAATGTCAAATTTCATGTGCAGTATCAAAAACCTTAAAGTTTGATACCCATATTGCCCCAACTCTTATGGTTCGGCAAATGTCCCCCTATCGGAACATCCCCGGGGCCTCCGGCCACTCCAGGTGGTGGCCACTACTGCCGAAATGTCAAATTTCATGTCCAGTATCAAAAACCCTACAGTTTGATACCCATATTGCCCCAACTCTTATGGTTCGGCAAATGTCCCTCCATCGGAACATCCCCGGGGCCTCCGGCCACTCCAGGTGGTGGCCACTACTGCCGAAATGTCAAATTTCATGTCCAGTATCAAAAACCCTAAAGTTTGATACCCATATTGCCCCAACTCTTATGGTTCGGCAAATGTCCCCCCATCGGAACATCCGCGGGGCCTCCGGCCACTCCAGGTGGTGGCCACTACTGCCAAAATGTCAAATTTCATGTGCAGTATCAAAAACCTTAAAGTTTGATACCCATATTGCCCCAACTCTTATGGTTCGGCAAATGTCCCCCTATCGGAACATCCCCGGGGCCTCCGGCCACTCCAGGTGGTGGCCACTACTGCCGAAATGTCAAATTTCATGTCCAGTATCAAAAACCCTACAGTTTGATACCCATATTGCCCCAACTCTTATGGTTCGGCAAATGTCCCCCCATCGGAACATCCCGGGGCCTCCGGCCACTCCAGGTGGTGGCCACTACTGCCGAAATGTCAAATTTCATGTCCAGTATCAAAAACCCTAAAGTTTGATACCCATATTGCCCCAACTCTTATGGTTCGGCAAATGTCCCCCCATCGGAACATCCGCGGGGCCTCCGGCCACTCCAGGTGGTGGCCACTACTGCCAAAATGTCAAATTTCATGTGCAGTATCAAAAACCTTAAAGTTTGATACCCATATTGCCCCAACTCTTATGGTTCGGCAAATGTCCCCCTATCGGAACATCCCCGGGGCCTCCGGCCACTCCAGGTGGTGGCCACTACTGCCGAAATGTCAAATTTCATGTCCAGTATCAAAAACCCTACAGTTTGATACCCATATTGCCCCAACTCTTATGGTTCGGCAAATGTCCCCCCATCGGAACATCCCCGGGGCCTCCGGCCACTCCAGGTGGTGGCCACTACTGCCGAAATGTCAAATTTCATGTCCAGTATCAAAAACCCTAAAGTTTGATACCCATATTGCCCCAACTCTTATGGTTCGGCAAATGTCCCCCCATCGGAACATTCGCGGGGCCTCCGGCCACTCCAGGTGGTGGCCACTACTGCCAAAATGTCAAATTTCATGTGCAGTATCAAAAACCTTAAAGTTTGATACCCATATTGCCCCAACTCTTATGGTTCGGCAAATGTCCCCCTATCGGAACATCCCCGGGGCCTCCGGCCACTCCAAGTGGTGGCCAATTCCAATTCCCGCTCATGCCGGCTGGCATGTCTTGGCGTGTCCATGCCTCCAGGCTATCGGCTCCCGGGCCTCCAGGCCGTCTGCAAACGGGCCACCAGGCCATCTGCTCCTGATGTGTTCTCGTCGACGGCCAGATACAGAATGAATTTTCGGGACCGACCGAGCCGAGTTTTGTTAATTTAGATCGGGGACGTATGCCCCGCCTTTTTGCACCCATTCTCCTACATCTCCTTATTCGCTTTTTGCCGCGTCGACGATCCGAAAATTATGAGGTAGAGTGGGGGTGATTTTAGATACATCAATCTCACGTCTCTATATTGACTGATTGGGAAACGTTCGCTCATCCAACCAGCGTGCACCAAAAAGAGGGGAAATTTGCCGAGAGGGGAATTCGTCACGTAACGTTTTCGCTTCGCGAAAATTTTGGATTGACACCCCGTATAGAAACCTTAGGACAAAGTTCTTTGTCAAAAGGTGCAGGTGGTTATGTTACACATGACCAGTATGACAAAGAACTTTGCTAGATGATTGTTGAAATTTTCGATTAGAACGTCCGATCCAAATTTCCCCATGATTCCCTTATAATTACACAAGACAACTCTTTTGTGGTCTATTTCGTGGCTCTGAAACAGGCTGTTTAATTTGTAAAGTTTTAAGACATAATATCAACGTCCTATCGAACTAAGGGGATGAAAATTGCAAGTGGAGCTGAACTGCCCTATTCAGGGCTCTAATTGATTACGAAATAGTTATTCTAAATTTCCAGAAACAGATTTTAGAAGTTTAACAGTCATTTTTCCCCAACTCTTATGGTTCAGCAAATGTCCCCCCATCGGAACATCCCCGGGGCCTCCGGCCACTTCGGAGTGTGGCCACTACTGCCGAAATTTCAAATTTCATGTCCAGTATCAAAATCCATAAAGTTTACTAGGGACCATCCATAGACCACGTGGACACTTTTTTGGGAATCTCAACCCCCCCCCCCCCTTCGTGGACAATTGTCCATACAAAAAAAACTTTTTTGTATGGAGCGTGGACAATCGCTTACCCCCCCCCCCCCCTAAGTGTCCACGTGGTTTATGGATGGTCCCATACCCATATTGCAACAACTCTTATGATTCGGCAAATGTCCCCCCATCGGAACATCCCCGGGGCCTTCCGGATTGTGGCCACTACTGCCGAAATGTCAAATTTCATATCCAGTATCAAAAACCCTAAAGTTTGATACCCATATTGCCCCAACTCTAATGGTTCCGCAAATGTCCCCCCATTGGAACATCCGCGGGCCTTCGGCCACTCCGTATTGTGGCCACTACTGCTGAAATATCAAATTTCATGTCCAGTATCAAAATCCATAAAGTTTGATACCCATATTGTACCAACTCTTATGGTTCGGCAAATGTCCCTCCATCGGAATATCCCCGGGGCCTCCGGCCACTTCAGGTGGTGGCCACTACTGCCAAAATGTCAAATTTCATGTCCAGTATCAAAAACCCTAAAGTTTAATACCCATATTGCCCCAACTCTAATGGTTCCGCAAATGTCCCCCCATTGGAACATCCGTGGGGCCTTCGGCCACTCCGTATTGTGGCCACTACTGCCGAAATGTCAAATTTCATGTTCAGTATCAAAAACCTTAAAGTTTGATACCCATATTGCCCCATCTCATATGGTTCCGCAAATGTCCCCCCATCGGAACATCCGCGGGGCCTTCCGGATTGTGGCCACTACTGCCGAAATGTCAAATTTCATATCCAGTATCAAAAACCCTAAAGTTTGATACCCATATTGCCCCAACTCTTATGGTTCGGCAAATGTCCCCCTATCGGAAAATCCCCGGGGCCTCCGGCCACTCCAGGTGGTGGCCACTACTGCCGAAATGTCAAATTTCATATCCAATCAAAAACCCTAAAGTTTGATACCCATATTGCCCCAACTCTTATGGTTCGGCAAATGTCCCCCCATCGGAACATCCGCGGGGCCTTCCGGATTGTGGCCACTACTGCTGAAATGTCAAATTTCATGTTCAGTATCAAAAACCTTAAAGTTTGATACCCATATTGCCCCAAATCTTATGGTTCGGCAAATGTCCCCCCATCGGAACATCCCCGGGGCCTCCGGCCACTCCAGGTGGTGGCCACTACTGCCAAAATGTCAAATTTCATGTGCAGTATCAAAAACCCTAAAGTTTAATACCCATATTGCCCCAACTCTTATGGTTCGGCAAATGTCCCCCTATCGGAACATCCCCGGGGCCTCCAGCCACTCCAGGTGGTGGCCACTACTGCCGAAATGTCAAATTTCATGTCCAGTATCAAAAACCCTACAGTTTGATACCCATATTGCCCCAACTCATATGGTTCCGCAAATGTCCCCCCATCGGAACATCCGCGGGGCCCTCCGGATTGTGGCCACTACTGCCGAAATGTCAAATTTCATATCCAGTATCAAAAACCCAAAAGTTTGATACCCATATTGCCCCAAATCTTATGGTTCGGCAAATGTCCCCCCATCGGAACATCCCCGGGGCCTCCGGCCACTCCAGGTGGTGGCCACTACTGCCAAAATGTCAAATTTCATGTGCAGTATCAAAAACCCTAAAGTTTAATACCCATATTGCCCCAACTCTTATGGTTCGGCAAATGTCCCCCTATCGGAACGTCCCCGGGGCCTCCAGCCACTCCAGGTGGTGGCCACTACTGCCGAAATGTCAAATTTCATGTCCAGTATCAAAAACCCTACAGTTTGATACCCATATTGCCCCAACTCTTATGGTTCGGCAAATGTCCCCCCATCGGAACATCCGCGGGGCCTCCGGCCACTCCAGGTGGTGGCCACTACTGCCGAAATGTCAAATTTCATATCCAGTATCAAAAACCTTAAAGTTTGATACCCATATTGCCCCAAATCTTATGGTTCGGCAAATGTCCCCCCATCGGAACATCCGCGGGGCCCTCCGGATTGTGGCCACTACTGCTGAAATGTCAAATTTCATGTTCAGTATCAAAAACCTTAAAGTTTGATACCCATATTGCCCCAAATCTTATGGTTCGGCAAATGTCCCCCCATCGGAACATCCCCGGGGCCTCCGGCCACTCCAGGTGGTGGCCACTACTGCCAAAATGTCAAATTTCATGTGCAGTATCAAAAACCTTAAAGTTTGATACCCATATTGCCCCAACTCTTATGGTTCGGCAAATGTCCCCCTATCGGAACATCCCCGGGGCCTCCGGCCACTCCGGATTGTGGCCACTACTGCCGAAATGTCAAATTTCATATCCAGTATCAAAAACCTTAAAGTTTGATACCCATATTGCCCCAAATCTTATGGTTCGGCAAATGTCCCCCCATCGGAACATCCGCGGGGCCCTCCGGATTGTGGCCACTACTGCTGAAATGTCAAATTTCATGTTCAGTATCAAAATTCAAAATTCATGTTCAGTATCAAAATTCTTAAAGTTTGATACCCATATTGCCCCAAATCTTATGGTTCGGCAAATGTCCCCACATCGGAACATCCGCGGGGCCCTCCGGATTGTGGCCACTACTGCTGAAATGTCAAATTTCATGTTCAGTATCAAAAACCTTAAAGTTTGATACCCATATTGCCCCAAATCTTATGGTTCGGCAAATGTCCCCCCATCGGAACATCCGCGGGGCCTCCGGCCACTCCAGGTGGTGGCCACTACTGCCAAAATGTCAAATTTCATGTGCAGTATCAAAAACCTTAAAGTTTGATACCCATATTGCCCCAACTCTTATGGTTCGGCAAATGTCCCCCTATCGGAACATCCCCGGGGCCTCCGGCCACTCCAGGTGGTGGCCACTACTGCCAAAATGTCAAATTTCATGTGCAGTATCAAAAACCTTAAAGTTTGATACCCATATTGCCCCAACTCTTATGGTTCGGCAAATGTCCCCCTATCGGAACATCCCCGGGGCCTCCGGCCACTCCAGGTGGTGGCCACTACTGCCGAAATGTCAAATTTCATGTGCAGTATCAAAAACCTTAAAGTTTGATACCCATATTGCCCCAACTCTTATGGTTCGGCAAATGTCCCCCTATCTGAACATCCCCGGGGCCTCCGGCCACTCCAGGTGGTGGCCTCTACTGCCGAAATGTCAAATTTCATGTCCAGTATCAAAAACCCTACAGTTTGATACCCATATTGCCCCAACTCTTATGGTTCGGCAAATGTCCCTCCATCGGAACATCCCCGGGGCCTCCGGCCACTCCAGGTGGTGGCCACTACTGCCAAAATGTCAAATTTCATGTGCAGTATCAAAAACCTTAAAGTTTGATACCCATATTGCCCCAACTCTTATGGTTCGGCAAATGTCCCCCTATCGGAACATCCCCGGGGCCTCCGGCCACTCCAGGTGGTGGCCACTATTGCCGAAATGTCAAATTTCATATCCAGTATCAAAAACCTTAAAGTTTGATACCCATATTGCCCCAAATCTTATGGTTCGGCAAATGTCCCCCCATCGGAACATCCGCGGGGCCCTCCGGATTGTGGCCACTACTGCTGAAATGTCAAATTTCATGTTCAGTATCAAAATTCTTAAAGTTTGATACCCATATTGCCCCAAATCTTATGGTTCGGCAAATGTCCCCACATCGGAACATCCGCGGGGCCCTCCGGATTGTGGCCACTACTGCTGAAATGTCAAATTTCATGTTCAGTATCAAAAACCTTAAAGTTTGATACCCATATTGCCCCAAATCTTATGGTTCGGCAAATGTCCCCCCATCGGAACATCCGCGGGGCCTCCGGCCACTCCAGGTGGTGGCCACTACTGCCAAAATGTCAAATTTCATGTGCAGTATCAAAAACCTTAAAGTTTGATACCCATATTGCCCCAACTCTTATGGTTCGGCAAATGTCCCCCTATCGGAACATCCCCGGGGCCTCCGGCCACTCCAGGTGGTGGCCACTATTGCCGAAATGTCAAATTTCATGTCCAGTATCAAAAACCCTACAGTTTGATACCCATATTGCCCCAACTCTTATGGTTCGGCAAATGTCCCCCCATCGGAACATCCCCGGGGCCTCCGGCCACTCCAGGTGGTGGCCACTACTGCCGAAATGTCAAATTTCATGTCCAGTATCAAAAACCCTAAAGTTTGATACCCATATTGCCCCAACTCTTATGGTTCGGCAAATGTCCCCCCATCGGAACATCCGCGGGGCCTCCGGCCACTCCGGATTGTGGCCACTACTGCCGAAATGTCAAATTTCATATCCAGTATCAAAAACCTTAAAGTTTGATACCCATATTGCCCCAAATCTTATGGTTCGGCAAATGTCCCCCTATCGGAACATCCCCGGGGCCTCCGGCCACTCCAGGTGGTGGCCACTACTGCCGAAATGTCAAATTTCATATCCAGTATCAAAAACCTTAAAGTTTGATACCCATATTGCCCCAAATCTTATGGTTCGGCAAATGTCCCCCCATCGGAACATCCGCGGGGCCCTCCGGATTGTGGCCACTACTGCTGAAATGTCAAATTTCATGTTCAGTATCAAAAACCTTAAAGTTTGATACCCATATTGCCCCAAATCTTATGGTTCGGCAAATGTCCCCCCATCGGAACATCCGCGGGGCCTCCGGTCACTCCAGGTGGTGGCCACTACTGCTGAAATGTCAAATTTCATGTTCAGTATCAAAAACCTTAAAGTTTGATACCCATATTGCCCCAAATCTTATGGTTCGGCAAATGTCCCCCCATCGGAACATCCGCGGGGCCTCCGGCCACTCCAGGTGGTGGCCACTACTGCCAAAATGTCAAATTTCATGTGCAGTATCAAAAACCTTAAAGTTTGATACCCATATTGCCCCAACTCTTATGGTTCGGCAAATGTCCCCCTATCGGAACATCCCCGGGGCCTCCGGCCACTCCAGGTGGTGGCCACTACTGCCGAAATGTCAAATTTCATGTCCAGTATCAAAAACCCTACAGTTTGATACCCATATTGCCCCAACTCTTATGGTTCGGCAAATGTCCCTCCATCGGAACATCCCCGGGGCCTCCGGCCACTCCAGGTGGTGGCCACTACTGCCGAAATGTCAAATTTCATGTCCAGTATCAAAAACCCTAAAGTTTGATACCCATATTGCCCCAACTCTTATGGTTCGGCAAATGTCCCCCCATCGGAACATCCGCGGGGCCTCCGGCCACTCCAGGTGGTGGCCACTACTGCCAAAATGTCAAATTTCATGTGCAGTATCAAAAACCTTAAAGTTTGATACCCATATTGCCCCAACTCTTATGGTTCGGCAAATGTCCCCCTATCGGAACATCCCCGGGGCCTCCGGCCACTCCAGGTGGTGGCCACTACTGCCGAAATGTCAAATTTCATGTCCAGTATCAAAAACCCTACAGTTTGATACCCATATTGCCCCAACTCTTATGGTTCGGCAAATGTCCCCCCATCGGAACATCCCCGGGGCCTCCGGCCACTCCAGGTGGTGGCCACTACTGCCGAAATGTCAAATTTCATGTCCAGTATCAAAAACCCTAAAGTTTGATACCCATATTGCCCCAACTCTTATGGTTCGGCAAATGTCCCCCCATCGGAACATCCGCGGGGCCTCCGGCCACTCCAGGTGGTGGCCACTACTGCCAAAATGTCAAATTTCATGTGCAGTATCAAAAACCTTAAAGTTTGATACCCATATTGCCCCAACTCTTATGGTTCGGCAAATGTCCCCCTATCGGAACATCCCCGGGGCCTCCGGCCACTCCAGGTGGTGGCCACTACTGCCGAAATGTCAAATTTCATGTCCAGTATCAAAAACCCTACAGTTTGATACCCATATTGCCCCAACTCTTATGGTTCGGCAAATGTCCCCCCATCGGAACATCCCCGGGGCCTCCGGCCACTCCAGGTGGTGGCCACTACTGCCGAAATGTCAAATTTCATGTCCAGTATCAAAAACCCTAAAGTTTGATACCCATATTGCCCCAACTCTTATGGTTCGGCAAATGTCCCCCCATCGGAACATTCGCGGGGCCTCCGGCCACTCCAGGTGGTGGCCACTACTGCCAAAATGTCAAATTTCATGTGCAGTATCAAAAACCTTAAAGTTTGATACCCATATTGCCCCAACTCTTATGGTTCGGCAAATGTCCCCCTATCGGAACATCCCCGGGGCCTCCGGCCACTCCAAGTGGTGGCCAATTCCAATTCCCGCTCATGCCGGCTGGCATGTCTTGGCGTGTCCATGCCTCCAGGCTATCGGCTCCCGGGCCTCCAGGCCGTCTGCAAACGGGCCACCAGGCCATCTGCTCCTGATGTGTTCTCGTCGACGGCCAGATACAGAATGAATTTTCGGGACCGACCGAGCCGAGTTTTGTTAATTTAGATCGGGGACGTATGCCCCGCCTTTTTGCACCCATTCTCCTACATCTCCTTATTCGCTTTTTGCCGCGTCGACGATCCGAAAATTATGAGGTAGAGTGGGGGTGATTTTAGATACATCAATCTCACGTCTCTATATTGACTGATTGGGAAACGTTCGCTCATCCAACCAGCGTGCACCAAAAAGAGGGGAAATTTGCCGAGAGGGGAATTCGTCACGTAACGTTTTCGCTTCGCGAAAATTTTGGATTGACACCCCGTATAGAAACCTTAGGACAAAGTTCTTTGTCAAAAAAAGGTGAATATGATTTTTTGAAAAAACGTCTCCAGCATAATGTACTGGGAACACAATTCAATGGAGAAGCATGGTTGGTGTAGCCGTTCCGGAGAAAAGATTTTTTGAAAATGTGATTTTCAAAATCGCTTAAAAACGCCATCCAATCGTTTGCCTGCTTCTGAAAAAATGTTCCCTTATCATTTCACATAACAATTGATATGATTGAACCATAAATTATTACAAACAGGTCTCACAGCAATAAAAATTTGACGCGAATGTGAAACATTAGTCTTTGGATTGTGTGGTCATTGAAAACATCATACAACCTTCATTTCATCAATTTATTACCCTCAAATCAAAAAATACTTTGGCCCCACAAAACTATCACAAGTGGGAAAATCCCCAGGAATGTCAAACTCGTCTTCAACGGCCGCCCTTCCCGCCCTCCCATGCACCACCAGCAGCACATCCAGCCCCCGGGACCAGCCGTGTTCCGCTCCAAGATCCCTCAGCAGCCACAGTCCAGCGTGGGTGGCCACAAATCTCAGCACCACCAGCGACCGTCGCCCGATGCGGACCGTGTCCCGTCGCACCGGCCTGTCAAAGTTCCGCCGAAGCAATTGGTCCAGCTGAAAATAAATAAGGATTCCAATGGCGGGTGGGATCTTAATTGGATCGAAGCCAAACTGGGCAAGACTCACCTGCTGATGCTGCGAACCCTCATCAAAACGGGCCGCTCCGACGAGGTAGAACGAGTGCCCGTGAAGGTGATACGAATGAGCTGAGTCCGGATCTGGTGGGGGAAGGGGTTAAGAATTACATGAGGAAAAAATACAAAAACCTTTGAAAGAAATTGATAAATTGATAATTTGGAAATTGAAAGGTTGAAGTATTTTCTAGTCATTTTTAAATGCAATTCAAAGGACAGTCCTCAATTTCGGTCAGTAGGTCACCGCAAATCTGAAACAAATCAGTACAGAATAAAAAAAAAATCCTCACCTTCGTTAATTAGCACCAGCTCCACCCGGTGGCCCGCTTCCACGTGCTCAACGTGGACACATTCGCACGACTCGTCCGGCGGCAACTGGTGACACTTTTTTGGCATCCACCGTCCGCCGCCAGTGTTCCCAGTGCCATTGCCACTGCAGGTATGAAGCTGGCCGTCTTCAACACCTGTCCTGCTGCCGGACCGCCGAATCGCCGGGAGCAGCTTTCGCAACATCACCGCTGTGGGAAAGACGAAGCTGAATCCATTCACCGAGTACGAGATGTCTTGAAATAGCTCTAGAAACAGAAAACATGAACGAAGGAAGGGGTGTGGGTTCACGAGAACAAAAAGTACAGCGCAGCACAACGTCCTGAATTTAGTTGGAGAACCCTGCACCAGATGAAGGATTGACCCTCTCTAGGAAAGAAGGAAATTTAAGTTAAGTTCTTAACATAAAAACGTAACACCGATCAAAGATTTTTTCTGAACAGTCCTGCTTCTCGGAAGAGATTATCCACAAAACAATAACCAGAACCTAATTCGACGACAGCTGTTTTTCCTCTGCCGACTAATCCTGTTTAATACCTCGAGTGCCCCCCTAGCACCTCAGTGTACAAAAAGACCCAAACTTAACTTTCGGACAGGATGGCTGTGGGTTGAAACAATTTCGCTGAAAAAGACTTGAAGCCACAGGTCATGGCCATCATATAATCCAGCGGGACCAGTTAGCTTAATGAAATGAAACTTTCACAGCTTTCATCATGAACTTGGGGATAAGGAACCAGATGTTGGGTAATTTTGGTAAGAAAATGCTTACCTCCACCCTATGTCAGTGTGTCGTTAAATATAAAACCCTTTTGGCAAAGTTTCTTCCGTGAAACTTTCGCCAAACTCGCTTACCTCCAAGAATCTCCCGCTGAACGGTCCTCTTCGTCAGAACTAGTCTAATCGTCCTATCTACGTCGCGAAGTTCCGCCGGAAAATGGTCCCAACTCGTCCCTCGGTGAACCTCCTCACCATCTTCAAGTGGGCAAATTTGATCCGGCGAAATCTGGCCCGCCGGAGATGCAGCAGTCGCTGAAGATGGCACATCGCACATCAACCGGCCGGCGTTGAACCCTCGGGGACGTTGTTGGTCCAAGTCTGACTTGGTGGTGATTTTCTGTTCTTGCCAGTCGGGATGACTGCCAGCGGCAGCGGGTGCTGAAAGAGAGAGAGAGTATTAAGTTTAAATTAATTTTAAACTCCACTTCTCACAGGAGGGACTGGTCATGAGAAATTTCGGGATTTTGTTTAGAAAAAACAGCTTGAAAAAATGCTGCCTATTGTTAGCAGATTTTCAAGTTAAATTATTTAAGCAACTTGCATTTAATCAATTAATCAATTTTAAAGAAAAACATTGACCCTTGAAATCCACAAATTCGGAACACTTTTTTCTTACGATGTCTTTTTTTTTCTCCCCAGGAGTACTTATTTTATACAAAATAATGACTTAACACTCTGAAACCAATAAAACTCAAGCTTAGTATTGTTTTATGCAGGGCTGTGGAGTCGGAGTCGGAGTCGGAGCCGGAGTCGGTGGAGTCGGGTCTTTTTGGGGACCCGGAGTCGGAGTCAGAGTCGGAGTCGGAGTCGGAGTCGTCAAAACTCGAACAGCTGGAGTCGGAGTCGGAGCCGGAGTCGGAGCCGGAGTCGGCTAAATTTTATGAGCTGGAGTCGGAGTCGGAGTCGGAGCCAGAAAGTTCTGATAACCTGGAGTTGGAGTCGGAGTCGGAGTTATCTTAAATTCAACAACAATTTTTGTATTGTTCAATATTTTTTTATTGTTCAATATTTGATATAATGCAGGTTGATTCACAAAACTTCTTATATTTTTAATTGTTTTTTAAGTCGCATGCACTGCGTTGCTAATTTTTAATATTTTTTAATGAGATTTATCAGATGCCATTATGTTTTGAAGCATTTTTATTGTGATTGGAAAGCTCTAATTGTGTTATTTTACTATGATCACTAAATGATAACCTGGGTTTGTAGTCAGAAATATTCAAGTGACTTTTGACTGCTTCCTTTTGTCTATATTTATGTACCCTTTCAAATCAAATTTGACCAAATTTAATCCAATTCATTCTAAAAAAAAGTATACAGTCATATTTTACCCTGATAGCGAATGTCTTGGAGGTTTTAAGCAAATAATTTTTCAAGAAAAAGTAAGGAGGTACATAAAAAGATGAAAAATTATAATCTCTGTTTTCGGAAATCGGAAAAAGCACTGACAGTATAACTTTTGCATCAAATAATCAACGATTGTAACAATCATTGTAACATGCGTATTTTGTTTATGACTGAGTAAAAAAAAATTAAAGTGACGCGTTTAAAATATCAGAAACTGACAATTATACTAATGTTTATTTTTTCTCTACTAAAATCTGAAAGTGTTGATCCTTATGCAAACTATATTGGTATTGTTGCAAATTATCGTTGAACAAATCTAACTCAAGATTTCAGTACCGAAAAGGGCCTTATAAAGCGTCCTTTCCAAGAAGAAAATTTTGAGGTACATTGATTTGCAATACCTTCAGCCATGGCGCTTTAAAAAATAGTTTCGCTTAATTGCTTTTTATTTTATTTTTTTAAAAGCAAGGTGACTTTGATAGTCCCTATGTCAACCTAGAAGTAAGCAAATTAATATTGAAATTTATTAGCTAAAATAAATAAATCCAAATTTACTTACAAAATTGTTTGTTCTTAAAATGCAATCAAAACTGAAGATATGTTTTAATTTCTGTTTCAAAAACGTATAAAGTTTGTAACATAGAAACTTTTTTTCGTTTTATGATTCGAACTTATTTTCCTTCAGAAAAACATGACACATAGAGAGTATTTAATTAATAAATAATAATAAATAGATATCAATGTTTTCAACATAATAGTTAACTCACTTTTGAAACATTTAAAAATATGTGAGTCAGAGTCGGAGTCGGAGCCAACAATTTGTTGAAAGCTGGAGTCGGAGTCGGAGTCGGAGTCAGCTAAAGTTGGTAGGCCGGAGTTGGAGTCGGAGTCGGAGTCGGCTGGAGCTGAAAGCCGGAGCCGGAGTCGGAGTCGGAGTCGGCTAATCTCAGAAAGCCGGAGTCGGAGTCGTTTGAATTATGACCCGACTCCGCAGCCCTGGTTTTATTAATGGTCTGATAACTTTGTTGTGAAAATATCAGTTGAATTCAGGTGTTCCACAATTGTGGGAGGCACAATAACATCCCACAATCATGGAACAGGCAATTTGGAGGCAGGGTTTTGCTGCTCTGGATAAAATAGTCTTGAATGGCAGATTTTTGTTTAAAAAGTACTACTTTTACTATTGAAATAGCAAGCGAATGTCCAAATAAAGGTCCTAAAAATAGTTGGGTCAACAGAAAATTTGCGTTTTGCATCCTATTTACAAATAACCACAAAAGTGTTCCGAATTTGTGGGTGTTCCGAATATGTGGGATGACTGTACCCACATCTTCCTGAAAATGTCACCCCAATCATGCACTCAAATGTCACAGTTTACACGATAAACAAGATTCCTAACCCCGTGTCCCAAACCACGCACAAACCCCGTGAAGTGGGGGGGTCAAAACATAAGCAAAACAAGCGACTCTCCCCAAACTCACCTCGGGCGCCATCGCCATCATCCGGTTCCTTCATCAAAATCTGCGTCCCAGCTGCTTCAGTTCCCACGTACTTCAGCTTAAATCTCGAGCTTGACGAAGCAAATCTAAGATGCTCCTGTTCACAGCTGCCATTATTGCCGGCAACACTGACGAGGCGAATTTCGTACTCTTGGTCACCACCGATGGCGTCCTTCCCCAAACTCGTTTCCAAAATCAGGTCAATCCGGTCTCCATCGGAAAGCGCGACCCGCTCCACCGGAACCGGTTCCAGTAGATTACCATCCAAAGCGATAACGGTCAGCCGATGTTGATCCACCTCCAGCCAGTGTTGGCAACCCTCCGGTAATGTTTCAAAAGGACTTACAAAAGCCACCCGCAATCGATACCGAAGTTCGGGTTTGACCTGCTGCACAAACGACCTCCGGCCGTTGATGGTCAACGCTCCGGAATCTGTTTCGGCGATGATCCAAACCAATTCTTGGCGGTGGCAACCGCTCGTTACCGGGTGGATCCGTTGTTCGTGCTCGGAACGGACCACGAAGGCACCGACCAGGCCAAGACCGCGCTCTTCGGCGGAAAAGCCGTGGTACAGGTGCGTTCCGACGTGGTCCGCCTGGAACTTGTACTGGAAGGTGGTGTAGCTGGCGATCGGGCACTGGGTTATCCTGTTGGAAGGATCATACAAATATTTGGCTTTAAAAAAGTTTGTATAACATGGACTTTGATTCTCAAATGACCTAAAGATGAAAGAAACCCGTATTCAGTATTAGTATTAAATTAAAAAGAAGTCTAGCATCCCAAATAGTTATTTGATCGACAAATACTCTATTAACAAAAAAAGAATATTTTTATAAAATAAAATGCAAACTAGAGTAAACAAACAAATAATTAATCATTAATCAGCACTTTCCAACATATAACCTTTTATTCATTGAAAATTTCTAGAGTTAGTTGAAATTTTCTTCTAAAAAAGCATTTAATAACTTTCAAACTATATTTTAGAAATAATAAATTTCATCGAAACTAAATCAAGATTTAGCTGAATAAACGAATTAAATTAATTAGGTAGTAAGATCTCGAAAATCTTGATGAACATGATTTCCGTGAGTTATAAGCGTAGATTTTTTTTTATTGAGGGTGAGATAAATTAAAACATTGTTTGTTTTCCAGATTTTGTATTTCTATTAAAGGTCAATGTAAATTAAATTTGATTTGTTTTTAACTTTTCACGATTTTATTGCTCAAAAAAGTTATTTTTCTGCATCCAATCATCCACTCAATTTTAAAAGATGGTCTTATAAAGTACAATTGTTTACAGTTGTTTTACAATCTTAATTTTTTTTAGTTTTAGTTTTTTTTTGCCCCAAGTTTATAAGGGAGGATATAAATTCGAAACAAATTTGAAACGGTCTAGTTATTATAAAATAAAAAAGAAATTTGGGATACTATTAGTTTCTAAAATTTGAAAATAAAACTTGAAATTTTAATCTTTGTTCTCAAAAATAAAGTTGAATTATTAAACTAAAAAGAATATATAGTTAAACCCTGTATCACATCAAAGTAGAGCGTCCAATTTCCTGTCCCGTAAATTTCCCGGAAAATCGTGACATACATAGCGAAAGCATACATTTTCTTAACTTTTTGACTCAAATTTTTGAAAATGAGTTAGAAAAAATTATGAAATATTTGCAGATATTTGATTTATTTCAATTCAATTCTTTTGAAAATTGTATGTCAGAGTTATTTTTAGATGAAAATAGCTTGTTCCAGTTTTGAATGCTTAAGAAATTAATATTATCGAAAATAAACCTTGACAAAAAGAATTGTTGGACATAAACATAAACTATACACTCAACCCCCGGTGGTTGGTCACTTTTTCGTTTGACACTTTTTTAGTTTGTACCCCGTTGGTTGGTCAAAGTCAAACTAAAAAGTGACGAACTGTCACTTTTTACACAGCGCTCACGCACACAATCATAACAATCGTTTGGTAGTGTGTGTGAATTCCGTGTAAAAGGGGTGTCAAACTAAAAAGTGACCCCGTTCGTTTGACAACAGTTGGTGTCAAACCATCGGGGTTTGATTTAGAATGCTTCCAAAAAAAATGGTGTTATGTCATTAAAAAAGTAAAAACCCTTTCCCACAAACAGCAAAATCGAGATTTTTTGCTTGTTGATTTAGCATGACCAAATAAGATAAAAATTTAAAATGGAATAATTATTTCATGTACTTTAATAGTTTCGACAAATTACAGTATTAAATAAAAAAAATTATGGAGCAATGATGCTTATGCCATGAGCATTAGAAAGTTAAATATAAGTACAGAGAAACCTCTTTTTACGCGGTGGCGTTACGCTTTTTGTTTCGTAGATTTCTCTTAAACCATACAATATTTTTAGAAGCTTCAAACAGCGTTTTGTAGATCTGAACAAAACCTAGAAATTGCTTCTAAAAGATAGCAAAAATGTTGCGTTGATTCAGAGAAATCGACAAATTAGAAAAACGTAACGTACCGCGTAAAAAGAGGTTTCAGTGTAACAGGAAACTTGCATTCAAATCAACATTTTGTGCTATGTCTCCCTTAGGCTCTTTTTTTTTAATTTGCAAAAATGGCATTTTGGGCTCCCTGGGGCTTCCTGAGGGGGCGCTTTATCTTTTTCATGAAGGCGCAGCACAAATCGGCAACTTGGCATATTTGTAAAATGCAAAGTTTCTCTTGGGCCCTGCTGAGGGCGCCAAATTGTTTAAGGAGGGCGATATTTTTTTGTAAAGAACGTGTTAGTCGACGACTAACCTCGACTAACTTACAGCTCAGCCCTGTGCTATGAAAATACTTTTAACTATTTATTCTTTATTAAGCTAAAAATCATACTGAACCATACATAAATGAAAAAATCATTAAAAAACTTTTTCGTATCAAAAACTCGCTTCAATTATTTAAAAACTTTGAGTTGTAATTTAATAAAACAAGTGTTTCGAGTTTAAAAGCACAAGAAGTTAGATTTCCAAGGAAAAAGTTTTATGCTTGGCTTTATTTTTATTAATTTTTCAAAAGCTGATACTACACCCAACCGGCGGTCGCATGATTTTGATGCATGGCAGCATGAAAGTATATCAGAATCTGCATGAAAACTGTCCTCATGCATTTTTTGCGATATTGGGGTATGACATTTTTGCCCGTTACCGACAATTATCGACATTACCGACGGCAGATTGATTGTATTGCAGAAAAAAAACCTTAACAGAACGAGGATTGAACCATCAACTTCTAGGTTGCTGATCCGACACGCTACCACCGCGCCATGGACGCTTGATGAATGGTGAGGGACAGAGCGCGAACATAATGTTCTCTCTAGATTGTTGCTCGGGGACGCGCCAGCATTCTATGTGTTGGTGAGAACTGCAGATCGCTGACGTGTTTACACGCGGGCAAAAATGATCTATGGGCTTGCTGCAAAAAATGTAATAAAATATAACATTTTCTGCAGCAAATTCACTGTTGCAGATTTTGAGATATATTTTTCGTTTGGGTGTAAACTTGTTCTTAAAAAGGTATCAGTCATGAAAAACATTCTGTCTGCATGATTTTCATATTATTTATTCAGTAAGCTTGGACTCATTATACCCACAAAAAAAGCATTTATCATCAACAAAAATGATAATCTATTTTAATTTATAATTTATGGTACAATTCGAAGTACAGATCAAAAATTAAAATAAAATAATATTCGGCTTGGTTTGATTTTTTTACAAGCAGACAAGCCATTAATTGACACTTACACTTATTTTGACCAGTATTATAAAATTCCAATTTTCCAGGAATTTCCGGGAAAATTGGTTAAAAAATTCCCGTTTTCCGGCAAAAAAAAAGAAAAAAAAATACATAAATTTATTAGCACAATGTCTCCCCCGCTGACGGTACTAAACAAAAAAAAAGTAAGGTACACTATAGTTTATAAACTAGAAGACGTGCCTCGGTTTAGCACCGCATATGGGGGATGCAAAACCGAGGCGTGCATAACTGAAGCACAGAGCTTATGGGATTTTGGCTATATGGGAGACATTGGCTTTATTCGTATGAAAAATCATGCAAAAATCAAAAAAATATAGCGTTTTGGAATCGAGATGATGTCAATTATCCATTAAAATTATAATTTCATGAAAATTTTCACAAAAATACGTTTTTTTTCCTGTATTTTGAAAATGCATTTTTTTCTCTAAAGAACCCAAAAAAATATATTGTTATTGCAATATGGGTATCAAATGATCAGATTTTTTTTCATACATTTCGAATGTTAAATCATTTTTTTGAAAATGCTCAAAATTTTTACAAAACTACGTATTTTCGAAAAAATACTCAAAATTTCAGTTTTTACAATATGGGTACTGGACCGTTCTTAACCGAGGCAGCTGAACGCATCAAAACCGGGGCAGTGCAAAACCGAGGCGTGCAAAACCGGGGCATGACTGTATTGTTTTTTGAAAAAAAAATAACCTACCAAATCAAAATTTATTACGAAATCGAATTGAAAAGTTGAAGTGCCATACATTTTTATTTTTTTATAAAATGTCTCAAACCTAATTTATGATGATAAAAAGATATTTTTGTTTTTCAAGTATTTAAAGATCTATATTTATTTTTGGAAATATTTATTACGAATAATCTTTCAAAATAAGACTATTAGTTGCTAAGCTTTGAAAAGAAAAAAATAGGTTCATGCTAAACCCGGCAGCCATTCCTCGAACAAAATTTTAAAAATAGAAAATTTCCAACCTGTTCGTTCTTTTTTCTAATGAAGCCATTTTAAAAAATGGTCGAAAATCAATGTTTAAGGACTTTTCAAACGTTAGTTTTTTTGGTCATACGTCATCGAAAATTTTCAAAAAGTCTTAAACTGAAATAAAACCCCCCCTGCCCCACTCACATCGGCACCCCGTCCATGAAGGGCGTCCTCCGCTGGCTCTGGCCCGTCCAATGGATCGCGATGCTCTGGCCCGGGATCCGGTTGACGATGTCAATCACGATAAAGTCCCGCTCGCACACGGTCAGCGCCGGTCCGGTGTGGCGTCCGTTAACAAGAAAGTAGTGCCGCTGCTGCTGCCACGCCAAATGTCCACCGGTGGTCGTGGCCGCGACCTGGTCGGTGGTTCTAATTATATTTTTATGGTCCACTCTGCAATTAAAACCAGCCAGAACGCATTATTTCGCCTTGTTTGGGGGAATGGTGAAGATTCGAATTTTGAGCTCTTTAGCTAATTTGGGAGGGGGGGTGGGGGGGAATAAATCTAGAAGTTATTTTTTTGTAATTCAATCCCATGTTCCAAAGAACTCAACGCAAGCCTTCCCAAGAACTTACGCCAGCAGAGATTTGGGCATCAGCCGCTTCTCGATGACGAGCCGGTACCGGCAAATCCGGGGCCAATCGGCTCGCTTGCAGGGTCGATCACAGGGGCTGAAAATCTCCTCTGAAAATAGAGTTTCGAAAATCAAAGAGAGAAAATGAAAAAGCGAACGGTTCGCAGAATAGAGTGATCATCGTAATAATATAGAGTCGGGAAGTTCGGTGGTGCATGGTAAATCATTTAATGCAGCAAGATTTATTGTTCATCAGGGGCTACAGACCGGCTGGCTGACGGGAAAAATACGAAGACCGACAGAACGAGTCAGGCCCGTCCTGTGTGCACATTCCTATGCGTTTTGAGGTGGTTTTATGAGATCATGTCAGAGCCGGCTCGAGCATAAATCAATTTATTTTTATTATTACTCTGTGGACGGTTGAAATTCACAACAATACACTGAATCTCAGCTGTTCAGGCTGAAAAGATAATACTATGAGTGCTTTATTTAATATTACGTAATATTACGTAATATTTGATAATGTTTTTCTTTCCTGTAACTTCAATGTTTACATATCAATTAAATAATTCCCAGAATTGTTACATTCTGAAACGAAACCAACTTAAAACGACAATTCAAAAATATTGTCAAACAAATAAAGCGACGAAGAGTAGTTATCTAGATTTTCGCAAACCATTCCGCGATTTATATATCTGTTTTTTTTTTTATTTAGATGGAACTTTGTCCATGCTTTTCCGATTTCAAAAGAAGCAATTTTGCATCATAAGTTTTTCCATACAAGGCGCAAAACAAATGTGTATATTTCGAACGATTTCTTTATTTTACTTTTTTTTACCAAAAGTTAGATTAACAAAATAGGTTTTTTTATTATCGATTTTTTTTTTCAATAAAAATAATTTTAAAATTAGGTCCTAAATATGAAATAAGAAAAATTATCTATTCGTCGAACTTTTCAAAAGTTACGCTTGATTTTAAAATTTAAAAAAATGATTAAAACAGAAAAATTTACAACACTTACATTTTTTAACATTGAAAATCGACCAATATTATCGAGTTATCGTTCGTTGAGAATCACAGGGTAATTAGATGTCACTTAAAAAAACTAATTCTGAGGCTGTATCTTAACAAACTTATGTTACCATATCAGCACTTTGACGTTTTCAACTGAAATCGAGTATTGAGCTATTTCAATAGGAATTGAGCAAGCAAGTTCCTATCAACAGTTTTACTAAATAAGTTTTTGAGTCCCATAAAACATCAAACAAAATTCGAAAATTAAAAAAAACGTGTTTAAGAGTCCAACTATTAGTGGAAAAATTTAATTAAAGAAATGCACAAATCTACGCGAAAACAGCATTTCTGAAAATTTGTTTTATTAAATAGCTAATAAAATCCAATACATTTTTTATTTCAGATTTTGAAAATCAGACATATATTTGCTAAAATTAAAAACAATGTTCAACTAGCTTAGAATCGAGCTTCAATTTCGTAAATTTTGTGACTTTTTGAAATATTATGCTTAACCCTCTACAACCCAACCCCGCCTTTAGACGGGCTTAGATCTAAAAAATCGCCAAAAAACAATTTTCCAACCGATTTTTGATCTTTAAAAAGCATTGGAAAGAAGAACTCTTAAAATTTTAGAAAATTTCAGCGTTGGAAGTTTAACTTGTTTTATGTGACTTTGCCAATGTTTTTAAAAATGTCATTTTTTTAGGGGTCAACTTTGGCTGTGTTTTTCACTAACATTTCCTATATTTTCAGTAAAAAGAAGTATGCAGTAATTTTTGTAGTGTCCCAGACTATGCCTCTACGCATTTTTTTGCAATTTAAATGATGATGGTGCGATTCTAAAGCAGAAAATGTGAAAAACTGGCAAAAAATTGAAAAAGTGACTGTAAAAACATGAAAAAATTAGACAGACGAAATGTAATTATATTAGGTGGTAGAGTAGGCCAAATACTACCAAAAACAAACATAAACAAAAAAAGATAAATGTAAATTAAAATACTAAAAATTAAACAAGAAAAACATAAAACAAGAGAAGTAAAGTTTTTCGTAGAACAAAAGTTGCTCAAAATGACCTCCTAAACACGGGAAAAATTGGGCTGTAGAGGGTTAACTTTGAAAAAAATATATTTTTTCGAGGTATTGGAAAATTTATATTGAAAATGATCGCTTTTTTGTAGAGTGTTACTATTTTTTTGATGATTGTCCTTATACCTATATTGTTGCTGAAGATATTAACCAAATCGAGCAGAAAATCCCTATCTTGAACAAAATAAATGAGGAATATAAAAAATGAAATAACAAGGCATATTCTCAACATTTGAATGAAAAAAGTGTTTTAATATGTGTTAAGTTGTTTTGCAAACATCAGTGGAAAAATAAAAAAAATGAGAAAACAAAAAAAAATTGCGAAAAAAAATCATTTTGCCATACTCTACATCAAACATTTTCAAAAATTCAAAAGATTTTTGAATAAAGCTTAACATGCTAAAAATGATTATAAACGCAGGGTAAATGATTTCAGCTGATTGCACTTGAATTTTCTGAGCCAATTCAAGGGGGGGGGGAAGAGGGTGACAATAGTTTTTAAAATTATTTGTAGCAGCCTTAATAATGATAAAGTACCTTATTTTTTTATAAAATGCCTTTCAAAATTCCATCATTTCCTCAACCAAAATTTTGGAAAATATCTTAATGTACAGCCACTTTGGTATATTGTCTAAAAGCTCTACATTTTCATCATATCAACTTCATTTAGTATCAACCCCATTCAGTCCAACTACAACAACAAACAAAAAAACCCCGCCCCACAAACGAGTTTTGATTTATGGTGAACTTTGTTCTTTCGCACGATTTCACAATCTAACCCAACATCACAGGCATTTTGCACGGCTGGCCGACTTCCTGTATCTTAAATCTGACAATTCCTGACCATCTCACAGCACACAAATTTAGGCCGTGGTCCCAGAATCGTCGCAAACCGTCCGCGGCCGGACGGCACTTTCATTGAGGCGTGCGTTTTGCTCATTTAGATGCTTAAAATATAATTATAAGATTGAGGAAAATTTTTCTCACGGTATTCACCGCCTTCGTACTTCGCAGCGAAAGTGATTTTTCTTACAAAGTTATCGGGGTGTGTATTTTGAACTAATTTAGAAATAAAGAAAATCATCATATTTAAAACGAATTTTTCAATCATTCTTTAAACTTTTTTAATGTGAAAATAAAGTTTTAAATTATACAAAATTTAACTTAAATTCCAAAACAGGCACCTCTACCCTAGCAGTAACAATACACGCGGCCAGCGACTGCCAGTCAGTTACTCACTCGCGCTTCGATCATGTCTTTGAGGTGATAAAACTCTCCTTTGAAAACCTCCACCCTCCACCCTAAGGACCTCCGCGCGCGCACAGGAGATTTCGCGCTTGGTCGGCTCAAAGTCGGCCAAAATGACGGCGCTTTAACCGGTTAATCTATATCCATCAAGCCGAGCAGGCACCGGTGACGAGAAGGACATCTATTTTGGTTTGGCCTGGTGATGGTGTTGAAACGGTAATAAGTGTCAGAAAAATGTATTTTACCGCGTCGAATTAGAGTGAAAGGACAACCGGGACGGTTGGCGTTTAGGGTGGTCTAAGGGCGACTGGTGCAAGATTGGCAGTGAAGATTGCACTTGTTCTTTCCAAAATTAAATATCGTTCAAATTAGTTACAAAATACAACAACCTTCAAATTTATATTGAATAAATTTTATTTATAAAACATATAAAAAAACAAAACCGTTTACTTATGTTATGAACAAATAAGAATAACTTCAGAATATATAAAAATCATTTAGTTATATTTATTGACTACTTATATCTATCAACTTTTAAGCTAAATGTTTTAAACTATTTCCTACAGATAACTTTCTCATTCCGTAGCTCAAACGATTTTTTTTTCTTTGTGCTTTGTAAATAAAACATGATTTGTTATTTATCAGCAAAATTCATTTATAGCAGTTTATTGAAACTTTTTCTATTGAAAATTTAATTATTTTAACAAATTGTATAGCTCTTTTTTATTCAAAACCAAAACAATAGACTCTTTAAATTTTCCGGACGTTTTATTGAACTGGACCACCCTTATTAATAAAATTTTACAGAGATTTCAAAATTAAGTTAATGAGCTGTATTTGGTTTTCTATTCTTTAAAATTTTTAAGTGATCTTTCTAATATTTCAGATATTTTCTGTTATTTTAAAAAGAAACCGTTAACGAATTGCTTTCTTTGCTGCAAACAATACTTTTGCTACAATACATTGCTTACTTTGCTGCAACAAAACATAATATTTTTTATATGTATTCAGTTTAAATTTAATTAATTAAATTAATTAATATCAAACTAAACTTTTAAACAAAAAAACTATGAATGATTTCTGAAATTGTTTCTAGAACCATTACTTGATAACAACCCAGGCAGTTGTCAAAATTCTTTTGGTGTGTTTGGAAAAAATTTTTTAGACGCCAATTTGCAATTTTTATTGCTTATTTCATAAATTGTGGCATTTCACGATATTGACCGGATTTCACGGCCAAAAGCAAATCACCGTAAACTGGGGTGAGATTGATGATCACTGTGTTTCTCACAAATTGCGGCTTAAATTCATTCCAAAATAACCGTTGGTGAGGTTACTTTGGATATTTAAATTGAAAAGTTCACTATTAAACAAGCTATTAAATGTGTGTCTAAGATCAATAACTTTATATAACGTGCATAGAAAGTCTAGGTTAACACTCCTCCGTCCAAGGCGGAAAAAAAGTTGGAACGCTAACTTCAACTCGCTGGTTCTCAGCCAAAACTCAACCAATCTGGATGATTCCTTTTTCCAGAGATTTGTACGGATCTCCAGATGAGCCTAGAACTTTGCAGATCTCGATTTGATCAATCCTCTAATTACTACGACTAAATTAGTTGGAGCAACTTTTTTTCCGCGTGTATTTCTGAAAAGCGACTCAAGCGGGAACATCTTTGCTACGCTGCAAAAACACAATAACTTTTCTAAAATGTTAGCAAAACCCATAAAATTATACATCAAAATTTCCGTTATGATCTCAGGATTATGATGAGCTTCTCAAATTTCCATTATTTTCTCACAAAAATTCACAAAACTACGTAAAACTACAGAAAAAATAAAAATGCCTCATTTTATGACTAGAACTTTATGGTAAAATCATTGATTTCATTGAATTTTTTTATGAAAATGTTTCAAATGATCTAAATTATATGTTTCAGAATCATTCTGAGTGTGTTTTTTCCTGAATACTACAAAATTTTACCAAAACTACGTAAAATACAGAAAATTTGATACATTCCTTTAGAACTTTATTTGCTTCATGGTAAAATCATTGATTTATTTTATGAAAATGTTTCAAATGATCTAAATTATATGTTTCAGAATCATTCTGAGTGTGTTTTTTCCTGAATACTACAAAATTTTACCAAAACTACGTAAAATGCAGAAAATTTGATACATTCCTTTAGAACTTTATTTGCTTCATGGTAAAATCATTGATTTATTTTATGAAAATGTTTCAAATGATCTAAATTACAAGTTTCCGAATTATTCTGAGTGAGATTCTTACTGAATACTACAAAATTTTACCAAAACTACGTAAAATACAGAAAATTTGATACATTCCTTTAGAACTTTATTTGCTTCATGGTAAAATCATTGATTTATTTTATGAAAATGTTTCAAATGATCTAAATTATATGTTTCAGAATCATTCTGAGTGTGTTTTTTCCTGAATACTACAAAATTTTACCAAAACTACGTAAAATGCAGAAAATTTGATACATTCCTTTAGAACTTTATTTGCTTCATGGTAAAATCATTGATTTATTTTATGAAAATGTTTCAAATGATCTAAATTACAAGTTTCCGAATTATTCTGAGTGAGATTCTTACTGAATACTACAAAATTTTACCAAAACTACGTAAAATACAGAAAATTGTATGCTTTCCTTTAGAACTTTATTTGCTTCATGGTAAAATCATTGATTTATTTTATGAAAATGTTTCAAATGATCTAAATTACAAGTTTCCGAATTATTCTGAGTGAGATTCTTACTGAATACTACAAAATTTTACCAAAACTACGTAAAATACAGAAAATTTGATACATTCCTTTATAACTTTATTTGCTTCATGGTAAAATCATTGATTTATTTTATGAAAATGTTTCAAATGATCTAAATTACAAGTTTCCGAATTATTCTGAGTGAGATTCTTACTGAATACTACAAAATTTTACCAAAACTACGTAAAATACAGAAAATTTGATACATTCCTTTAGAACTTTATTTGCTTCATGGTAAAATCATTGATTTATTTTATGAAAATGTTTCAAATGATCTAAATTATATGTTTCAGAATCATTCTGAGTGTGTTTTTTCCTGAATACTACAAAATTTTACCAAAACTACGTAAAATGCAGAAAATTTGATACATTCCTTTAGAACTTTATTTGCTTCATGGTAAAATCATTGATTTATTTTATGAAAATGTTTCAAATGATCTAAATTACAAGTTTCCGAATTATTCTGAGTGAGATTCTTACTGAATACTACAAAATTTTACCAAAACTACGTAAAATACAGAAAATTTGATACATTCCTTTAGAACTTTATTTGCTTCATGGTAAAATCATTGATTTATTTTATGAAAATGTTTCAAATGATCTAAATTATATGTTTCAGAATCATTCTGAGTGTGTTTTTTCCTGAATACTACAAAATTTTACCAAAACTACGTAAAATGCAGAAAATTTGATACATTCCTTTAGAACTTTATTTGCTTCATGGTAAAATCATTGATTTATTTTATGAAAATGTTTCAAATGATCTAAATTATATGTTTCAGAATCATTCTGAGTGTGTTTTTTCCTGAATACTACAAAATTTTACCAAAACTACGTAAAATACAGAAAATTTGATACATTCCTTTAGAACTTTATTTGCTTCATGGTAAAATCATTGATTTATTTTATGAAAATGTTTCAAATGATCTAAATTACAAGTTTCCGAATTATTCTGAGTGAGATTCTTACTGAATACTACAAAATTTTACCAAAACTACGTAAAATACAGAAAATTTGATACATTCCTTTAGAACTTTATTTGCTTCATGGTAAAATCATTGATTTATTTTATGAAAATGTTTCAAATGATCTAAATTATATGTTTCAGAATCATTCTGAGTGTGTTTTTTCCTGAATACTACAAAATTTTACCAAAACTACGTAAAATACAGAAAATTTTATGCCTTCCTTTAGAACTTTGTTTACTTCATGGTAAATTCATTGAATTATTTCATGCAAAATGTTTCAAATGATCTAAATAATAAGTTTCCGAATCATTCTGAGTGTGTTTCTCCCTGAATACTACAAAATTTTACCAAAACTTCGTAAAATACAGAAAATTTTATAATTTTTATAATTTTATGTTGGTATTAGAATGTAGAGCATTGTTTTGGAAGTTTATTGTATGGGAGCAGTCCTCTACAAAATCGGTCTTTTTTCTTTAATTTTATTTTTTGTATTTTTTTAATCCGGCTGAAACTATTTTTATGCCCAAAGAAGCCATTTTGCATCATTAGTTCGTTCATTAAATTTTCCATACAAATTTGTCAGCTGTTCATACAAAAATGATATACAAAAATTCAAAACTTTATCTTTTGAAGGAATTTTTTGATCGATTTGGTGTCTTCGGCAAAGTTGTAGGTATGGAAATGGACTACACTGAAAAAAAGTAATACTGTAAAAAAAATTGGTGATTTTTAATTTCACTTTTTGTCACTAAAACTTGATTTGCAAAAAAACACTATTTTTATTTTTTTTTATTTTCTGATATGTTTTAGAGGACATCAAATGCCAACTTTTCAGAAATTTCCAGAATGGGCAATAAATCTTTGACCGAGTTATGTTTTTTTTGAATAAATACAGATTTTTTTAAAAAAATCGAAATATTGTTCGCAAAAAAATTTCAACTTAATTTTTCTATGTAAAATCGAATTTGCAATCAAAAAGAGCTTCAGTGATTTTTTTTATAAAGTGCACTGTTTTCAAGTCAAGCCATTTTCAGGTTACTTTTTTGAAAAAAGTCGCTGTTATTCATTTTTTTAAATTAATGCCCATGTTTGCCCACATTTGAAAAAAATATTTTTGAAAAGCTGAAAATATTTTTAAAAGGGCCAAACATTCGATATTACGCCCTTTTGAAATGTTAGTCATGATTTTAAATTTTTTAAATATTTTTTTCGAAAAGATCACAAATGTTTCATATTCCAACATTGTAAATCGGACCATTAGTTGCTGAGATATCGACATTAGAAAATGGTCGGTTGATTGGGTGAGACTTAGAAAACATCAATTTTCCTGTTTTTTAACCTTTGAATGGCAATATCTCTGCAACTAAGGGTCGTATCAACATAGTTCTAAAAAGCAAAATATAGAAAATTTTCTCAGCTATTCAAAAATATAAACATGGGCACTAATTTTAAAAAAATGAACAACTGCGACTTTTTTCAAAAAAGTTACCTTATCATAAAATAAATCAATGATTTTACCATGAAGCAAATAAAGTTCTAAAGGAATGTATCAAATTTTCTGTATTTTACGTAGTTTTGGTAAAATTTTGTAGTATTCAGGAAAAAACACACTCAGAATGATTCTGAAACATATAATTTAGATCATTTGAAACATTTTCATAAAATAAATCAATGATTTTACCATGAAGCAAATTAAGTTCTGAAGGAATGTATCAAATTTTCTGTATTTTACGTAGTTTTGGTAAAATTTTGTAGTATTCAGTAAGAATCTCACTCAGAATAATTCGAAAACTTGTAATTTAGATCATTTGAAACATTTTCATAAAATAAATCAATGATTTTACCATGAAGCAAATAAAGTTCTAAAGGAATGTATCAAATTTTCTGTATTTTACGTAGTTTTGGTAAAATTTTGTAGTATTCAGTAAGAATCTCACTCAGAATAATTCGGAAACTTGTAATTTAGATCATTTGAAACATTTTCATAAAATAAATCAATGATTTTACCATGAAGCAAATAAAGTTCTAAAGGAAAGCATACAATTTTCTGTATTTTACGTAGTTTTGGTAAAATTTTGTAGTATTCAGTAAGAAATTCACTCAGAATAATTCGGAAACTTGTAATTTAGATCAGTTGAAACATTTTCATAAAATAAATCAATGATTTTACCATCAAGCAAATAAAGTTCTAAAGGAATGTATCAAATTTTCTGTATTTTACGTAGTTTTGGTAAAATTTTGTAGTATTCAGTAAGAATCTCACTCAGAATAATTCGAAAACTTGTAATTTAGATCATTTGAAACATTTTCATAAAATAAATCAATGATTTTACCATGAAGCAAATAAAGTTCTAAAGGAAAGTATCAAATTTTCTGTATTTTACGTAGTTTTGGTAAAATTTTGTAGTATTCAGTAAGAATCACACTCAGAATAATTCGGAAACTTGTAATTTAGATCATTTGAAACATTTTCATGAAATAAATCAATGATTTTACCATGAAGCAAATAAAGTTCTAAAGGAATGTATCAAATTTTCTGCATTTTACGTAGTTTTGGTAAAATTTTGTAGTATTCAGTAAGAATCTCACTCAGAATAATTCGGAAACTTGTAATTTAGATCATTTGAAACATTTTCATAAAATAAATCAATGATTTTACCATGAAGCAAATAAAGTTATAAAGGAATGTATCAAATTTTCTGTATTTTACGTAGTTTTGGTAAAATTTTGTAGTATTCAGGAAAAAACACACTCAGAATGATTCTGAAACATATAATTTAGATCATTTGAAACATTTTCATGAAAAAATTCAATGAAATCAATGATTTTACCATAAAGTTCTAGTCATAAAATGAGGCATTTTTATTTTTTCTGTAGTTTTACGTAGTTTTGTGAATTTTTTTGAGAAAATAATGGAAATTTGAGAAGCTCATCACAATCCTGAGATCATAACGGAAATTTTGATGTATAATTTTATGGGTTTTGCTAACATTTTAGCAAAGTTATTGTGTTTTTGCAGCGTAGCAAAAATGTTCCCGCTTGAGTCGCTTTTCAGAAATACACGCGGAAAAAAAGTTGCTCCGACTAATTTAGTCGTAGTAATTAGAGGATTGATCAAATCGAGATCTGCAAAGTTCTAGGCTCATCTGGAGATCCGTACAAATCTCTGGAAAAAGGAATCATCCAGATTGGTTGAGTTTTGGCTGAGAACCAGCGAGTTGAAGTTAGCGTTCCAACTTTTTTTCCGCCTTGGTCGTTCGTGTAAGTACTGGATGCCTTGGACGGAGGAGTGTTAATTTGATAAAATATTCAAAATTGTATCTCAATTCATGAGAAATTGATGTTTTCACTTGAAAATATCAATTTTTTCACTTGAAAAATCGATTTTTAGCATGCTTATTGAATTTTCCAAATTAACTACGAAACTTGTTCTACTGAAAATCCCTATAAATCTGAAGATTTTTTTGAATTCTTTTTCAATAAAACTTAAAACTTGTAACATAGTCACAAATTGTTCAAAAATTCCGATGATGCAGTTCATAAAGAAAAACATGACACTTTGAGAGTACTAAAAAAAGTTAACTAACTTTAAAAACTTTTGAAAATTTGTTGAAAACTGCTTCTTGAGGAAGTTTGAACTCTTCTCCACCAAGATCAGCTTCAATAAAATCGTGAAAAATCATTAGTGAAATAAATAAAATTAAATTAAATTAAAAAGAGAAATCAAATCAGAAAACGAAATTTAAAAACATATCATAAAAAAATTTATGAATTAACCAATAAATAAATTTTAAAACTATAAAATGGAATTTTTATCCATAATCCTATAAAATAAAATAAAATCTAACTGTTGCAACTTATCTAAGAAAAACTGTTTGAAACGAGCCATTTTGCATTATTGGTTTCCGCATAAAGTTAAATTCACAAAAAAAACGTATTTTGATAAGTTTTAGGAGACCAATAAAGACAATTTTTTAGCTCATGTTAAGCTAAAACTAAATTCATGGAGCCATGAATTGTTTACGACATTTTTAAAAAAATCTAAATTCTCTGAAATTTTCATAGTTGACACGAAAATCAAACTAAAAGCATTAAGAGGTTTTAGAAAACATAAACAAAAAAAAATCAAATTATTCGCTCTACAGTATTGCCTTGGCGTTCTTGATTGCGAGATTCCTACTCGAAACTAAGTGTCCGAAGGCTTGATTGTTGAGGCAATTGCAAATCTCTTTTTACACCTTAGCTTCCATCCATCCCGGGATTCGAATTGACGACCTTTGGATTGTGAGTCCAACTGCCTACCAGCGACTCCAGCGAGGCAGGATCCAGGGAGACGACTCCGGCACCTGGACTGAGCTAACGACATAACCTCTAGGTTAGACCGACGGAAGGCGTGATCTGACAAATCTCGTCTCAAAAAATGCCACCGGGACCATCTGGTATCGAACCCAGGCCGACTGGGTGAGAGGCAACCACGCTTACCCCTACACCACGGGTCCCGGCAAAAAACATAAAGCTGTGTTAAATTATCCGATCCTCCAAATATGTTTTTCAAAACCAAGCCTAACATTTTAAAAGGACCTAAAATACTGCCTCATTTTTTTCAGTTTAAATATTTGCAACAAACTGTGCGATTTTCACTGCCATAACTATAACAAAGTACGTTCTTATTGATCGCAAAATTAATTCGCATAAAAATTAGTTTAGTGAGTTTAAAATAAATTTAGTACTTTTCCTATACTTTTCTGAAAAAATGTCTCCCTAAAAAAGTTAATTCACACAAAATCGCCGCCGTGTAATAACCTAAAACATATTAAAATAGTCAACACACTTTTCGTGAAGAAAAAAAAAATAAAAAGTGGGCAATTATCCTGTATGCTCTTCACTATCCACAATATTGCTAAAGACACCATATCGATCAGAAAATTCCTCCCCATGTATTGGCAGTAAAAATCGTTTGTTGAAGGTGCAACCAAACTATAATCATTTATGTTTTTTGTCATATTGATCAGTTGTTCAGTTAACTCTTGAACAAAAATAAATTGAGTAATTCTCGCTGAAAGTGGACCACTATTTACACAAGGTGCTCAAAAATCAAAAGCAGTGTACTTTTCCAATAGCCCCCACCAAGTTATGAACGAAACCATGTTTGGTTGGTTAAATTTGGCCTCACCTCGGCGCCTAGAAGCTAAAACATTTTTTAAAATTGGTATTTTTTTGACTCAGGCGCGTCTACAAAATTGCTAATAACTTTGCAAAACTTCAACGAACCCTTGATGTTTAGGGGTGTTTTGGAAAGGAAATGAGCAGAGCTTTCGAATGCACTTGTCAGAAAAATCCCGTTCCATACATTTTTTAGCCACAAAACACCAATGTATTTTTAAAAGTCATTTTTGAAGGCCGGCGCCCCGCTTTATCGAAAAACTGACAAATCCATTCGAAAGCTGAGACGATTTCACATAAAGGACCAATATATCTAAGGTGTATGTTACTCCTATCTAAGAGCTTCCCATGCGCCAGTGCCAACGCACACCGCGGGTTTGGTTTTCTAGCTTCGGTACGTGCCTGAACCCATTTATGTATTGGTATCTTGGTACATCGTACCAGCGCACCACGACACTCTCGGCTCGCCCCATCGGTTTTGTGTCTGGCACTCACCCATGGCATGAACCCAGCGTGCCGTGGTACGTGTCGTGGTATTGAACCCGTTTTGTACCGTCAGCGCGTACCACGGCACGTACCTCGGCTCGTAACAAGTGAAGTACCTTGGCAAATATACCGGGTTCATGCCATGGGTGAGTGCCAGACACAAAACCGACGCGGCGAACCGAGAGTGTCGTGGTGCGCTGGTACGATGAACCAAAATACCCTCAGTTCGTGTGAGTCGGGTACGGGTGTAAACCGAACAAAGCAGGCGCAAAGCAAACCCGAGGTACAGTTGAACCGCGTGTACCGCACGGTGCAGGGAAGCTTGCCTATCTTTTTTAATCTAATTTTGATTCTGCGAGCGCAGCGCTCCGTTCGCATTTCGGGTGCCCAAAATGTTGCAATTTGCTTGCCCCATTTTAAGGTTTTGTCAAAAAATACAGGTGCTCACTTTTTAAATGATAGTTTATTGTCCAACGATCAAAATGCACTTTCGATAATTGACCAATATTTATGTTTTTGGGTTCTTCCAGGCAATTTAAAGTCGAAAAATTGTTGTTTTTAACTTTTTTTTTGTAAAATGCTGACTTACAATTGGGAGGACTTTTTTTCAGTAGAACTAATGAATGTAGCACGTAGGAAATTTCACCACAAATATTTTGCTCTAAGAGAAAACGCCATTTCGATACTCCAGCGCTAAGATATTTGAATTTTAGTGAGAAAAAAAGTGGCAATTTTAAAAAAATTCTCAGAATTAACAAGCTTGGCCTATTATTTACATACGGCATATGTTTTGTAGGTCGGGGTATGGTTTCTTATAGTTATTTTGGTCGCTGAATTCGGATCTGGAATCAAATTTCAGATAAACAGTGAACGGTGATATTTTAGCCACGCTCAAATATTATTTGCGTGTATTCCCCATAGCCATTTAGGGATCGGCAGCCGAAGCCGCTAACCACCGCGCCACGAGGCCTCTCAAAACAATCAGAAGTTGAAAAAAACAATCTCCATAAAAAAATCCGTGAGTAAAATATCAATTAAAGGTGAGCAAAGATGAAGTATGACCGAATTCACTAGCGATTAAAACTGCATCATAATACCGCAAATAACTTTTGGGCGTGGCTCCAAATTTAACTGTTAATTTGAAATTTGATTCCAGATCCGAATTCAGAGACCAAAATAACTATATATATTAGGGTGGGTACGGATTTTGAAAAGTTCTCAGATCAAGTTCTGGTGTGGTTCCCCTTGTAGGGCATACCCAAAGGGACTCTCACGCCAAATTTCAGCTCATTTGGTTGAAAACTGGCTTGTCTCAAGCGAGTTCAAGTTTACATGGGATTTACTATGGAAAATTTTGAATTTTCGTTCATTCGCTCCTACAAGTCTGGGGAAAACATGTAGAAACTTCTAGGATGGCCAGAAATGAGCGGAATCGTCTGGAGAACAACTTTCCCTAAGAGACCAGGTCGATACGTTCAACCCCCATCGAGCTCAACGGCAATACATCCGGGGTTTTCGGAACCAACGGTTTTCCCCAGAAAAGCATCAAATTTTCCTTAGCATGCTATGAATGCTAGATGAACACCGCGACGCCACATGTCAAACAGCTACCACGTGATTATAAAATTTGCAACATAACAGTGTTTTTCTTATTTGGAGCTTTAGAATACAGCTAAATAGTAACAGGATCACCATAAATGATAATTCTATAGTTCAAAAAGTAATTTTTCATAGGCGATGCTAGTCCACGTGGTAGCTGTTTGACATGTGGCGTCGCGGTGTTCATCTAGCATTCATAGCATGCTAAGGAAAATTTGATGCTTTTCTGGGGAAAACCGTTGGTTCCGAAAACCCCGGATTTATTGCCGTTGAGCTCGATGGGGGTTGAACGTATCGACCTGGTCTCTTAGGGAAAGTTGTTCTCCAGACGATTCCGCTCATTTCTGGCCATCCTAGAAGTTTCTACATGTTTTCCCCAGACTTGTAGGAGCGAATGAACGAAAATTCAAAATTTCCCATAGTAAATCCCATGTAAACTTGAACTCGCTTGAGACAAGCCAGTTTTCAACCAAATGAGCTGAAATTTGGCGTGAGAGTCCCTATGGATATGCCCTACAAGGGAAACCACACCAGAACTTGATCTGAGAACTTTTCAAAATCCGTACCCACCCTAATATATATATATAAGAAACCATACTCTGGCCTCCAAAACATATGCCGCATGTAAATAATAGGTCGAGCTTGTTAATTCTGAGAAATTTGTAAAATTGGCACTTTTTTTCTCACGTAAACTAAAATATCTTGGCACTGGAGTATCGAAAAGGCGTTTGTTCGTAGTGAAATTTTCATACATGCTACATTCATTAGTTCTACTGAAAAAAAAGTCCTCCCAATTGTAAGTCAGCATTTTACAAAAAAAAAGTTAAAAACAACAATTTTTCGACTTTAAATTGCCTGGAAGAACCCAAAAACATAAATATTGGTCAATTATCGAAAGTGCATTTTGATCCTTGGACAATAAACTATCATTTAAAAAGTGAGCACCTGTATTTTTTGACAAAACCTTAAAATGGGGCAAGCAAATTGCAACATTTTGGGCACCCGAAATGCGAACGGAGCGCTGCGCTCGCAGAATCAAAATTAGATTAAAAAAGATAGGAGGAACATACACCTTAGATATATTGGTCCTTTATGTGAAATCGTCTCAGCTTTCGAATGGATTTGTCAGTTTTTCGATAAAGCGGGGCGCCGGTCTTCAAAAATGACTTTTAAAAATACATTGGTGTTTTGTGGCTAAAAAATGTATGGAACGGGATTTTTCTGACAAGTGCATTCGAAATCTCTGCTCATTTCCTTTCCAAAACACCCCTAAACATCAAGGGTTTGTTGATGTTTTGCAAAGTTATATCCAATTTTGTAGACGCGCCTAAGTCAAAAATTTACCAATTTAAAAAAATGTTTTAGCTTCTAGGCGCCGAGGTGAGGACAAATTTAACCAACCAAACATGGTTTCGTTCATAACTTGGTGGGGGCTATTGGAAAAGTACACTGCTTTTGATTTTTGAGCACCTTGTGTAAATAGTGGTCCACTTTCAGCGAGAATTACTCAATTGTCACTTTTCAATCACAAAATTAGATTTTCAATATTTTAAAATATGTTCGGTAATATTTTAACAATATGGTAAATTTTACAACACAATGGAATTTTATCGTATTCTCATTTTTCAGCCTTTTTTACTACCCTAAACTGTTGTCAAGCAGAGAACTTTCTTTTCGCCGATCACAAAATTAAACAAACTTTCCTTTTCCACCTCAAAATGACCGTTTTCAAGGTGACGAATTTCGCTTCTTCTCGTCGGAAACCGCCACTACCAGGTTGCTGCCGGTTGACGAATTTCTCCTAAAAAAAACCGCCCGTTTCCTACCCGGCTTGCCTGACGGATCGTCCCATCACTCAGGATTAATTATGGCGGAGATCATAGAATTATGGCACAATCGCTTGTAGAACATGCTCGAGCAATGCCCGATATTCGTTTGGGAGGGGAAACCTTTTGACTGATATTTGTGCTTATTTTGAGCACCGAACATACAGAGTCGGGCCGGCATTCGATACCGATTTATTTTCCCACAAATTTCGACACCCTTGTCTCGGGTGGGAACATGAAAGTCGGGTTCGGCAAGTTAGTAACAGCTGCTAATTAAGTGAGTTTGGTTTGCACATAATTCGATCACACATCACCGAGAGTTGAGACTAATCTTGAGATTTGGCTGCTTGTTGAATGCTTGAGTACGTGTGAGGGAAACCCTCAAGTTGGAAAATTAATTGGAAAACTTTTCCGATATTTTGTGTTGGTATAACTTAGTTGAGAAGCAAATGAAACGCGAATCGTGATAATTAGAAACACTTCCTATCAATATTGAAGCAGATAATTTCAGAATATATCCACCAAAGACTTGAAGATAATTAAATTTACAACAATTTGTCACTAAAGCTTCGCTACCGTTACGGACCAAATATCGCAACCTCAGCTGTAACCCTTTAAAAGTTTCCTTGAACTCCGACGAAAAATAAATTTCGCTGTCGCACTTATTTCGGCGTGTAGCCCAACCAACAAACTTCCAAAATATAAACAAAACCGCACACTCAAACAAAAACTTCACTCACTCGGGTTAATGGCCGTGAAATATATCACCAACATTGCCGCCAAGAACACGGCCACCGTTATCAGAACGCGCTGAACCAGCAGCGATATCCAGCGGGATCTCCGCATGACGTCACTTTAGAATCCTGCCTCAACACTGTATCGCAACGACGTGCCCGATGACATAACCTCAAACCGACCAACCGACTTGTACCGTGCCCCAGTGCCCGATTACGACTGCTGGAGCTAGGGGAACTCGGGCCAGGGTCTTGAGCGTGAACACCTTAACGTGGAACTCTTGGAATACAGTTCTCTAGGTTGGTCCAAAGGAATTTGTCAAGGAACTGAACTCAATACGACTTCATTCAGTTGAAGGATTGTCAGCCCTCTAAAAGCCTGAACACCACCTGGTGGCGCAATTTCGAACTAAAGGAGAATGGGCAAATTTGTATGGGAGCTGGTCCAAGGATGTACACGAACGGGACCAACTTTTTTCGAAAGATCTCGCCGAGACATGAAAAAAAGTCTTCTGGACCAACTCTCTAAACCCCGGGGTTCAAATGTTACATGCTGTTGAAGTTTGAGCATTTTGAGTAAAAATATACAAAAAATCGTATTTTTGCTATTTCTAAAATCATTTATAAAATCTCTGTTTCATTATGGATTTCGATTTTCTTGACTTCATTCGACGCGTATCAGCAAAAACTATAAATTCTGATATGTCTTAGCATGATTGAAACATGATTTCTCTTGTTTTTATCCGTTTGAACCGTTTGTGCAAGAGGCATCCCATAGAAACAAGTCGAAACTTCAAGGTTTTGAAACCGGGTCCAACCCAGACTGCTTCAGTGAGTATGGAAGGCTTCAGTGCAATGTTGTAACAACTTATTGGGATGGTCTGAGTCATCCGAGAACTCCTTGGAGTTAAGACCTGTGAGTCTACCGCCGTAACAAGCAAGATGTCGGCGGTTTTTGACCACGGATCATACCCGCATGGCTTCAGTGAGTATGGTAGACTACTATGCTGATGTGTTGGAGTGTCCTGGGTTCTCCTAGGACTCCCTGGAGTTAAGATCTGTGGGTCTACTACCGTAACAATCCAAATGTCGACCGGTTTTGACAACGGAACATACCCGCATAGCTTCAGTGAGTGTGGTAGACTACTTTGCTAATGTGTTAGGATGTCTTGGGTCATCCAAGGACTCCCTGGAGTTATGATCTGTAGGTCTACGGCTGTTACAAGGACTCCCTGGAATGGTCCAGAACATCCCAACATAACAGCAATACAGTCTGCCATACTCACTGAATCTTTGCGGTTATGATGCGCGGTTAAAAATCATTGAACTTTTTCTTGTTACAGTGACCCAAATCTAAACTCCAGGGAGTCCTAGGATGACCAAAGACATCCCAACACATTAACAAAGCAGTCTACCATACTGTCTGAAGCCATGCGTGTATGATCCGGGGTCAAAAATCGTCAACCTCTTGCTTGTTACGGCTGTAGCTCCACAGATCATAACTCCAGGGAGTCCTTGGATGACCCAAGACATCCTAACACATTAGCAAAGTAGCCTACCACACTCACTGAAGCTATGCGGGTATGTTCCGTTGTCAAAACCGGTCGACATTTGGATTGTTACGGTAGTAGACCCACAGATCTTAACTCCAGGGAGTCCTAGGAGAACCCGGGACACTCCAATACATCAGCATAGTAGTCTACCATACTCACTGAAGCCATGCGGGTATGATCCGTGGTCAAAAACCGCCGACATCTTGCTTGTTACGGCGGTAGACTCACAGGTCTTAACTCCAAGGAGTTCTCGGATGACTCAGACCATCCCAATAAGTTGTTACAACATTGCACTGAAGCCTTCCATACTCACTGAAGCAGTCTGGGTTGGACCCGGTTTCAAAACCTTGAAGTTTCGACTTGTTTCTATGGGATGCCTCTTGCACAAACGGTTCAAACGGATAAAAACAAGAGAAATCATGTTTCAATCATGCTAAGACATATCAGAATTTATAGTTTTTGCTGATACGCGTCGAATGAAGTCAAGAAAATCGAAATCCATAATGAAACAGAGATTTTATAAATGATTTTAGAAATAGCAAAAATACGATTTTTTGTATATTTTTACTCAAAATGCTCAAACTTCAACAGCATGTAACTTTTGAACCCCGGGGTTTAGAGAGTTGGTCCAGAAGACTTTTTTTCATGTCTCGGCGAGATCTTTCGAAAAAAGTTGGTCCCGTTCGTGTACATCCTTGGACCAAATTTGCCCATTCTCCTTTGACAGATATATATTTTGGATCATCCTAGTGTTGTCTACGATACAAGAGAAAACAGGTCGTACCTTCGAAGACAATGACAATGCACGACTCTTCGTCCACCAGGTTTGCAAAGAGTGCAATTTCTCCTAAACTGGCCAGTCTCGGCAGCGGCAGCTGGTCACTTGGCAGTGATTAACCACTGATTGCAATACCGAATCTTGGCCGTAAAGGTAAAGTTCGCGCATAAAAGGTTCAAGGGACACGCTGTGGCGCGCGCGGAAGTTTTCACTTTTATTAAAAGGTAAACATTGAAAAGGTAAAAGTGCATCCGACGGAGGAGGGATGCAGGTTTGTTTTCTTGCCTAAGTTATGTAATCGGTGACGAAAGATGAAATGCATTAACTGTTGGTGGGGGCACGCTTTCTTCGGAAGAGAAGGGGTTGCCTTACTGACACAGTTAGAGTTGGGGCATTGTAGAGGAATTATGTGAACAAGGCTATTATGAAACTTAGATTAATTTATTTCAGGACATGTGTTTTGACAGGGAGTGTTGTAGATACAGAGATTGTGATGAAAACAAACAGTCAGTGGTGTAAACATTACTATTTAAAAGCGGTTTTTATGAAGCGCAATTTTTTCAAGTACCACAACTTGGGCGAAATAATGTTTTTATTTAAAATTCGTTACAATTTATTAAGAGCATGAGCATGAGAATGAGAGATACCCCTCCGTTGCTGAACAGAATATCCTTTAAGCACTACTGATTATAGGCTTCGACGATCTAGTGGTGTTTCCCTTATCAACAGCATGTGAATATCGTTACAATTGAATAAGCACAATAAATGGATTTTTTACCTTTTCAAATGTAAGGTTGATTTTAGAATGCAGCAAACATATTTATTCGAAAATTGTTTTTTTTAGAAAATTACATCTAGTTTAAAAATAAATAAAAATAAGACATTTTTGAAAATTCTAATTTTTTTGAGCTATGGCGCAAATTCGTCAAAACTCATTTGACAATGTTGCCATTTTTTGAAAAAATCATGATTTTTGAAAAACGTTGAAAAGATCGAATTCTTTAAACAAGTAAATCGAAAAGGCTCAAAATCACATATTTTTGATCATATCTATTAAAGGGTTGATTTCAAAATATTGTCATTTTACATTGAAAATCAACGCAAAAATGCTGAGTTATCGTCTCTTAAAATTTAGACTCTATTTCGGTGATGTAGAGAAAACCTCATTTTCCTATCTGCTTTTCTTTCAGAGGCATCCCTGCAATCATTGGTCCAATCTTGAAAAAAAATAGGATACAGTCATCCCACATATTCGGAACACCCACAAATTCGGAACACTTTTGTGGTAATTTGTCAATAGAATGCAAAATACAACTTTTCAGCCGACCCTGCTATTTTAAGGGCCTTTATTTAGACATTCTCTTGCTATTTCACTAGTAAAAGTAATACTTTTTAATCAAAAACTGCATTTCGTGCCTCCCACAATTGTGGAACACCTGAATTTAACTGATATTTTCACAAAAAAAAACCATTCATAAAACACTACTAAGCATGAGTTTTATTGGTTTCAGAGTGCAAAGTCATTATTTTGTAAAAAAATATGTACTCCTGGAGAGAAAAAAAGTTTGTTTACATCGTAAGAAAAAAGTGTTCCGATATAAAACGTAAAAATGTACAGCCGGTCTATACATCAATCGAAAGATCGCAAATGAAGCTTTCACATGAAGGTAAAAACAATCCATTGTGTTCAATTATCGATTTTCTATGAATTGTTGAACATTGGCCGTTCTGTAAACTGTTCCGAATATGAGGGATGACTGTACTTTATGATTTCATTTAAAAAAATATCATTTTTAGAGATGGGCAACCTTAGCCATTACTTCTAAAGGAAAAAATGTCACGTTAAAAATAACTTAGTAAGATCAGGTAGCTTTAACTTAAAATGATGCACGATATCAAAATTTTATGTGAAGTACATGCTGATTTCATTTTACATATAAATAAAAAAGTTAAATAAAATGATCGACTTTTCTGAAAGTTCTAAACATTATGATTTTTTCGAAAAAATGGCAACACTGCCAAATTTATTTAACCCAACTTTAACTATAACTCAATTTATGGATTCAAATGAAAAATGCAAAAATATCGTTGTCCGAAGTCTCAGAGAATTGCTCCAATGCATATTTAATTTCTACTTTTTACCCTCGCTAATAAAAACAAAATATAGGGGGAGAGGGGGTAATATGCACCCCCTAAGGGAAAACTGTGATTTCTCAACCATTACAGCATTACTGTGGAAGAATTTTGTTCGATGTTCTAAAACAACTATTATTCTTCGTCATCCATGAGAAAAAAAGTCTTAAAAAACCTCAAAGTTGTTCGAAAATATCAAATTTCTAAAAACATTTTTGATTCATTTCAAACAACCATGCGGGGCAATATGCACCACAACATTGGGGCAAAATGCACTACAACAACGGGGCAAAATGCACCACAAAATGGGGCAAAATGCACCGGGTAAAAGCAGTTTTCACTAGTCACCACTAGATGACACCGCTGTTTTTACAAAGGAGCTTCACAGCGGTGCATTTTGCCCCGACCACGTTTTTTGCAGAAAATTTAACCCTCTACAACCCAACCCCGCCTTTAGACGGGCTTCGATTTAAAAAATCGCCAAAAATCCATTTTCCAACCAATTTTAGACTTTTAAAAAGCATTGGAAAAAAAAACTCCTAAAATTTTAGAAAATTTATGGGTTAGAAGTTTTACTTGTTTCATGTGACTTTGCCAATGTTTTTAAAAAGGTCATTTTTTTAGGGATCAACTTTGGTTGTATTTTTTATTAACATTTCCTATATTTAAAGTAAAAAGAAGTATGCAGTAATTTTTGTAGTGCCCCAGACTATGCCTCTACGCATTTTTTTGCAATTTAAATGATGATGGTGTCATTTTATAGCAGAAAATGTGAAAAACAAGCAAAAAATTGAAAAAGTGACTGTAAAAACATGAAAAAATTAGATAGGCAAAATGTAATGATATGAGGTGGTAGAATAGGCCAAATACTACCAAAAACAAATATAAACTAAACAAGATAAAAGCAAATTAAAATACTAAAAATGAAACAAGAAAAACATAAAACAAGAGAAGTAAAGTTTTTCGTAGAACAAAAGTTGCTCAAAATGACCTCTTGAACACGGGAATAATAAAAATCTTCGAAAAAAAAATTTGGGCAGTAGAGGGTTAATAAAAAATGCATTTTTTGATGTTTTTGGACTCATCTATCTACAGAATTGTGAAGATTATGGCAAAAACTATATACCTCAACACTTACAATAACAATAAATGCTTTTTATATTGTCCAAAAATCATAATGAAAGTTCAATGAAAATTAGATGAAAACACAACATTTTAAAGTTTTGCAAATAACTTAAGCTGTTTTTATACTACGATGCTCAAATTTTTCCAGCATGTTTTAGCAACGTTAAGCTTCCAATTTCTATGATTTTTTCCCCGTAAATTTTCCCAAATACCGATAAATGCAGGGGGTGCATTTTGGCCCGGGGGTACATATTACCCCCTCTCCCCCTATTTTTAACATTCGAAATTCAAGCATAACACTATAAAATTACATAAACTATTTGTAAAGACATGACATATTAAATGTCTGGCTTTAGCTGAAAATAGCAATTAGTTTTATAATCAATAATTCCAATTTTAACACTTTAAATCGAACCTATATCAGGGACAAACTATTTTTTTTTTTCAATTGTTTAACTTCAAGAGTCTACATCTTAGCAACCAGCAGCAATCCGGTCCTCAAAATCTAAAAAGGAAAATTGTTGAAAATGTTCAAAGCTTTACGAAAAAAATAGTATGAGTGCTTATTATGCATGTAATAATTCAAAAAAAATATTAAATTTTTTCAAATAATTTCATGTTACATCTCAAAATTAATTATAACTTCTTATGACCATATGTTCGATAATTTTCCTAAACTCAAGCGCCAAAGATGCTTTTTTAAGTCTCCTAAAACATACAGTAAATTCACAATTTCGGTGCCATGTTTTGCACCATCCTAAACTCTCTGCAAAAAATGCATTTCAAAGCCAAAAGCATAAAAACAGTCTAGTTTCAAAATTTTATTGAGGTTGCAGTGAAGCTGCTCAAAAATTGCAAAATATCAAAGAATTAATGGAAATATTATTCCTAAAGTTTAACGTCTTTTTCCGATCTGTGTTCCCAAAATTTAAAATTTTGAAAAGCTTATTTTTTCAGTGGAAATTTCAATTTATAGTAAACAGTTTGCCCCTTGATTTTTGGCAGATTTTTTAAAGAATTTGAGCCAAAAAAATGTGATAAAATTTGCATTGGCCTCTTTATCAGCCAATTATTCAAATGATAAAAAAAAATCTTCATCAAATTAAATAGAAGACCAAAACAATTTATCAGATTTTTATTAAAAGAATCTTTGACTTTACCCGCAAACTACGACACCGATTGCACCCAAAATTGACCATCGAAACCGCCTACTTTCACCTTCTGGCGACCATATGAGCGAACGGTTAGTAACACGAAAAAAAAGGAATATTCTCAAGTTCAGTGTCAAGTTGAATTTACTTACCGGCTCACCACAATATAAAAAAGTGAGAGAAAGCAAGGGGCAAAAAATTGAAGCAATCTATTTTCGCAAATATTTGCGTTGGTTTTTCGTACACGAAACTTTTTTTTTGTTCCTCGTTTTACAATTTTCCCCCCACATGCCACCATTTTTTATTTTATTTTTTTTCCTTTTTCTTTATTTGTGAGTGAGTGGTCCCCGGTCATCGGTCGCAAACTTTTTTCGGGTTCACTGCAGCGCTATAGCGGATTGTTGTCCTGGTCCTGGTTGTCCACCAGAGTTACGGTCGATCGTAAAGTTTGAGCAACAGGTGTAATTTCATGGCATTGTTCAGGCGGTTGAACTCTTTTGGAAATGTTTCCCGAGGCTATGGCAAACATGAAAATCCAACGAATTCCATCTTTTTTCCTTGCTGAACGAAAAATAATACAGTGTTGCAGAAAAAAGAGACAGTGTATAAATGGTTTTTACTCACTGAAACTTGACCCTCGCTCGGGCTGCTGGTCATCGTGGCCCGAACCATACCGAAATTATCAATTATCCTCCCCCGCAACGACGACGAAAACGAAAAGCTGTGACTTTTGGCAGCCAGCAGCAACACGTCATGCAAGTGGAAATCAATCATTGCTGGCGGTGAAAAGTGATCCAAACAGGACCACTTTAGAGTGCTTCCAAGGAATGACGAGAAAATAGCTGAGTGGAGGGGAAATTGTACAAGAACACGTAAATCATGTAACTGAAAAAGTGACTAAGCTTTCAAGAACAGCTGACTTCATCAGTTGATTTCCAGCGAATTTATTTTGAAATATTACATATAACTCAGCGAACACAACGAATCATCAACGATAAAAATCAACAAAGTCCTCCTTTTTATCAAAACACTAAAGAAACTGTGACAAGGTGTAGTAACAGTGTAATTTCAAATGCAAAATATTTTTTAAAGATTAATTTAAGATCCTATTTTGGATACTCTAGCAAGGTATGGTATTTTTGTGAATTATTTTGCTCCATTTCAAAAAGTACAATTTGACCAGGAAAAACCAATCCAGTTTACTGAAATTCACATTGAATCAAACAACCAAATTGATTTTTCAGCCAGCCAAATAGATCACACTTGTCCCATCAACGTTAAAAGAAGCAGCAGCAGCGTCTGTCAAAGCACTGAAACTTCCACCACAAAAAGGAAGGGGTTTGTTCTATTTTTGCCATTTCGTCGCTGAACTCGCCAACCATTCGGAAAAAATAAAGATCTCGAATAACCGAAACGCAAACCAAATAATAATTGACTCTTCTTGGGTCACTTTTCAATATCAGAGCTTCGAAGAATTTCAAAGTTTTTTTTGTGTTTTTTTTTCTTCATTCTTCAAGCACTCAGGCGCCCACAGCGATACGTGATTCTCGTTGAAACAATCTTCACGATTATTGAGATTGATGGGTTTTGATCTTACTGTGATTACACTAGAAGTTTGCTCCTTTTGTTGCTCAGAAAATCTAGCGATGAAGAGTTTATAAAATTATTAGATTCAATAGTACAATTTTGAAACTAAAAACTAAAAACTAAAAACTAAAAACTAAAAACTAAAAACTAAAAACTAAAAACTAAAAACTAAAAACTAAAAACTAAAAACTAAAAACTAAAAACTAAAAACTAAAAACTAAAAACTAAAAACTAAAAACTAAAAACTAAAAACTAAAAACTAAAAACTAAAAACTAAAAACTAAAAACTAAAAACTAAAAACTAAAAACTAAAAACTAAAAACTAAAAACTAAAAACTAAAAACTAAAAACTAAAAACTAAAAACTAAAAACTAAAAACTAAAAACTAAAAACTAAAAACTAAAAACTAAAAACTAAAAACTAAAAACTAAAAACTAAAAACTAAAAACTAAAAACTAAAAACTAAAAACTAAAAACTAAAAACTAAAAACTAAAAACTAAAAACTAAAAACTAAAAACTAAAAACTAAAAACTAAAAACTAAAAACTAAAAACTAAAAACTAAAAACTAAAAACTAAAAACTAAAACTAAAAACTGAAAACTAAAAATTAAAAACTAAAATCTTAGCCTTGTGATTTGACATTTTTGTCAACATATCAATAATTATCAATAATTTTGCCTGAAAAAATGAAATTCGGGTCCCGGAATTTCCCGGGAAATTGCCAAATTCAACTCTCGTTTCTCGGGAAATTGAAAATCTCGAGAATCATCACCCTTTATCTTGAAGCAACTTCAAATATGGTGTGAAATTTTATGACGTGATATCCATGCCCATGACGTAATTTCAGCTAAAAATGTGTACAAATTTTGCACTTGTATTAATTTGCATGTAAAGTTCATTTGTGTTCTTTCCAAAACTGTCATAACGAGGTGGCAGCGCTACACAGAAAAAAATAATGTAAATTTGGAAGCTGTAATTTTGGAAGGTTACCTCTTTATGATGTAATTTTACCACAATTTAGACTGAAAAAGTGTCATTACACCAGAGAAGTGGTAAAATTACACATTTACAGAGGTAAAATTACACCTTTTTTCTGACATAAAAGATGTACCCCTTCCCAGATGTAATATTACCATGATTTTTTTTTCTGTGTAATTTATGAAACGTAAAAAGATTTGCTGACTTCATCAAATGATTAAATTTCTCTCAAGATCAAAGCTTTTTCTAAAGGTTTATTTGAAAGGGTTCTATAATCATTGAAAACACCCAAATGATAATGTTGCAACCCGCTTATCCACCCTATTGCAGCCTCCCAGATGGAGCAGCAGCTGATGCGATCAGCCGATCGGTTATTAAAAAGTGCTTAAACGTAACTGAAAAAAAAAAAACGAACGCACGTGGCGGAAGTTGTGGTCAAAAGGGGGTGGGAGGAGGGCAGGTGGCTTTCCTTCGTTCACTACCTACGTATTTTTTCGTTGCTTCTTTTCCAAGAGAAGGAGTTAGTTGTTCTTTTCCCACACTATTTTTGGCCACACGGGGAGAAAGAAAAAAAAACGCAAATGGCAGGGCATTTCAAGTGTGCTGATCTGCCGCTGATTAATGGACGAAAACGATCACTTGATTAATGGCTTTCGGAAAATTGGCTGTTGTTTTTGAGGATTTTTTTAGGTTTTTTTTCACCGTTTTGGTTGTTCGGTTACAAGTCGTCAGTTCATTGACAGTATTTTGGGGAAAAAGGAAAAAATAGTATTGAGTGCGTTGGACGCTCGCTCGTGGACGAAAAATGATTTGCTGAGTCAATATTTTTAGAGTGCGTTTGTGAAATTCGGTATGGATCTTAACAAAGTTAACTGTAGGATAGGTTGATGATTTTAGTGCTGGCTAAATTCTGAAATATTCGTTTTAATTTCAAGCTTTGCATCAAACTTGTTTCTATACTGATTAATAAGTGACCTAATCAAAAATCTCCACCTCGTCATACCGAAAACCCCTAGCGCGGAATATGTACTCTAATTTTCCCTCCTTTTGTTCGCCGGACGACGCCGATGTAAAATAGTTTTCTTGGCTCAGACTTTGAGCAAAAATTTAAGCATTTCGTTGGCGCGCAAATTACGACCACGACTAGTGAATATGAAGATGATGATGGCGGTGGCCGATGACGATGGACACGGCGAAGATGCTTCTTAGCTAGATGAACGATGTGACAGGCGTTTTTCTCAGTTTTTGAATTTTGACGATATTTTCTACGGTATCTTCTTTTTCTGCTTCTTTTTCTTCTGTCTCATTTGCACCCCAAAAAACCGTAAGGCCGTATTTTGGGATGCTAATTATAGTGGTGGGAGCCAAAAATATGCGTCTTTATTATTGGGTATTTTTAGCACTGTGACGAAAAACGACGAACTCACTGTACGATAAATTTAGGACTCGCGTACAAAAGAGTTGTGCTGTTATCCTTTTTGGAGGTTTAAATTTTCTTTTTGTAATTCCGTCGTGAAACTACTTACTTTTCCTGTCATTCTTAAACGACGAAATAGCCTACTTTTCTGTACCAAAAATAACAGAATCGAATAGCAACTTTTTTCAAAATAAATGCTGAAAAGTTCTACTTTTCAGCACTGAAATGGGTGTTGAAAAGTTGAACTTTTCAGCACTTGTTTCGAAAAGTAACACTTTTCAACATTTTTTTGATTTAAACGATTTATTGACAAAATACATAAAAATTTTACTTAAAATTTCACTCAATGGGTGTTTTTCGAAATTGCAAAAAATGTTGTATGGAACTCGTTGCAAAACTTGATTTTTCAGCACTCTTCGTATTTATCCAACTCGGTGAACCTCGTTGGGTAAATGTACGACTCGTGCTGAAAAAATCCTCTTTTTGCAACTTGTTGCATAAACTACTATTTTGCAATTCCGTCGTGAAACTACTTACTTTTACTGTCATTCTTGAACGACGAAATAGCCTACTTTTCTGTACCAAAAATAATAGAATCGAATAGCAACTTTTTTCAAAATAAATGCTGGAATGGGTGCTGAAAAGTTGAACTTTTCAGCACTTGTTTCGAAAAGTAACACTTTTCAACATTGTTTTGATTTAAACGATCTATTGACAAAATACATGAAAATTTGACTTAAAATTTCACTCAATGGGTGGTTTTCGGAATTGCAAAAAATGTTGTATGGAACTCGTTGCAAAACTTGATTTTTTCAGCACTCAAGAGTGATGAAATTATGGACAGTTTAAAAAAGTTGCAAAATTATATATTTTCCGAGAAAATTTATATAAACAACAAAAAAATAATTGAAGCGGCTAAAGCTATTCCTAAATTTTGGCATCGAATCGATCAACATTTACAAAACATTTTTGTGTATGACTACCTCTATAATTTGTATGAAGACTTGAATGAACGAATAGATGATGGAAAATGGCTTCTTATGGCCTTAGGTTTTTTGTTATTTGTGTTTTGATTTTTACGATTAGTTTTTTTTTTTTTTTTGGTTTAGTTTTTCGTTTTTATTTTTATACTTTTTGTTTTCAATTTGGGTGAAATTTTGTCCGAAGGGGTAATTTTTGTACTTGATCACGAATCCAAGCTCCATTTTTTTAACATTTCGTGACAGAGAATGGTACGACCCCTTCCATTTTGATCATTCGAAAAAAGACGTGTTTTTCAATAATTTGCAGCTTTTATGTAAAATTGAACGCCCGATTTAATGGCAAACTCATAATTCCGAAAAAAAAATTCAACAAAAAAATACAAACATAGTTTCAAAAATTCAGCCATTTTCCGTTACTCAAATGTGAATAATTTTGGAACATTACATTTTCTAAGAAATTTAATTTAATTTAATACTTTTTGAATCTTGTAACCTATGGTATTTGCATCCCAAGATTAGTGCGATCGTTTGTTCCGCGTCACGTTACGGAGGGAGCACTTAAGAAGGCTTGCGGGCAGAACGACCTACTAGCGTAGCTGTCCAGCCCCTACGGACGCTACCAACGCTGCACCGCTACACGGAGAGACCGACCGGGGCAAATGTAAGAAAATCTTGGTTAACCCTCTACTGCCCAAGTTTTTTTTTCGAAGTTTTTTATTTTTCCCGTGTTTAGGAGGTCATTTTGAGCAACTTTTGTTCTACTAAAAACTTTACTTCTCTTGTTTTATGTTTTTCTTGTTTCATTTTTAGTATTTTAATTTGCATTTATCTTGTTTAGTTTATTTTTGTTTTTGGTAGTATTTGGCCTATTCTACCACCTCCTATCAATACATTTTGCCTATCTAATTTTTTCATGTTTTTATAGCCACTTTTTCATTTTTTTCTTGCTTTTCACATTTTCTGCTATAAAATGGCACCATTATCATTTGAATTGTAAATAAATGCGTAAAGGCATAGTCTGGAACACTAGAAAAATTACTGCATACTTCTTTTTACCTAAAATATAGGAAATGTCAATTTTGAGCGAAATTGGATGAGATTAACCCATTGATACCCAGGCCTAAAGTTGGCGAAAGAAATGATTTTCATACAAAAATGACTTTTTTAAATCGCTAAAAACTTTTCAGGATCGAGTTTTACAGCTTTGATATATTCTACAAAGTTATAGAGCATTAAATTTCCAATGAGAATCTCACTATTTGGAATAATTGGACGGAAGTAGCGCACCGTGCAGATCTAACCGTAAGAAACTTGGGTTTTCCATACATTTTTTCGATTTTTTCCATACAAACTTCACCTTCGAGTATCAATGATGACCGATTTTGCTCATATTTGGCCCAGAGTCCTAAAATAGGTCAAGGAACAATATTCAGCTTGTGGAGCGAGGTTTTGAGAAAAAGTATCATATTCTGGGCACCCTACTGTGCATACAAAAAGGCTAGGCAAATATTCAAAAATCTGTGTCTTAGGACGGGGGATCGGATCGATTTGAGATCTGCAGTGTTAATTCGGATGAGGATTTCTCTTTAAAAAAATATATTTGCAGGTTTAATCAAAATACCTATTACTTCTAAGGTTTGTATAAAGTATAATTTCTTTAAAAAAAAACGGTATAAAATACTGAACTATAAAGTACGAAAAAAATGATTTAGTTTAGTAAACATTTTAAAGTAAAGGAAAAATATTGATTTTTAAACGGAGCAACAAAATAAAAATGAATGATAGAAAGGATTAGTAAGTTTTTCGAAAAACAGAAATTGCTCACATTGCGGAAAATCTGAAAATATTCTGAAATAATTTCGGTGGTCAAGGTCTTACTCGCATGGTAAACTATTTCCATCGTACAAAAAATTCCTCAGATTAATGGAAAACATGAAAATATTCGAAAAAATTCGACAGTCGAGGGTTAGTCTTGCTCGCTAACATTATTTGTTATGAGTTATTATAATTTATTTTGTTAGTTTCCATTATTTTTGATTTATTTTTTATTTTATTTTACTCTGGTATGTATTTTGCGTAGAAAAAAAGTAGTCGAGCACGCATTTTCCCTCTCAATTTCCCAGCTTCTAGCGTTTTGCTATTCTTTCGGTCGCATTATAAATAAACATGTACGCCATCAGATGTTTCATCGAAACTGACCGCTGATGTTTTCTTTATTTGTTTAAACTTTTGTACAATTTTTCCTACACCTTTCTACCCTAAAACTCGTTTCGGTGGTTTGTGTGAGTTCACAGTTGTGAATGTTTGTGTATCTTTGCCGGTGTTTGTTAATATTTATGAAGCACCAGAGTGGTCCAAATCGTCCCGTGGAAAATTCTATTTATCCGAACCGTCTTTTATTGTATTATTTTAGTGTTATTATCGATTGTTTTATTAACTTTCGCCTCACCGATGTTGGAAGAGATTATTTGCGGTAGAGAGGTTTGAGGAAGTGGGAAAAGTTGAGGTGAAAATTGATATGAGAGCGTTTGGGGGGAAAATCTCGCTAGTCCACGTCAAGTCGAAAAGCCGGTTATTGTGGTCGTGCGTCAAAACGGCCAAAGCTTGACGGACGCACGACTTTCAAGAGCTTGAGCAGCAGCAGTTCGGCGGCGACGTCAAAACGACGCGTCGTCGTCGTCGTCGGGCGTCCAAATTCTATCGTCAGCTGTTGCCGAGGGATGGAAATTTTGCAATGTTTGCTATGTTTTACTGAATTATAATTTACTGAGTTTTTTCACTAACGTTTGATCAAAATCAACTGGTTTTTAACTTGAATATATTTTATTTTTTTTGATAATTATTATATTCACAGTCATGCATTTTTAAATAATTCTTAAAATTAATTATGGTTAAACAATGCATTCCGATTACAAGTAGGAGGATTGATCAGACCGCAACTCTCGCATGATGTGTAATCTTCTATTCATGGGAAAATAGTGCGGCAGACGAAATCATTTCGTTTCGGGAAGGGAAATATGTGGTGTCATGTGCCAGAACCAATAATGGAGGAAATGAGCGCTGCCAAACATACGACCGAAAGTATACGCTTGGAAACACCAGAAATGTCTGCGTCTGACGTTGGACGCTAGTTTGAGCTGACAGTCTGGAATGCAGTTGTTTTCGAGCTTATTAGAGAAAAGTCTGTTGGAGTTGGAAGAAAGTAAAATTAAACTTTAGGAAGCATTTTTTTATTTTTAAATAGGTACTAGTTGGTATTCTAAATCCAATTAATCTCTGCAATTTCAGCCTTAAAACCAATCCTGCTTCCAAGATTTCATAACAATAAAATCACATAATTACCATCGGTTGTCAGCAGAAGTCGCGTTGACGTGGCATGTGCGTTACTCAGCTAACGATTCTTGGCGTCCAAAGATAGGGTTCATGGTCATCCAACTCGACGCCAAAGTAACTCCGCACGCCTGATGGTTCCCGTTACAAAACCAGCAATAGCTGATGACTCCTTGTGGTTGACTTTAGTAACAATGGTTTGAAAGTAAACTGAACTTTTTTCTTTTGATTTTGATAAAAAAAATATTATTTAATCAAATTAAAACACGTTGAATTAAAAATAAATCAATGCTTTAACACAATTTCAAATTTTGGGCGAGACTTTTACCACCTTCTTTTCGGGCGCTGATGACTTCATTGACGAATATTTCTTTCAGCAGTCGGTAAACGCGACGCTGACTGTGCCTTGAGGAAAAAGAAAACGAGAGACTTTTCCCTCAACGCGAACCGCATCGGAGGACAAATTTTAAAGCAGATTGAATTGCAGTAGTGATTTTCAGATTTTTTTTGAGTTTAAATTTGTTAAACATCAGAAATGACCGAGCCACGTAGCCTAGTGGTAACGCTTCCGACTAGTAAGCGATAGATCGGGGGTCAAATTCCGGCTCGGACCAACACAACTGGTGATCGTTTCTCTTCTAGTTTCGATTGCTTAGTAAAGGGAAGGTAGTGTATCGTCACAAACTGGACCTTATCACGACACCTTAGAAAGGCGACCTATGGAATGTTAACATTAACCTTAACATGTTAACATTAAGTTGAGAATGAAATTGCCACTGAATCCGCTTTGTAAATGCCGGCCCCGATACTCTTCAAGGGTGTTCCCCTCAGGAACTGGGAAAGATTTAATTTACTTTAAACATCAGAAATGAGATTAAAATTAGTTTGCTTTATTTTTCAGTCAGCAAAAAAATTATTCAAAAATTTTCATAATACATTTAAAGCATAAACTTAAAAAAAGATTATGTATCAGTAAAAAATGTGCAACATTGCGTCGGAAAATGTGTCAATTTACATCTTTTGTATATTTTCCCACATAAATTAAGGTAAAATTATTTCGTAAAAGAGGTATATTCAAACGTGTTTTTTAACAATTTTAAAATTTATGCTTTCATGTTTTATGGTCAAGTCAGCAAGATGAATTCAAAGAAAAAAATTGAAAGGTTAAAAATGTATGGTTGAATATTGCTACTTATTGTATGAAAAAAACGAGAAAATCAATTAATTATATTTTTTTGCAGAAAAAATGGATAATTCTCTACCAACTCACACGAAATCGGGAAAATTTGCCCCGACCCCGTTCGATTTGCGTGAAACTTTGTCCTAAGGGGTAACTTTTGTCCTTGATCACGAATCCGAGGTCCGTTTTTTTATATCTCGTGACGGAGGGGCGGTACGGCCCCTTTCATTTTTTAACATGCGAAAAAGAGGTGTTTTTTAATAATTTGCAGCATGAAACGGTGATGAGATAGAAATTTGGTGGCAAGGGACTTTTATGTATTTTTTTCGGACGACGACCAACTTTTTCAAAACTTTTTTTCGTAACATCGCGATTACTCGTGATGTTTAAAGTCCCTTTGACACCAAATTTCTATCTTATCACCGTTTCAGGCTGCAAATTATTGAAAAACACCTCTTTTTTCGCATGTTCAAAAATTGAAGGGGTCGTACCGCCCTCCGTCACGAGATATCAAAAAACGGACCTCGGATTCGTGATCAGGGACAAAAGTTACCCCTTAGGACAAAGTTTCACGCAAATCGAAGAGGGGTCGGGGTAACTGCTGTGTGAGTTGGCGGAGAAAATTACCCAAATATATTTAAACAGCTGTTTTAAAATTTATTTTTCAAACATTCCAAAATTTTACTTTTTTCTACTTTGTACATACAATGAGTCCACGTCAAACCTGCTGGATCCAGATCAAAAGTGCTTCAAATTGGCTCAAATTTGGCATGCGAGTTCCTTGGCGTATTTTTCTGTTTGGAGATCAGAATGGTCCTTTTCGAAACTCTGGATTACTCTGGTATGGCTGCACCAATTTTAGCTCGCCACGTTCTAAAAGAAAGATGTTGCCAGTAGTTAAGATGAATTTCCAATCGAATAAAAATCATCAGGTACCAACCACAATTGACGTAGCATTTTGAAGAAGGATTACGTATCAGGGGAAAGGAGGACACCGTTTTTGAATTATTGTCATGTAAAGTTTGTTTTTGATTCATTGATTCAGAACAAAAAGACGACTAAGAAAATTAAAAGATGGAAAATCTGGATGTGAAGCACAGCCCAAAAAGGGTATGAGAGTAAGAGTTTATAACGCAGAATAAAATATTTTTAAGCGCGAAGTTTGCATCACTTTTATACTATTAAAACTAAAAAATGCTTTGAATTATAATGTGCGGACCGATTACAGTCTTTAAGTTTTAGAGAATTTTAAACTCACTTGAATTTCCAAAAACAGTATTTTTTTAAAATGGTGATATCTCATCTAGGCCCAACCAAATGCAACATTCCGTTATTTTGGCCCGGTCTGATGGCCAAACCACACCGGAGACGGAGACGCCAATCTAGAGCAAGACCTTTAAAGAACAACGTAAAACATCCACCGCTCATTAGACTATTTGTTGGCAACAAACTAGTAATATTTGCCGTGAGTAGAACCTTTTTCCACCTTCTTCTTCTTGTTCTTGCTGACTGCGCGGTAAATTTGTAACATTTCACAATCCGCACAAAGTTGCCAAAAATATATTTTCGGCCCAGGCCGGTCCACGGCGTCCCGCGAGAGAAGAGACTGTGTGCCACGGTATAATTAATGCACGTATTATGTTTAAGCGGGAAATAAAACAGAGAGTGGTCTATGCTAGAGTACAGACAACTTTTTAGAATAAAATTTCAACAACGGCAATAGCAACAAGAAGAAAAAGTGTGTGCATTTTCGTCACATTGTGGCTTCACGATTTTGTTCGAGATTATATAACCATCATTATCCGCACGTTCACATGTGCTTCATCTTTCACCTTTTAATTCGCAACCATGTGGTCACTCTCTTTACGCTGCTAATCTTCGTTTTGACGTTGACCAAAGTGACGTTTTCTGGGCAAATTCTTTGTAAGGTTTTTTTTAAATACCTTCTTCACTTGAAAAGCATACTTGTCACAAAATATTATACGAGCGACGTAATGTTATGTATACAGAAAGTCATAGTGGCCATTTAATAGATATTTTTATTGGCACATTTTACGATCTAGAAATTATGATGGATGTAACGAAACAAAATGCTTTGTGAATTTCACAACCAGACTTAATAGAAAGTTGTTTTGAATACCTATCACACAATTTTTGGAATGATTCCTGATTATAAAAGTAATATTTAACATTTTTAATTCTTTCCCTATAAATTTTACTAAAGTACTGGACAGTATCGACAGACATACACTGAAACCCTAATTGTTGTCAAACCATGGGAGTCCATTTTTAGTTTGAAACATGTTTTTAATGTAGCTCAGACACACTACAACTCCAGTTCGTCACTTTTTAGTTCGACTCTGTCAAACCAAGTGGGGACAAACTAAAAAGTGTTAAACGAAAAAGTGACCAACCACCGGAGTTTGAGTGTTACATTGTGAAATTTATCTGACAAGGGAGTGTTTGACAATAAAATCTTTTTGCATTGAAAATCGAACCAATTTCTTGGATATAGCCAGATGAAAAAGGAGGGCTTATTTGGTAAAACTGATAAAACTCATTTTCTTCAATTTTTAAATTAAGGAGTCTGTAGTTCTCAACTTATAAACATATAATTTGTAAGAATGCCTTTCCTTCAGTAAATGTTATTAAATTTCAAAAAATAACATTTTTAAATTGTGTGCTAAAAATACATTTGAATAAAATGTCTTTTTTAGAACTCTGTTTTGGAAATTTAACGTTTAGTTATAAAAGCTAAAAACGATTTTTTCTATGTTCTATTGCAAAGTCCCAATCATAACCAACAACTTTGCCGAAGACATTTTGTGCAGCCCGTACAGGCCCGAGCAGGCTGCAGGAGTAAATAACACCGGAATACCAAATTTTGGTATTACTTGGGCAAATAACAGGGACCAAAATGTGCCCTTGGTTGCCCAGTAAAAGATGGTAAAATACCATGAAATCATACCAAAGTCTTGTATGTGGAAGGGCACAACAATACCAAACCATGTAATTCCAAAGGTAAAATAATACAAAATAAAACCATCTCAATACCAATTTGAGGTCTTCTGGATTTTTGAACATTGCTTGAATACCAAAACTTGGATTACCACCGCGCCCTTGGAAAATCAGATTTTGATATTCCAGTGGTCTTCCACATACATGATTTTGGTATGATTTCATGGTTTTTTACCATCTATTACTGGGCAACCAAGAGTACATTTTGGTCGCTGATATTTGCACAAGTAATACCAAAATTTGGTATTTTCATACCATTTTAAGTGCAGCAGTTGCAGTTAGTGGAAAAACGGAAATGATCCATATGCAACAGCCAAATCTACTCACCTGATGATTCCATGTTGTTCTTATCCCAAGTAGCACTCATAACTTGCCGACTGTTGAATAATAGTTAGACAATTGTTTTTGATAAACATACGAGAAAAAATCTGAACAAAACATAAATAACAGTTTGTTTCACTGCTTGTATAACTGACTTATGTAACTATCGTGTTTTGTGCCACAAAAGTGTTAAAACACAGTCAATTTCACTCTTTTCCAACTTTAAAACACAACATAGGAAAAATTCTCACCTATTTTGAGGTTTAGAACTCGCTCCTAACTCCATCCAATTTGCTGATTTACACTATTTAAACAACTTATTTTGGAACACCTTTGATAGAAACTTGCTTGCTCACTTCCGTTTGAGGTATTTATCACTTGATTTCAGTCGAAAACGCTTTTTACGAGCTGTAATTAAACGTCAAAATGCTGATATGCCAAGATGCTGATCCCTCATCTGCAATGTTTTCCTCGAAAACAGTTTGTTGAATAAGAATAATATTGCACTGTTTGTTTCACTGCTTATCTAACATTGTCATGAGAAGGCATCTTCTGAAAAATGGGCCTGGCCAACCATTCTATAAATAACCTTAGGTTTTGTCGCTTTGTTACACAAATGATATAGGAGAATAGGTTATATAACTGATAATCAACAAACATATTCAACTTGACATTGCGTGTTGTTAGATGGTGTAAATTTGTACGTGAGGTATTTAGAGTTTCAATAATGTTTATTTATCGAAGATTGCAATAATTTTAATTGTTGATCGATTATTTATAAGGCCGATGCAAATATTTAAAAAAGTTTTTGTCCCTCGGCCCTGGCCGAGGTCAAGGGGGGGGGTCAAAAAAAATATAAAAATTTAAATAACAAGCCATAGTCTTCACATTTAAATGAAAAAAGTGTTTTAAAATGCATTTTACACTAGTTCAGTTGTTTTGCAATCAAAAAATCTAAGATCTGACAAAAACAAAAATTGTATCGAAAAAAAAGATTTTGCATCGAAAATTTTCAAAAAATCTTAAGATTTTTTAATAAACCCAAACATGCTAAAAATGATTTTAAACGCAGGAGAATGTATTTTAATTTGATTTCAGTTGGTTGCACTTGAATTTTCATTGAAATTATAATGTTTATTGTAAAAATATTTTTTTTGCCCCCTGATTCTTCGGGCCAATTTTGAAGGAAGGGGGGGGGGGGTGACAAAAACTTTTAAAAATATTTGTACCAGCCTAAACATATCGCCGGAAAAGCTACAAAAAATATCAGATTACGGAGTTCATGATAGAGACACCAACAAATTAAAATCACACCAATTTTCAATGTTACTCCGTGGTACGGTAATCGAAATGACAGTTGAAACGGTATTCTATAACAAAGTTACATAATGGAGTTACAAAAACTGACTTGAAACAAACTTATATAACTTAATTTCCAATGACAGCCTTTTCTGGAGTTAAATTGTATAGCTCACTGCTGTATAACAAAGCTGACAGCAGCCTTCTTATTGACGTTTAGGCCAGCTTGTTTACTATGAAGCCTCGTGGAGAGATGTGAAAGCGCACCTGGACCTGCCGTGGAGATAACAACAAATCGTCGAAGTCATCGGATCGAATCTTGGGAAAGACAAAGTTCATCAAAAAAGGAAAATCTTTAAAGTTCGCCATGAAGAGGGTTTCACAAGAATCACAGAAGAGAGCGCGAAAGGATTGTTTTTTTTTTTCAAACAATTTCTATTTTTTTCTAAATAAATCGGGCAGAAACAAGCGTACCAAAAAAGTCAGAGATACTATTCTTATTGGCTTCGTCGTTGATCAAAATTCTCATAAGAACTGTTTGTTTACATGTATGTTGGGTAACGGTTAGACAACTGTTTTCAATCTATCTTTCCTTTTCAGTGTGCGCTTTGTTTTGACAGCACAGCCGTTAACCACGCCCCCTTTTTTTCGTTGAATCTCTTGTTAGCTAGCACAGTGTTGTCAAATACATTTGTACAACTTACTCTGATAACTTGCATCTTATTCTGGCAAGTTATACAACAGAAAAAGTGCGCTTTTTCCAATGCACAGGAGTTGTAGAATAAGTTGTGGTAACGAGGCCGATCGGTTATACAACCAGTTAGGAAATACGTTTATCTGACAAAGTGTGTTGCTTGGGTAGTGATATTCTTCACCACATCGAATGCAATTGTCATAGATGAACGGCCTGTGCTTGAAGTTCTTGAAGATTCTGAAAATAACAAGATTGAAAAATAAGTTTCATTAAAATGAAACTGGATTGAAATTCACCAAACTCAATAATCTGTCGATTAACTCGTTTTTCAAAGTATTTGGTTATCCCGACTTAGAGAATTTTCAACGTTTTTAAACAAAATCTTAGTGGGTATAAAAAATAATCCCATAATTTCAGAGGAATTTGATGAAACCTTTCAATACCAAAATAATACCAATATGTGCCATCCTGACTTAGAAAACTTTCCACAATTTCAAGTCATTTCTTTGAGGGGTATTTAAACTTCATCATCCCGGTAGGAGAATCGAACTCACGACCTCTGGATTGGAAACCCAGCACGCCGCTAGTCGAAACCCATCCTCTACCGGTCAGTATTCCCAGTGAGCATATTAACTCTTTTAAGGGATCTGACTTTGCCGAGCCAGACAGGAATCGAACCCATCACCTTCCGCTTACAAGGCGAAACCCGTAACCTCACGGCCACGGAAACTCGGCATATCAAAAATGTTTAAAATCAAGTTTGAAATTTCCAGTTTTCAATAAAGGCATTCGCTTTGAGACATAATTTTAGCGCAAAATTAATTATTTTGTCAAAATTGGTCAAAATTTTCCCATAGTTTCAGAGGAATTCGATAAAACACTTTAATACCAAAATAATACCAATATGTGCCTGTGCCATCCTGACTTAGAAAATTTTCCACAATTTCAAGTCATTTCTTTGAGAGGTATATCAAAAATGTTTAAAATCAAGTTTGAAATTTCCAGTTTTCAATATAGGCATTCGCTTTGAGACATCATTTTAGCGCAAAATTAATTATTTTGTCAAAATTGGTCAAAATGTTCCCATAGTTTCAGAGGAATTTGAAAAAATACTGCGATACCAAAAGAATACCAAAATCTTGTGTTTGACCATTGACAAATTGCAATTTTGCAATATCAAAACAATACCTTAAATTGGTATGATACCACATTTTGCTCTTGCATAATCCTTGAGACAAATTTTAAAGGGTCCAGGAATACCAAAATTTGGTATTGATACCAGAGAAAGGTATTATTACGCATTTTCCTTGTTATTTACCCATGCTCGGGGGTCGGAGACTTGTATGGAAAAACTAGTGATGCATAGTGGATTCTTTTGACTCAGGGAATCCATAGACTTATTCTTTTAAATAAATAAAAAGAAAAGCCGATTTGTGAAAACATAGAGAAGTTCTCATCTGAGAAATTGAACAGATTTTTCATCAGGAACCTTGAAAAATATGTAAATTTACATATTTTTTGTGTGAAATTGTACTTTTTCACATAAATTGAGATAAAATTACAACAAAACCTCTGCTCATGCAATGTTGAGATAAAACTAAACCAAAAGGTTATAGAAAGGTTTTGCCTATGTCATGTTCTTTGTACATCTGTACAATACATGTTATTTATAAAAGAAGTTCTGAATACAATAATGATGATAACATAAAAGGATGTTCTGGAAGTAATGTTCTATTCTTTACATTAAATCCACCTTTAGCAATATGCTTATTTTTTTAACTGAAACAAAGTAACGCAATCCCTGACTACTCAATCGAAACAACAAACTTTTGCCTACCGCATGGTTATGACGACTGAATTCATAAACAAAATTGATTTACTTAAGATCCTCGCGTAAAATACACAAAAAAAATCCGTTCGAAAATAATAACTCTTTCCCACATTGGAAACCACTTGGGACAGGTCAGTTCCACTGGCAGCGATGCCTATTTGGATAAACATCCCGGCCATAAGGTTCAGGTCAGGGATTTTCACCGAGACCGAATGTACACAATTCCGTACAACAAAACTGTCTGGGCATTTTACTCGCAGATTTCGTACAACCGCAAGCATAACTTGGCCATTTTATTGCTATTTTCCGTGACTTGATGAACACACACATATCTTCTCATTCACTCCTACCCCCCGCAAAAAGTCGCTTAAAACTGGCGGACTTCGTTTGACGGTTAGACGGAAGTGGTCACTTAAAGGACAAACAAACACCCCCAGACACGCCAGAAAACCGCCGCCCGGCCAGACCTTGAAAATCTTAGCAGAACGTTCAACGATCCAGCATCCTCGGTGTCGTCGTCGTCGGACTGTCTTCAAAAAGTGACCATAAATTATGGTCCCGAGACTGATCGGGCAAAGTGGCCACCCCCGAAACGAATGGTCCCGCGCGCCGGTGGTGGTCTTCCCGGTAAAGGTCAACCTGAGGCGGTAAAAATGGCGCCGCCAAAGCAAAAAAAAACTCACTTCGGACGAGACCTCTCGAGAGGGAACCAACCAGAATCACCCATCAGAAGTGGTTTTTCGCGCAGACATGTTTGGAATGTCGCCAACCAGCTGACGACGGGTGGATTTTCCCTCCCGGTGAGGTTGGGTGTAGTTGTGAGACCACAGGCTGAAATGATCATTATGGGTGTGTGTGTTTTTGAGAAAATGGAAAACTGCACCTAATCAAAATCTGCCAGAGAATTCGAAATGATCTTTGGGCCCGTTGGATGCTGGGTTTAGTACAATGTAAGCTAGTTGGAGATGGGTTTTCTTTGATATACAAGACAGCAGAAGCACATTTTCCCTGTGCTAGGCAGAGATGGGGTGGTTGCAACATTTTTAAAAGAAATGCAATACAATGTTTTAGACACATTCTTAGCGTATAGCTTAGGGTTTGTTCAAATATTACGTCCAAAGATTTTCGGGATTTCAGGTCCCCCCCCTCCCCTGTCACGCACTTTTCCTCTAAGGCTACCAACACTTGCTGAGCAAAAATCCGTATACTTTTTCGATATGGAAATTATTTAGATAAATTTGGGAATTATAAATATTTTTGTTAAGCGTTTGAAAGTTTACGAAATGTCATGTTTGCTTTTACGAATAATATCGTTGTCAGTGTTTTCACGAAAACATTTCTAGAGTTTTTATTGGAATGATCCCATAAATACAAGCACAACACAAGGTTTTCACAAGCTTTAATAAAAATGTCTAATTAGCAAAAGCATTGGCTCAATCAAAAAAGCAATGAAATTTATAAAAAGTTGTTAAAGTTCCGTACAAATGCGCATTATGTGAGAAATTCCGTACAAAAATTCCGGTCTGTTAAAATCCGCGGAGAGGTTCGAAAATCCGTACGGTAAGGAAAAAATCCGTTCAGTTGGTAGCCTAACACCTTTAACATGGGCTGTCACAAACCTTCGACCCGTCCCGCTCCCCTGTTTTTGGACGTAATTTTTGAACGACCGCTTAGCGACACGTTTTAAACATATTTTCATTTAATCAAATCTTAAGCCCTGAGAAAAATTAAAATAAAAAAAATCAAATTTCAAGCCTAATTTTCGAAATTTTGAAACAAAAAGTATCACAAAATACTTCATTCATCATTACAGTTATAATACTATCAAAAATGTGCAAGATATCAATAAATTTATGAAAATATATGTTTTCCGTCTTTTACTGATTTGTGTTCACAATATTCCAAATTTGTAAAAACATTGAAAATTTGTTATTTATATAAAAATGTAATATCTACGTTTCACTATGCATTATGAATAGTTTTCAACCGATTTTACAAGTTTTTTCAAAGAAAATTTAAATTCAATCAATAATTGCCCCTGATTTGTTTTTGCCCCCCCTGATTTTTTGGTGAAATTTGAAAAAGGTGAGACAAAATCTTAAATTCCAATTTTCAATGGCCTTAAATGATTTGAGTTAGAAGTTTATTATTTATTCTCAAATTTCAATAATATTGAAATAAATAATCACGCAAAATATCATCTTTAAATTTGAAGAATACAGATTTTGTATACAAATTATTGTTCGAAAATTAAAATTCATTATAAAATCACAGAAAAAAGTAGAGCTCCAAAAATCATTTGAATAAAATAAACTTTAAAAAATAACCTTTTCGCAGCTCATTCAAAAATTAAAAGGTCGTACTCATTATTTTGAATGAAATGATGATTTATTTTGTTGTTCCAACTTGAAACCAAGAAATATTTTTCAGCAAATTTTCAATTCAATTAGTTTTTATTAGTAAATAATCAATTCACAATTTCGTAATTCTTTTAACCTAATAGAGTTTTGGAGTACCTTTCAACTATGATTTGTACTATAGTTCATTTTGATGTAATTGGATATTCTAACAATGGATTTGCCAACAGAAGGAAAAATTATTTAAAAAAAAAACCTTCTAAATTTGCTAAGGAAAAGGATAGAGATAGAAAAGCTTAAAACTAGATCACAGTTTGTTTTGTCTTTTGACGTCGAAAAACTTCGCTGCACAAGGCAGCTTATCCGTTGTAGATATACTTCATCATAAGCTCACTCAGAGCTTGGAATTGTTCTGCCTTGTTCCGGCAGGCACGAAAGCGCGTGAGCATCTCTCCAGCAAGAGCGAAAAACTCGGGAAGCGTGAAGAGATCATCTCCGGTAACGTCTGCTTGTCCCGGTGAAGTACCGCTCCCAGAAGCGGCTACTCTAGCGTAAGAACCTCCCCAACCGGGAGGGAACGCTGGGTTGGTCGATGGAACCGCTCCGCCGCCAGCTGCTGCAGCGTTCGTGCTCGAAATCTTTGGAGGTTGGCGGGACGCTGGCGCTTTCTTCTTCTTGTCCTGCTCCTCGAGGTATTTTTTCCGCGCGGCACAGCCACGGAAATTCGCCGTGTGGTTTCCACCACAGTTCGCGCACTTGACGCGCGCTTTGTGCTGCTGGGCGTTTTCCCCCAGCTGGTCTTTCCGCGGAAGATTGCACCTTTCGGTGAAGTGGGTCTCACCGCACTTTACGCACCGGGGCGGAAGATTACAGTTTCTTGAACCGTGTCCGAATTTCTGACAGCGGTGGCATTGGGCTGCGTCGGTCGGATTCTTCGTGTAGAATCGCCACGTCACGAAGAAGCCGTCCAGTGCTTTGATCCGCCGTAGGTCCTGGATTTTGACCGACCCACGATCGAAGTACAGGAGGTACAATGTGTACGTACCTGTCACCGTTGTCGATTTCGAGAGCACCTTAACCTCTCGAGGCTTAACCTTGACGCCCGACAGGTGTTCTTCCAGGTCGGAGATCGGGCGGTCCGGATATCCCTGAAGGACGATCTTCACTGGGACCTTCTCTGCAGGGTCAAATGTGAAGAATTTGAAGTTTCGCAACTTCAACTTCTTCACCACCAAGTCGAAATGCAGCTTCTTGTGGGTAATCACTTGCACAGAAGTTTTGCTAATTTTAAGACAATATTGGAGTCCCTCAAGCAACTCGTCAACATCGTCCGCCAACGTATCCAAAACAAAAATTGGAGGTGGTCGTCGTTCCTTCGGAGAGTTACACTTTTTCTGCTTTCCTTGCTTGCGCGCAAGTTCATCATCGTCATCGTCGTCGCCAGCACTGCTGCTGTCACTGGCGGTGTTGTTTTCTTCTCCACTCAGCATCTCAAATTCGTTGCTGGTGGGAACGTTGGAAGTGGTTGTTGTCGTAGTGCTGGTGGACTGCTGCTGCTGCTGCTGGCCGGAAGTGCTTCCGGATGCCCGGGTCGATTGTCTCGTCCGTACTGGGGACTCACGTGGACGGTATGACACGTGTAAAAACGATGGATCGGTGACGTCACCGGGCACGCTCCCGTGCGCGATGGCGGTCGATGCGGCGTTGGTGTGTTTACCTTTCTGCACTCTGCCGGTAGATGAACTTCGCGGGTTTTTCGAGGCCGCACTCGAACTGCCACGGCCACGGCCGGCCCTTGGCATGCTGGAGCAGCAAACTCGCGGGTAATCACAGTTAAATACGGCGTAAAAATCGAAAAGTTTGAAGAGCTCCGAACAGTTGACTGTTGCTGGCTGGTGTTGCCAGTCCCGATGTTTCAGCAAATTTTGAAAAGTTTATAAAGTTAGTTTACTGTAATTACGAAATTGTTGATAAAGATTGTTAGTCTAATACTCTCAGGGTGTCATGATTTACTCAATGAAAATTAGTTCAAATCAGATAAAGGACTGCATTTCCGGATTCTTTAGACAAATTTCCGCTAAAAAAAAAGAAGCTAAAAAAAAAGATTAAGGGTTACATACATGTAGAAAATCGCAAAATTTCATATTACAGACAATTTATTAAATCCACTTAAAAGATGATTTTCAATCACTCCTGAAGGTTTCATGAAGATATTTCATGATTTAACTGAGTTAGAGACGATTTAAGCTCAGAATTTTGCCATGCGCAAAGCAAACTGTCTAACTTTCTGAGCGTTTTTCTCTGAACACCAAGTTGATTTACAGGTGCCACGATATCTCAAGATGGGACGGACCAAATTGGCTGAAATTTTTGGTGAAGGTTCTCAGTACATATCCCGTGTGCATGATGAAGCCCGATTTTAAAATTTTGAATTTTCAAAAAATACAAAAATCAAAAACTGTTTTTTTTTATATGAAAAACAGAAAAATATTTTTATCTTTTTTTTAAATAAACTTTTTGAAAATCGGCCTTCGTCTTGCACACGGGACCGGTTTAACGAGTCTTCATCAAAATTTTGAGCCGGGTTGGACGAAGGAGTGTTGAGATATCGTGGCACCCGGTTTTTAAAACTGCTAACTTCAAATAGCCAATGGCTATTAGCCATATATCAGCAATGATACAACCAAATGTCTTCAAACTTGTTTTGTTAATAGATAAAAATGTATATTTGGATGCCCTGAAAACAGATTTTGGAAAAAGTTTGAGTGTGTGCTCAAACCAACCTCTGACATTTTTGCCGATTTACATGTATATAACCCCTTAAAAATGTAAAAAAAAAAACAAGTTTCAAGTGTGTTTGAAACAGAGTTTTAAAATATTTTATAATTTTAATGCAACAAATTTCTTAGTCATTTCGAAATTCTTGGATTACTTTTTCATGTACTTATATTTTTTAAGCAGATTTATTGTAACGTTTTGTATTCAAAATTGAAAGATAATATAACCAATTTTTCATTTTTCAAAATCATTGAACTTTTACTTTATTAAGCAGATTTTCTTGTTTCTTGAAAAAACTTATATGAACACTGTAAATACATAAATCTTTAAAGGTACTCTTCGGTTGATAAAATTTATAATATCTAAATAGAAATTCATTCAGTGCTACTCCAGCTTACTTTTACTACTACTTTTTAGTAAAAGATTATTTTTTTTTTCAAAATGTTGTCAACAAAGCTTACCCTTGTTCGCTTGAATGTCCCATACACATTTTCATCACTTTTGAGTTATTTATGCAGTTTGGTTCAAAATCTCTTCAAAATCTTTCAGAAAAACCAAAAATATCCAGTTTAGATCTATTTACATCACTTTTTATATTATTATCATAAATATCCCATATGCAAAAACAGCTAGCTGATAAAAACGCAAGGCAAGTTTGTCCCACACATAAGGCTTCGTGCTAAGTTTTCGAGAAAAAAAAGCTTGATTTCTTCCAGAAGTAGGGGAACTATACCCTTTCTCAGCCTATTTCTATTACCGACCTATCAGTACTTTGATCGTGAATTACAGCTTTCATAAAGTGTTTTTGACTGTTCCAAAGTAATAAATAGCTCAAATAAAAGTGAGCAAGCAACTCTCCATTGATGATACCTCTGAAAATGTTGATTTAATAGCGGAAAACGGCAAAAGTGATGGGAATTGTTCGAACGGCTTAGAGTGATTAAAATGGGTATATTTACCCTACTGAATATTTTTAGTTTGTCTGCAAGAGTACACGATTTTGAACCAAATGGCAATAATTCAAAGGTGGTGAAAATGGATATGGGACATTTATGCGAACAGAGGCAGATCATGTGTTCGAAGATTTGTTGTGGCATCTCTTGTCGGCACGAATGATTTTTTTCTAAAAAAAAAGAAAGGTATTCGTTAGTACTAAATTATTAGACTAAAAATCTAGTAAAAATTATTATAAAACTATTTAGAATACATTTTATAACGATCACTTATGCATTATTAAATAAATGCAGATATTTGATCCACAGTTTTTTTTTTTTTTGGGACTTCAGATCGTTAATTTTTTTAATTTTTTTGGAATAAATATATATTTATAAATACATTGATCTCCTTCAAATGTTGGATAGAAGCATAACTGTATAAAACTGAAATTTTGAGAATCAGGCTTGTAGTTAGAATTTTAGTTTTTTTATTAGATACTTTTGAATAGATTTTTTCTGTGAGATGACACCAGATGAATGAATGAGATGAATTGCTGCAAGTTGTGTAATGTTCATAAACGAGACAATAAAAACAGATAAGATTGCTGTTTTTCATAAATTTCAAAATCAAAAAATTATTCGCTCTACAGCGTTGCCTTGGCGTTCTCGATTGCGAGATTCCTACTCGAAACTAGGTGTCCGAAGGCTTGATTGTTGAGGCAATTGCAAACCTCTTTTTACACCTTAGCTTCCATCTACCCCGGGATTCGAACTGACGACCTTTGGATTGTTAGTCCAACTGCCTACCAGCGACTCCACCGAGACAGGACCCAGGGAGACGACTCCTACACCTGGACTGAGCTAACGACCTAACCTTTGTAGGTTAGTCCGGGACCAACATTTACTTCCCTTCCGACGGAAGGCGTGATCAGACAAATCTCGTCTCGAAAAATGCCACCGGGACCGTCTGGGTTTTCATAAATTTATCTCATCTAAAGATGAAATCAGGTTGTTTAGAGTTGATTTGACTCATACAAATATCTCAATGTCACTTCAATTACTTTTGAATAAGTCAACCCTAGCGATCGATCAACGCACCTGTCCCCTAACACCAACGTCTAAGACTTGATCGCAATAACCACAATAAAGAAAACCCCAACATCGCCTGTATGGGTGACCCATGGTAACAAACGCGCCCAGGTATGCAAATTGACGGCAAAATTCGTCGCTCGAAAAGCACAAATTTTCCCGCCGCTCAGCGCCGATCAAGAAAAATCTAAAGAAACCCCCCACCGGACGATGGTGTTGGTGCGTTTTTCCCGAGGAAAAATTAATTCAACGCACACAGACGAGCTCAAGACGGTGTGTGTGTGCGCTTAAGGTGGTGGGGTTGGCTGAGCTGGGCCCGGTCTTGGACGCGGCGCGCGGTCCCAGAGTTTATAAAAGGACACGCCGAGCCGGGTCCGGTGCCGATTGTCTCGACCTTTCAAGAACAGGTCAGTTGTTTTAGGTTGTGGAGTAATCGCTCCGCGTGTTGTTTTGTTTTCTGTATTTCGAGGGGGGTTTTCTGTTGGTGGGATAATCCGGGATTTTTTTGGGGGAGCGGAGGGTAGTGGAGGACCTTGCACGTGGTCCACGTGGTGAACGAAGCACTGAAATCTTTGGAGTTGTTTGGAAGTGTTTTGAAAAACTGTTGACTAGTTGATTTTTGTGGAGAAATCTGTGATTGAGGACGGTGAAGAACTCTAGAAGTGGCTGCAACTCGAGTGTGACAAGTTCGTGACCAAATTTGGATATTGTTGGAGCTGACCTGGGACAGCGGTTGTCGGAGCAGTTGTAGCAGATGATCCGAAAATAACAGAGTTGGGAGTTACGGAGAGAAGATCCTTATGGTTCTCATCGAACCGTATGTATGAAAGTCTGAAAAAGTTCTACGATAGTTGAGTTCGGAATGGGGGGGAACCAATGACTTTGGCTCGACCTCCAAGTTCTGCGCATCAATCGCTGAGGAATCGGTCTCGAGGTGACCCCTCGGGCCCAACAGGTGCACCCGATCCGCCGGAATACCTCGAGCGACACCTCAGTGAACTCCGCGGTGATCAATCTTGATCTTCCACAAAGCGACCTCGCCACCAAAAAAAAAATAAGTGTGAGAAAAATTTCGGACTGACCGAGACTTATGCAACAAAACGAAAATTTCGCCTTTCTGACAGCTTTTCCGTCACGCCGTGTCCCGCCCCGCCACCACCCTCCGGGTAAAAATCCGGCGGCGGCGGCGGCGCATGCGGCTCAAAGTCACCAACCGCGTGAAATATGAAAATTTGCTGCTGCCTCTACTACGACTTGGCGCGAAAACACAACGGCCTGAGATAACAACAAGCTTAAAATATTTTCTCACTTTTCACGATTTTCCGCACCGGTCAAGCGGCACCCGCTGACCTCCCTCCCCTCCCCTTAATGGTCCCAATGGAGGGGGGGACCACCTATTTTTAGTCCTCGCAAGTCACGGGGGCCCCCGGAGGAGCCTGGTCCTTTGTCAACTTCTTTCGACTGGGCCAGGCTTGGGAGGAAGATCTTCTTCGTGTTCGTCTTCTTTTCAGTCTTGGTCTTAGCCTTAGACGACTAGGATGACTTAAGTCGTCAGCTTGGAAGAGTCGAAGTCGTCGCCGACGACGGGGACCTATTTTTAGCCGTTTATTCACTTTTGGGTGGATTGTTACGCAATGTCTGTGGACCCAGTTGCCGGTGTGGTTGTCTTTTTTTCTCTGAGCCGAAATTTCGTTGGACGATGGTTCCATTATTACCGATTTTTTGCCTTGATCTTTGCGGACTTTGTTGCCGGGCGGGTAATAAACTTTTTAACAGCAGAGTTGTTAGGAATTTTAATGTTCTCGAACTCGAGTGGGGTTTCGAGTATTCTTACCTTTGCATTTAGAAGCTAATTTATGACCTTCCGCGCAACATAACCTAGATTATTGGACGATAAAATCAGTAGACCATGTGTCTCTTTCAGAGACAGTTTGTGGCTGGTTGCATTACAAGAATGTAAAAATAGTTTTGTTTACATCTGAAATGTCAAAAAAATCAGATGAACTTTTCACAGTCTGAACTGAAATGTAATGAAAATCTTGAAAATAAAAAAAATGTTTCCGAGCAATTTTTGATTAAAATTGCTATTTCAATTTAAGTTCACTATTTCAGTATTACCGAAAAAGAATTCATCAAAACTAGTTGTTAAAAATCGAAATTGTAAAAATCGAAATAGTATTTTTTTTACAAAAGTCAAAAGTGTCAATATTTTATCAAGAATGGAAAATATTACTGTAAATTAACTTAACTTAATTAACTACCTAAATTAAATTAAAATATAACAAGAAATAGCGAAATTAATTAAATAACGCCAACTGGAGCGAATTGGAACTACAATCTTAATAAGGGCTGTACTTATTCGTTTTTTTTGTGAATTTATATGCGTTTAGATTGGATATCGATGAACTTATTTTGTTATTCTGAACCTGTTCTAACTGAAAAAAAAAAAATCAAGATGTTTGCCATGTGGCTAAAACTATTGTAATGCAACATTTTTACAATAGAGTTTTATTGGATACATTTGATTAAATTTTCCCGAGCAGACGGAAGTAACGTGGGAATAACATTTTTTGTTATTTGAAAATACTAGGCCAATAACATTTTATGTTATTTATAACAAGTTTTGTTATTCGCCGTTTTGAATTTTTTTTTTCATTGGATTGTTATTTGTAATAACAGAATAATAACATTTTTAGTTATTCTTCGAACAAATCTCTGTTATTATTTTTTGTTATTTTAACAACTAATCCGATCATCCCAATAATAGTTGGAGTTATTTTTCCATAACAAAAAATGTTATACCAAAGTTGTTTTGGCTTCGAACCAATATCAGACCAATAACAAATTTTGTTATTATAACATAAACTGTTATTGAACTATTATGCAAAAATGGATTTTGCAAGAATATACCATAACACTTTTTGTTATTTTAACAGTATTTGTTATTGAAATGGCATGCATTTTGTTATTACCGCATTTTTGTTAATAATAGAATAAAAAATACTCTAAACTTTGTAGAACAACGTTTTAACTATTTCAAAGTATTTATTCAATCTAATAGTAACTTTTAATAGTTTTTTGTTTTTAACAAAGGTCGATTTCTTAACTCAATCTAGTGATAATAAAATGATAACGGTAATAAAATTGAACAAACTAAACAACAGTTCTGAAAACAATTTATTTACAAATCAAAGTCTAGGTTGAAATTGTCAGATTAATAAATTATAGTTAAATATTTGTCAGTACGATCAATTTCTAAGAAAGTTTTTCTCTTTTAAAATTCTGAAAAGCTCAAAACTTCAACATTGTATAAACCAAAATAATCGCAAGAAGTTGGTCTATACGCCTTATTTGATATTTTCACGTATCGCAAAAATTGTTAACCCTCTACTGCCAAAGTTTTTTTTCGAATTTTTTTATTTTTTCCGTGTTCAGGAGGTCATTTTGAACAACTTTTGTTCTACGAAAAACTTTACTTCTCTTGTTTTATGTTTTTCTTGTTTCATTTTTAGTATTTTAATTTGCATTTATCTTGTTTAGTTTATGTTTGGTTTTGGTAGTTTTTGGCCTATCCTGCCACCTCCTATCATTACAGTTTGCCTATCTAATTTTTTCATGTTTTTACAGTCACTTTTTCAATTTTTTGCTCGTTTTTCACATTTTCTGCTATAGAATGGCGTCATTATCATTTAAATTGTAAAAAAAATGCGTAGAGACATAGTCAGGGTCACTACAAAAATAACTGCATACGTCTTTTTACTAAAAATAAAGGAAATGTTAGTAAAAACACAGCCAAAGTTGACCCCTAAAAAAACATTTTTAAAAACATTGGCAAAGTCACATAAAACAAGTCAAACTTCCAACCTTAAAATTTTCCAAAATTTGAAAAGTTCTTCTTTCCAATGCTTTTTGAAGATTAAAAATGGATGGATTTTTGGCGATTTTTTAAATCGAAGCCCGTCTAGAGGCGGGGTTGGGTTGTAGAGGGTTAACAAGCTCAAAAATTTCAATAATTGAAAAAATATCTTTCCCCACAACCTCAAATTTGAACCACCCTGATATGTATCTTGGTTAATTTTTAACCAATTTCTAGAATTATTCATGATGCAATTGATCGAAAAGAAATCTCAATAATAATCTCCATCAATGTAGATCCATATTAAATGCATTTACCCTAAGTTACAAAAAATGTTATTTAAAATTTTAATTTCTAAATTTTAATGACGTCAAACAATTGTTTAAAATAATGTAATAAAGATTTTTTAAAGAGATTTTTAAATCTTGATTGTTGGCTATTTTTGTTCGTGGTTGAAGCTGATCTTTAATTCATATTACAAAAAAAAACAGTTGTCAGTTGTCAAACTGCGCAACTATTTTTTGGATGCAGTACTTGTTCATTCTAATTTTAAAAAATATTCTTTTTTCTCTTTACATATCTTAATTTTAATTTATAATCGACAAGAAACCATTATGAACTTGAATTAAAATTAAAATTAAAATGGAAGCATCTAAAAATATTAAATTTATAAAAAATCTGTGTTTAAGAAACAACGCTTGTCCTTATTTCTATAATATTTTTTTGTTCAAACTATGAAAATCATAGAACATATCTTGATTTTTTTTTTAAAAAAAAAGGGTCCTATAAGCTATTGTCTTTCATATGTTTATAGGACCTATTCAAAAAACTCTAGATATATAAAAAGGAATCATTTAACATTTAAGATTCTGATTAGTAAGATTTATCAGGCTTAAAATCTTCAAGCAATGTCCGGAATATCAAATTTGAACTTTATTGCTTCTAGATATCATAAGCTTTCTATCGACTTTCTTAGTTCATGCAAAATCCAGAAAACTGATCAAAATCTACTCAACCAAAACCTCAACTTATCCGCAACACACTCAACCTCTTTCATCACTATTTTCCAATGAATTTTCCGATAAATTTCCCGTTCCCGTCTCGCATTGGTGGAAAACAAAACCAAAAAAAAAGCAACCAGTAAACCCAACCAACCATGGTGTAGTGGGGTGTGCGAGGAAAATCACAGCACAAGAAAATTCAAGTACGAACAACTTATTGCAAATCCTTGCGGCCTCCGTCACAACACACAAGGTTGGCCAAATCTGGGACCGGAGCCAAATCGGTTCGAATCAACCCACCCTAAATGTTTCCAGTAAATTGAATCTTTCGTTCCCTTTCGGCGAGCTCATTCTCGTCGACTAAATTTTTTTTTTGGGAACCGATACTGTGTCGATTGTGATTCGGGGGAGTCTCCGACCACAGATGAGTGAGTTCCGTCCCCCCTTCGATTCAAGGCAAGCCCCATTGGCAGCACGTGGCCAAGTGTTGAAAGACTAGTTGTGGCTCGACTGTAGTTGTGGTGTAGACACTAGAACCAAAAATAGGACGTTGGCCAACATTGAGCCGGACACTTGATCAACCGGATCTCTCACTCGCTCTCTCTCTCTCGGAATTGGCCCTGCGGCGAGGTTTTGGCAACGGTTTCGCTGTTCAAATGTCACCGGGGCCAATATTTGAACTATCACGGGCAGGAATTTTGTTTCGGTTGGGACTTTTGCAATTCCACTGCACTGTGGACAATGGGTTTTTTTGGTCAGTTGGGTTGGTCAATTTTTGTTTTTCTTACTAAAATTTAATATAAAATGAGTTACTCCGTATGATCGTCTTTGATTTTTCTAGCTAGACTTTCTCGACTTACAATTAACGTGTAGAAGTGACAGTTTAGATATTTGCACGGAAAATCAGTACGAATGATAATCTGTTCCTAACAATCAAAGTTATGCACAAGTATAAGAAAATCCCAAAAATCAACGATAAGAAACTAACTAAGAATTAGCGTGTACAGTTGACAGTTATGTTATTTGCACGAATAATTGAGAAACTTAGGTTTTAAAATATAAGCACTGCCTTCAAATCAATGTTCAAACTGTTTACAACGCTCCGAAATTGCAGTTTTGACATTGCTCCTCGCACAACCACTAGCTTCAATATTTTCCGAGCCAACACACGCCCACCATCCAAAATCGAACGATATTTTAATGAGCCGCAAGTTAAACTTATAATTAGCGTCGAAAACTTATTTATTACGGGTCCCCACGCCCCATCCTGCCCCACGAAGCAAAATTTCCCCGATTTTAACGATTTCCATGTGGAAATCCGGCTCCACTCTAGCGCACGATGACCCATTCGGTCAAATTAGGATTGATTTTCCGGCGCACCCCCCACAAATTCGCTTTCCAATAAAATAAGAAACCAGAATGAGGGGGGAGGGGGGGGGTCAATAAAATTCAGCGCAGCAAATCAAACTTTCGGCAGCTTGTGAGCCGGAAAAAATGAGCGTGTATTAAAAAGTGATAATCGTAAAATTTTCATTGGTTTCATTTTTTTGGGCTGTATTAGTTTTCCATATTGCTGTCGATTTTTTTCTGAGCGATTTCGAGCATTAAAACTTCATCGGAGAAAATTGAGAAGGGAAATTATGCGATGATGAATGAAAACTCATTCATCGATAATCGAAACAGAATTATCAAACTTGGTCAAATTTTGTGTTGTTTTAGCGTGTGTTTTCACACGCAGAACTACGCTTGTTTACATGTTTTTACATTTTGTTTTCCCTAGCAAACCACGTCTGTTTGGAAAACGGCACAGGTCAGTCACTGCTGCATGTGGCCGACCTAGATTTCGGGAAAATTGATACAGTCATACCCAGATGGAGGGGTTACAATGAAGCTTAATTTACATTGATCGATTGCGATAAAATGGCTCGAAGTGATTCTCGGAAAATGTACTGAATTTTCATGGTTTAGCGGTAAAATTAAAGTGCTCAATCTTGGATATAAAACCAAATTGATAGAATTTGTTCAGCGTGCATAATATGAAGAGTGACAGTTACACGCTTTTGAGGTTTCGCTCATAATTGGAACACAAATGACAGCTACACGCTGATAGAAAGTCAATCAAATCCTACAACTCCAGTGTTGCCAGAAGAATCAACATCAAAAATGCCAGAAATAAATTTTATAATTACATAACGACTGAAAAGCGAAACGCGGTGCAACCCCACAAACCATTGCCAAGAAAAAAGTAAATTTTTGCCGAATTCACCTTTCGCACAATAATTCGGTTCTGATGCATTCGGCTGCAATTCTGTACACAAAACTGGCCGCCGCCACCGTGGCTTGGCGGGAAACCCGTTGTGAGCGGGGGACCCTATTTTTAAAAACGAAATTCTGCATCCAACAACCACTTGGCACCAAACAAGTTGCAATGCCAATTATTGTTGCCAGCCAAAGAGTGAGAGTGGTTTTGCACGAAAAAAAATCGTTTCAAAGAATACACACTAAAAAATTATGAATTTTACATTCAACGTAATCATAATTCTAACGCAATTTTGAATCATGTAATCAATTATTTGATGTAAAATTGTGGTTGTTTCGACGTAGCCTGTCAAAATTTTCGTGTTGATATCGAAGATCAATTTTACATTATTGAAACGTAATATTCAACTATTTGTGACTCAATTTTCGGTCAATAATGATGCACATAACTGGAGCGTATTTTTTGATGTAATTTTCGGTTAAATTTAGCTGAACTTTAAGTGGATCCGTTTGACAGTGTAAAGCCTCACCAGAAACGTCAGCCATGTTTGAAGTCTCAAAAATAATTGTTGCCGTCAAGGTCGCTGGAGCAGTTTTTGTTAAAAATCGTTTGAAACGGGCCGGAACCTGCGTGAGAATGACCAGATAATCAACTCTTGAGGTAAGTTTTATCGATTTCTTATGAAATTGAAAATCTAACCCAAGTGTGTGTTGTTTATTTCTCGATTTAGGTTGGTCTAATCATCATGATGGATCCCGGTTCCCGGAACAAGGTTCAAATGGAATTGTTGGGTCTTTGGAACCGTAATCTTCCCCACAACCACTTTCCTGCGCAAGCTTCTGCCATTGAACCAGGTTCTGTTACCTGAAGCAAGTTTTGTCGGCAAGTGTACGTTCGGAACCGCAGCTGGCAACGTCTCCGGAAATGGCCCGGAAGAAAATCTGATTTAGACCAGCAAACATGCAGTAAAAGTACCGGGTTTTGAGGCACGGCATGTTAGCGAGAAACCTCCAGATTAGCGGCCAAAACAGCGTAGATGGCCTGATGGAAGATGGCCAGTTCGTCGGATGTGGAAGAAAAACCGAACCGGATCTGATTACGGTTTTTGGGAGCGGATCAGGATAAGAAACATGTGCATAGTGTAAGAGAAGTGAAAATTTAAAATACTTTTCAATTTGTAGTGATAATGTACAAATAAATATGATTTTTTTCCATCCTGAACGTGATTTTTTGTTCCAACAAGAATAATTTGGCAATCCAATAAGAAATGCTACCGATAAAATAGTGATCAATGTAATATTACACTCACTGAATCAGGTTGGCCGAGTCGTGTAATTTTAGGATTAGATGTAATTTTATGTCTTTTTTGACGCTCCAGTTATGTGCATCAAATAAGACGGAATTTTACAGGTTTTTTTCGAAGTGTGTATAGGCTCTTTTGCCTGCCTCGCACCGCGAATGAATAATTCGTCTTTATTTTAAAAATAATATTACGTTTAATCTAATATTATATGGGCGACCCTGGGATCGCGAGTAAAAATAATTACACCACGCGCAAAGCTGAGAGCGAGCCAGCGTTGCTCGCGAGCGCGAGCACTCACGAGAGTGAGAGCGATTTTCCCGGGATTACGCGACACGCGCGCGTCCGGAAAATCGCCCATCTGGGACCGTGGAAAACCACCGTGGGAAAATGAGCCGATTTCGGGATGAGCAAGTTTCGAGAGTGAGAGTGAGCGCGAGCGCTCGCTGAGAGCTGCGCGCGCACGGTGAGCCGCTCGTGCGCAGCCGCCGACTTCCGTGTCGATCCTTGCCACCGTGGACGGACCAGCTCAGTCGGAGACGATCTGTTCACCAGTGCGCAGCTAGTTTCCGTTCTACCGTCGTACAGCACCCTCCGAGGTCTGTTATATAACACTTCTGTGGGTAGTGCGCTCAATTGCTCCCGTTGGCTCGCTGAGGAGCGATCGCGCAGTTTGTCCCGTTTGGAACCCGGGCGACCAGTTTGGGGCCTGGTGTCGTTTGCAGTGTGCTGTGACAGGATTCAATCCGCAAAAATACGGCGTAAGTTCCTGCTGGAAGTGGTTGTAGTGGCTTTTGTAGTGTGTAAACGGGGGAAATATGTGACAGTTTGGAACGGTTGGAGTGATCCGGACGTTTGGCATCCCTGCATGGAACTTCGCCGTATCCATTCCGGAGCACGCAAATTGAAACATTCCGGACAAATTATGTGACAAATGCGCACCCAGGAAAATATGAACCAAAATTTAGAGTGATGTTCACATCAGTTCGACAGTAAATTAGAGGGGGAAATTAAAATCATAAATTTATAAATAGCCCCAAACCACTCAAGTGATCTCTCCGGGGTTGTACTCTCTGGTCACCCAGTGAAGTGTGGGCAAAACAGATCAACACAAGTGTTCTAAATAAAGCCCAGAAGCTGTTCAAGTTTGTGTCTAAGGTGGCCAGGACTGACCGGTTCCCGCCTTCTTGGTTTTCGGACACTGGACCTCTCGCCTTAGAAAAAAAAACGGTGAAAGACCGACGACCATCAACACACATCTCGACCGCCAAACCTGCACAAATAAATAAAATCAAACAACCAAAGGCAAGGCAAAATACCATCCTCGCGTCTCGGCCTGCCCGAAATAGATTCGACCAGGTGATCGTGGTCCAATTTTAACCACGGCTGCCCCAAGTCTCGTGTGTGAGAGCGCGCTTTTCGCTTTTCATCTGACAGCCTTGAGAGTGCTGTCAGTTGCAAATGGCGTCCGAACGCACTCGTTATGTCGTAACTCAATTAGCCGCGAAACGCCGTTGATCAATGGCATCGAATTGCGCACTTTGAACTGACCTGTGAACCCTTTAGGTGTTTACAAACTCACCTCTTCCTTTCGATTTAAAGCCCATCGATTTGCGCTAAATTACGGCAGGTTTCACCCGGAGCCGTTCTAAATTTAAACTTTCTCACGCACACGCACGTGTGCGCGCCGAGGTTTCCAAAATAAAACTTAATGAATGGACCATAATTCATAAAAAAAATCGGCGCGAAACGCACGAGGAAATGGACGCTGCTGTCAATTTTGTAGCCATCACGGCGTAAACAAACAACCAATTACCGTTGGGCGAAAAATATGTATTTATTTTATCGCTTTTACGCCATTTTATTGCAGTTTCAATTCGTAATAGCGGCACATCGTGCGAAACAGATGTGGGGCCTCTAGAGCTTCAAAGGACGTTTGTAAAACGAGGAAGTTGTATTACATTTTCCGAACGACTTCATCATCGTTAATTACATTCTTCACGGACTTCTATTTCAGAGATTCAACAACCTTTTCTGTTAACTTCAAGGTGAAACAAGACGCGAATAGTTAAATAAGCCGCCATCTTTGTTGAAACAGCTGAAACCCGAAACTGTCAAATCAAATCGCACAGTTCCAGTCCGACAAACGCCCGGTTTCTAATCGCATTCCGCCAGATGTCAGCACTTTGTCCGACAAACTGTCGCCCGATCCGTCATTTTTGACAGCTGTTCCAGCTAAACTGACCGGTGGCATTTGTACGCCTCAGAAGAAACCGTTACTTTCTCCCTCTATCGGCGAATCGCACGAGTGTATTTGTGAGGACTGATAGTTGCCAAATTGCCGTGTGACAGCTGGGGCCTTTTGTGCGGCTGGAGTGAAATGCAGAGAGAAAGAGCGCGAGCTGCTGTCTCTTTTTTACTGGGTGGGAGAAGGAGCCAGCTGCTCGCAGGTGATAATCGACGGGTTGCGTTGCACCAATACTGGGTTGAAATGTTTGCGGTGTAGGAAATTGACGATGTTAGCCGAATGAAAAGTTTGTTGGAGTCATATTTAATTAAGTTTTTCCAAAGATTCATTCGCGATCATTGAAAATCTTGTATGAATATCGGAATAAGGGAGCGTTCTTTTATTACGTAACGCAAAAAATCGGATTTTTAGACCCCCTCCCCCCCCCCCCTCGTAACAAAATTTCCATACAAATTTTAAAAATTTTGTATGGAGCGTAACACGCCGTCCGACCCCCCCTCCCCCCAACTGCGTTACGTAATAAAAGAACGCTCCCTAAGGTCTTTATCTCCTTGGATCGAGCTGTCAAGTAGGATGCTCCCTGTCAAGAAGGACCGCGAAGTTAATTTTTAATGAATTTCAAATCCATTTTAGATCCTATGCGGTAGTAGGTTATTGTACTCAGAAAAATCAGCTTTAACGTTGTGCAAAATAATATCAATAGCTTAAACCATATTTCAGAATCCAATTGAATCGCTTTTGACTACTTCAGCTTTGTCAGCCTGACATCTCGTAGACATCAACCTTACAGTCAATTGTTGATTTTCATTGAACTACTTTGGTGACCAAGTTGGTGACCTTTTTATCAGGGTGGTTTAATTTTGACAGCTTTCGAGTTTACATTACCTTAATGCTGATTAACCTTGGCGGATCTGCCTTGAGTCAAGCCAGTTCAATGTTAATCGACAAAGAGGTAACTCATTTTGACAACACAGTTGGCAGCGAGTAGTACGGGTTGATACCCATTTCAATCTTATTTTTAAGACAACAAAATTGTTCAATTTTTTTTTCCCAAAACACCCCCTAATTCCCACCCCGCTAAGCATTCGCTTCCATGTGTTGGTCCAACACCCGGCTACTGTCGGCGGCTGTATTGGTACCAGTTCCAGCTGCTGGACGACGTCTTTCTCGGATCTAGGTGGCCGTGCTGCGCTCTTGCCGACCGATTGTCAGTTTCGCTTCAGATCTGGTGTGCGCTTCGTTCGCGTTCGCTGTTCTTCCTCAAATTGTAATCATTGCACACGCACGCACACACAAACACACACACACACACTTATTCGCGAATCCTCGACGTACTTCTTTTGCTCAGGCCGTGTGCTAGTTTCGGTTGCGATTTTTTCGAAGGGACTTGCTTGGGCCGGAACGTTGCAGCGCGATGACGTTTTGGTAGTACGGAATTCCGCCGACAGAGTGTGTGGTTCGCGGGGTGTCGCGTGGTTTTTTTTCGGTGTTGGGATTACAATACTTGTCGCAGGCGCCTGTGTGTGTGCGAAAAGTAGTTGGCCGTGCGCTTCGTGTTCTGCTGCCAAGGATTACACACTTCGAAGCTGTCACTGTCTCTGTTTACAGTGTGTTGTTACAAGCGCGACATTTGCCGTTCTTTTTTCGCAGTGTCGTACACTGCCAGCGAAGAATATACAAAGGATTAGCCGAGAAGTCTGTGCGTTGTGCGGAAGAGTGTATGCGCGACACATATTGTGATATTGGCGTAGTTTAAGCCAGTGGGGACAGTGTTGTTTTACTACCTAGTCGCTAAGTTTAGTTCCTTTACCCTAGTATATAGTTCAACTGTAAAAGTACAACAATTTCCGTGGGAATTCCGGGTTTCCAAGTGAGCCACCAGAGTACCCCGTAAGGAACGGAAGCAGCGCTGTGCGCTGGCCGACGGAGCGAGACGGCACCACCACCAGTTCGCTCTTCTTCTCTTTCCTTTGTTGAACGCCTGAGCAAATCACCACGTAAGTGTTTACGCTGCCAAAGCGAAACGGGGTCGTCGTAGTAGTCGGGTGTACTGCTTCTTCCAGCGAGTACTCGCTGCCCAATTCCTCGCGGCACGGCATGCTACGGTTAATAACCCTTTCCATCCTGTATGACTAGAACAAAAATCGCACTTCTAGTAGCTCCTCCACACACAAGGTATGCCGACTCGCTACATTTTGAGGTTAGGTGGTCTTGTAACGACTACACGGTTCCCCTTTCATCTCTGCCTGCGTGTAGCTTGCACCAACACACAGGTACGCTCGTGGCAGTGTACGGGTGAAAAACCTCCGGCGAAACGCCGGAGGAGCATTCCCACAATTTCCAAATTGTTGAAATACCTTGGCATAACCTCAACTCGCAAGTGTCAACGACGTTGGCTTCGAAACCGTTAGCTTTTGGGACCCACTAGCCGGTATTGTTTTCTACCGGGTTGTGAGGGTCCCAGTTGTTGGAATGTCGGGCGGGCTGACCAGCCCTCTGTCACGACGGCCATGTTTATGAAACCTAAATGTTCGACGCGAACATGAAGACAACAAAGAAGATGAAGAACGCATTTGCTGTCAAAATTTGAAAATAAACAAACCGCGTGGTAAACAAAGGTATAATTTCATAATGCTGAAATGATTTCCTTGAAAAAATAACGACACGGGACGGATTTCCAAACACAAGTTCCCGAAGGACCCTACCCGCCAGAGACTATGGATAAATGCCCCGCAAAGTAGCGATGAAGACGGTTTTGCAAGTTCAAAGTTCAGATTTATTCGGACCACTTCGCGATGAACTTCTTGTGAGTCCACAAAAGGTCGGATTCTACACAAGCACGCGATTCCTTCCATTCCCTGTGCGAGTCAACAGTGGTAGTGGGCCAGTCCTCGGAGAAGGTGTTCGAAGGATGCTCGGAAAGACCAGCTCCGCCACAATCACCGGAATCACGGATGTTTCTGCACTTGGTCGGTTACTCCCTGCCGGAGATTGCAGCGAGTTGTTCGGAAGGATCAATAGCGGGACTTGGCCAGTCCCCGGTCCAGTACTACCCAGCAAATCTTACCGGTCAATCGACAGCAACAGTTTTCATCTTTTTTCGTAACTAATTTGCACACACAAAAAGTGATGTTTCTTGAAGATTTGGTGTAAACAAACAGACAACACCAATACTGCTACACTCACAGAGCTCACGCAGTAGTATTAGTGAAGAGCCCACGATAAACAACGTGGGCTCTTCACTAATACTACTACGTGGGCTCTTCGAGGTTTTGGTGACTGTCAAACGTTCTAGCCATTTACAGTGGTGCCAGAGGGTTGGGGCTGACACGTTTTGACAGGCTGTCAGTTTCTTTTTGCTTTACTTTTGCACCGGCAGCAAAGGTTGGTGAACTTTGGTTTTGATGAATTTAAATTACTCATTATGTTATTAATAAAATTATATTCTCAATAAAATTTAACTGATGTCAACAAGGAATATTTTTAAATTTATTTCCCTGAATTCTATTAGAACGAAAAATCTAAATCAATTGTTTAAAAAAGTAATTTTCAAACAACAACTCGTTTATTGTGCGCAAAGTCCAATTGAATGCTTTAATTATCCACTAAAAAAAACTTCTCGAAACAAAAAAACGTGAACATTCAATAAACACTGAACAAACAGCCGACCTGGCGCTCTCCGAACTCAACAAACAACTCTCGAGTGACTGCTACAACTGCCAGGTGCTACGAAAAAAAAGAAGAAACAAAGTGATATTTGTGTTACGAAATTCGCCGACCGTCCAATCCGGCATCACAGATTTCTCCACCGGCCACGTGTAGAGAGCCCACTCCAATCTCCCCAACTACGTCAAAGTGCCCCGAAATCATCGGTTCTAATCGGTATTTTCCCTTCATTATTTTACTTTACAGAACTGCCGGTTACTAGCTAATTCACCATGGAGGACGGCCATAGCAAGACCGTCGAAGAGTGTGTCGGATTTTTCCGAGTCGACTCTGAGAAGGGCCTCACCCCTGATCAGGTCAAGGAATACCAGAAGAAATATGGCCCGAACGGTAAGTCTGACAAACTCCTTTTGCCTCGTAAATTACGCGAAAATTCAGCTCATATCAGTGCAGCGCCGCGAAGATCGGCGTGACTCACAGCAGGAATCATACCACCACAACCGTCGACGTGGTCGTAGAAAGATCCGGACACGTTGAGCTAGTGCCGATTTACGTCAGCAGCAGCTCGCTGGTAATCGCGGCGGCTCAGGTTACCCCCATGGCTGTGTGTTTGTATCCGAGCAACATCTTTCTAAGGTTGTTGTTGTAGTCTTCGTCTAGTTGTTACCTGTGCTCACTCGCTCGTGATCGTGATCGAGCGCGGTGTTTATTAAGGGGAGGGGGTCTACACGTGAAGAACCTGGTCGGGTCGCGTGGTCGTTTTGTTATCGAAACAAGATCAAAGTCAGATTGTTCTGACGACTTGGGGAGTGCACAAACAAACAACTGTGCGCGACAAATGAGAAGTTTTTTTTCTAGTTCAAGCGTGCAGACTAACTAATTACAGTCAGGGATTTGTTTATTGTGGGGTGGGCTCCACGTCACAGAAGTGAAATCTAGATTGTATCCAGCTAGTAATGAGCCACACTCATGATTTTCAACGAAATGACGTGTTTGAAAATGCTGTCAGTTAGTTTTCCTTTTCTGATCAGTCCGATTTAATCTGTTTCCCACCAAAAATGCTGTCAGTTTTAACAGAAATCAATACCTTTCATTCGTAAGAAAGACAAATTTGGTTATCTGCCCAAAGTTATGGGGCACAAATAAAGTTCGTCAAGTTGGGAAGGTCCCGGTCAGGAAATTCGTGCTTGCCATTTCATAAGGGCACATAACTTTTTCAGACAAGAGTGTGTCCCTTTCACACCTTATGTAAACTGCCATTCGAGTGAAAGGGATACACTATTGTTTACAAAAGTTTTGTGCCCTTTTGAAATGTTAGGCTCCAATTCACCGCTCAATATTCATGCTGTTGAAGCTTCAAGGTGCAAAGTGTACCTTACAGCAAGCTCCAAACTTTCGTTCTTAACTCAATTAAAAACTTTCTCCAGACTTACCAGAGCCTCGGGAGTCGGGAGCACTACAAGAGACTGCACTCTATCTCGTGCAAAATGAAAGAGTAAATGGGCCAAATTTCGTCTTCGCGACTCCCAAGCAAGTCATTCTCCGGGTCAACCTTCTTCGTACCCAAATCTGCAAATTTACATCTTCACACGGAGAAAAATCAGTTCCTAAAATCATGAACAAGCGTTCACGAAATTCGGAACCACAACTCGGAACACCATCGCGAAAATTTATTACGAGGCACTCCCAACCGCCGAAACAAGTGTGTAAAACATTTTCCCAAAAGACCCACTACCCACGACGAATTTGCGCGGATGTTTGTTGTTTTTCGCAACACCGCGGTGGGTTGTTCAGAAGCAGCTGTCGAGAGCTGTCAACGCGGCCGGACGCGTCTTGCGCACTGACAGCACGAGTGTCGGGCCAGCGACTTCTGGAATAGGTCCCGTGTTTAATTATTGCGCGGAGTGGCCTTGAAGCGCGCTGGTCCGGATCCGCCGATTGCGACAAGTCACGTACATTTTGCACTTGATTTTGATTTATTCAAGTCGGGAAAGTAGCTTTTCGTGATCGATTGTTGGCCTGTTTAAGGGTTTGAAATGGCGCTGGAACGTGTTTATTACAGGGCGTTGAAAATTTCAAAATTTATTGTGACTGGAAGGTATTTCGATCGGTTGTAAAATGCTGTCAGTTTATTCAAACATCGATCAGATAATTTTTATACCCTGATAGTAAGAGAGCTGATTGAGGAAGAGTGAAACCACGTGGAATAACAATGCTGTCAGTTTTCCAAACAGTTTTCTTAGAAAAGCAATTCTTAATTACCTACGACAGGACTTTGCAATCCACTTAATCCAACAAACTTTTCCACTTTGACCTACCCGACTCTCCCAAATCTTGGAAATAAAAATTCCACCAAAAGATTTCTTCCTACCCCTGACTGCCCAAAGCCCGTTTCAGCCAAATTGGCTGTCAGCACGTGAACCCCAAATTCTCAGCCCATTTTTTGCGTACACTTGCCACATTCTCACCTTCCGTTTTTTGTCTTCTTTGGCTCTGACTTGAGCGGCGAGGGGGTGTGACGACTCAAGCAGCCTCTCTCCCGAAAAGTAAATATTGCCTGCAAAATGATTTAACGGCGTAGATTTTTTTCCCTGCCGCCTCTCGACATTGGCACACATTTCTCTGGAGGAGTATCTCGGCTAATTAATTATTCATTCCCTCCAGAGAAAGAGAAATGAGGGGCCAGAACGAACGAATTCCGTCGCAACCTGGAACTCTGAACTTCTGCAGACGTGGTTAACACGCGGAACGTCTCGGCACATGTGCCACGGCAGAAACGAGGGGGACTATTTACATAAATTGTGCTCTGGATTGGGGCCACACATTATTGGCACAGAGTAATTCTGTGGGCCCTTATCAGCTCCCGGTATTTACTCAATTGATAAGACCTATTGGGTGGCGTGCTGTGTATAGTAACCGTTCCCGTAGGCCTACCGTTACGGGATCAGCAATTTATCTCGTGTCCTACACTAAAACGATTCGTCAATTAGCCCAATTAGCGTGTGTTGCTATCGACAACATGTCCACGTACTTGCACTGACAGCATACCCGCGCACGTGCTCGCCCTCGCACCGCACTCGCTGTAATATTGTTGTGGCAAGCTGCGGAACAGCTGATTAGAGCATGACTCCTGCGCGCCACCCCTTGCTAGATGGCGTCTCGTCAAACAACAACAGAGCCGAGATTAATCCGCCGGCAAACATCCTCCTCCACTCCGCCAACAACTCGGTAAACGAGCACTTTGTTCTGTTTAGGTACGCCCGCTCCCTCCTTCGGCTTCGTAAACCGCATCAGACGCGGTCGCGATGCACGGAAAAAGCGCCGGTGAACACCGTTAATTAGGTCCTGTTTGGGGAGTTTGGGTCGCTCTCGAAAAGTGTTGTGTTGTTTACGGGACATGGTGCTACGGTTAGGTTTCTGGCAGTGTAAATAGAACCTAATTTAGGTAACACTGCGACGTGTTTATTTGGCGAAATGACTTTGTTTGCAAGTATCGATTTAGAAAGCGAAACTGACAGCATTTTCTATTGTTTACATTTTGATGCTCGTTCAGCTCGGCTTGTAAGATAGAAAAAATATAAGCTGACATCATAAGTTCTTCATAGACATAATTCAATCAAATTTTGACAGTTTTGACGATGCTGTCAGTTAATATCGACATGTCTGGCAGACGTCGGAGCGTTTTTCATTTGAGGATAGCTGTTTTCAGTCGAAGCAAGATGTCAGAACACAAAATTAAAGTGGTTTGACTATGCTGTCAGTTGTATTTTCGTTTAGTCATGTTTGGTTCTGAAAACTTATGTTACGTATTTTATTTATCCTTGATCATTCTTTAATCCAAATCTACCCTGCGGTCATTAAAAACAAACTAATAAAGGGTTTGCCTAACATATTCACTTAATATTTCACCTTCTTCAAACGGCCGGGCGCAAATTATCTATCTCCCAGATCAAACGAATCCCCACAGCCTCTTGTAAAGCATCGACGGGTTTCAGACGGGGCCCCCGCGAGAGTAGCGCGAGGCGAGGATTCGTCAGAAAGATCAAAGGGTCGTGGAGGTGGTGGTGGTACCTTTCGAGCAGCTTTATTTTTACTTTTTAACATAAAACACGTTGCACTACAAATTAATCTTGACCGGGTCGAAAAACTCGCCGAATCTGGTCCCGAACCGGTGGGATGATTGATCTACTAGGGAAAAAATCTGGCCAAAATATAGTTTCACCCCTCGAGAGTTTCGATCTTCGAGTATCGTTACAAATCGTTGCAAATCAATTTACATCAGCCGGTCAGCTTTCGGCGCCAAGGTAAATATTGTGTTTTCCCGCCTCCCACGCCTTCCAGGGATGGGAAGAGTACACGTGGCCTCGCGTTTGAGGGCGTCGGGAAGCTATTCAAGAGCAGCCCTGGGATGATTCAAGATTTTTGAAGGCAAATATCTCGGGTTAATTTAGTCCATTACTGAGGAATAACTTTATGATGCTTTGTGTGAGTTTTCTACAGACACCAAGTTGGAGTCGCTAGCAACGCCTACGTTTCGATTTATTTTAGGAACACAATAAAAATTCTTTAATGTACTTGGCCGGTTCCGATTTGAAGGCCGCACGCGAGAAATATTACTTAGTGTGTGCTTTACAATTTTCCGGAAATTTTCCCATTTTCACAGTGAGGACCGCGGCTCGGCTCAAGCAGTTCGTGGGCGCAGGAAAATATTTGCCCCAGTAGAATAATAAATAACGTATTGGTCTGGCGTTCTGATGCTCTGGAAACACACAGTGCTTCTGCATTAAACCTTGCACTGGTTGATGACTCTGGCAGATGTTTGATGAGTGATACGCGCTAGATAAAGTCATGGGTGTTTGCTTGAGCCCGGGAGCCCCGATTTGGGTCACTTTCTGGAACAAAGATGCACGAAGTTCAAACAACCGCGTCGGTCAAATAAATCACAACACTTTATGATCCCCGCATCCGGATCAGGTCAGAACCGGCCGTGCCGCATCATCGGCAATTTATCGTCCGAAGGCACACAGCTGACAGCAAAAGGATACGATGCTAATATGGGGGTGGCATCCTTGAGGCTATGAATAACTGGAGAAGGTGTCACACATGTGAACGACCCTTCTGACGTTGTTGTGGTGGCATGCCAAAGTGGGAATGCTTTCAAAGCCCGAGACCGAGGATACCGGCCCGGAGGACACAATGTCAAGTGGAGCATTCAAAAGGTTGCACGCTATTCTCAGGCCACTCTGCACCGACAGTGACTTGGGTTTGATTTTTTATTGTTGTAACAATCCTTGTGGAAGAAGACATTGTTTCAAATCAAATTCCAGCATGTTTCTGTCGGATTGCAGGTCGGAACCTGGCCTGGTCGGCGGGGAAAACCCTTTTTATTGGAGCGACTGACAGGCACCACCCCAATTAAGGACTTGTGGATGAATGAACATCTTTCTTCCGTTTGCTTCGACGTCCTGGCAGGGCAAAGTGTTAACGCATTGGATGGAAGAACGAATAATTGAATTGTCGCCTCCCGATTGAATTTTCGATTAATGGAACAAGTTCAAACGAAAGCCGATTCGAATACCGAATGCTGTCAGTTTTCTGCAACGTAAATATTGTGGAAATGATTATTTTGTTGCTCTGTTGTTCAAAATATGATAGAACTAGATCAAAACTGGAATGCTGTCAGTTTGATTCTATAGCTAGATATTTTTCTATCTGGGATCAAAACGAATCTGTCATAGTTAACACCCCATAAGAAATTCTTTGAACCTAATCACGCAGTCTGGTCTTGTTTCTTGTCACAGTTGGGTGAGAAAGTTTGACAGCATCTCCTAAATACCACAAATAATCCCAATCCACATACCGTGACCACGGAACCGTTCCAGCCGTGACAGTCAATTGCCCCGTCAACCCAGTTCGAAATCCCACTTTGAAAAGTGGCAAACCTAACAGCATCTTTTCCCCGACGACTCGTCCTCTAACCGCGCCGTGTCGAAAATAAATGTTTACTTTTCGAGTATGTGTCCTCCTGCACTCGCTCTGGTGCAACCTTGTTTGTGCGCGTCCTCGTCGCGTCCTGGTGACGACGACGACACCGGTTCAAAGGGGTTTTCTGCCCGGGGACGACGACTTGAGCACCTCCGGGCTATTTTCGGCACTCGAAACCGCGGGCAGGTTGCCAAAATTTGGCCCCGAAAAATGTAAACAAAACAACCTTGCGCTGCGGCTCAAGAACTACGCCGCCAGCAGCCCTTTTTCATCGATCGCGGACGCCTCCGCAGATGCCCGCGGTGCGAAACTCGGCGAAATTTACGGCCGTCAGCCGGTTGGGGACCGATCTAGGCCACAACAGGTGGATCGTATCAAGCCGGCGGCGATGATCTTCAAGGCCTCGAAGATCTATTTCTGCGGGGGGGTTGGTGCTAATCGGTTGGACAAATCGTACGGCCGAAGGCCAAGGTGCTGGCAACACTGCTGGTTTTGTTTGGTTATCCAGCGTTCACCTCTGGGATGGCAGTGTGATGCGAGGAGAGCGGCTGTTCCCTGCTGAGGTGTAGATCGTGGTGTAGATGTTTACTGCACCCGCTGGGAACAAAGGAAAACTGGATTAACGTCATCGACGAGCTGCGCGGGTCGGTTGAGTGCTCGCGGGCCGTTTAGGTGAACGCCACACGTCTGTTATAACAAGTTTTTCCTTTTAGAGAAGTAGGAAAGCTAACTTGCTGGGAAATAGGTGCGCTGAGCAGTGAATTTTGTTTTTGAAGCTGAATATTCTTTATTTTTTCGTAGAATCAATAACATTCTACAATGCTGTCAGTTTCTAAACGACTTCTGTCAGACCTTTGGACTGCAGAGATTGTTTACAAATCGATAATGCTGTCAGTTCAAATTTACTAGTTTATCTTGGATTGATTTACACTTTTTGGCTCAAAGTAAGGCAGTCTTGAACACAAAAAACGACAGTCATAAAATTACAACAGTCGCAACTTTCCTAGAACGCGCGATCAATTTCCGAATGGCTTCAGGGGCCATAATTAATCATTTCCCACCTCGTGCGCACACGCCACCTACACGGTCGTATGGAAATTTTGCGCCGACATCGATCGCAGACGATCGATGAGTTTATCCCAGACCCAGAATCGCCACTGCACAAGTGAAGATGACATTTGCGATCAAGCGCCACGCGGAACCAGTTCCGAGTTGTCACCTTCGCGAGCTGCAACTGTCAGTGTCATGGCCTTTGATCGCGTAGTGTCCGCTACCGTCAGCGGTGCCAATGTCGAGCTAGGGCCGTCGCCGCTAGGTCGACAAAAAATCCCATCTAGGTTGCCTAGCCGACCAACACGAGTCCGACAGTAGCTCCAGCAACCCTACTTTTATTAATATAAACGCAGGACATAATCGATAATGTGCTGCCACCTCACGTTCGCGGAGGTGCGCACTTGGCTTATGAAAATTGCGCCGTTAAGAAAATTTTAATTGCAATCGTTAAGCCGCTCAGACGCGGTGGGGACCGGACTATTATCCGACGACCGGACCAAGTTGGGCGACATTGGCACCGTTCTGTGCAGCCAAGCGCGCCTAGACCCGGGTCCAATGATGCGTTTATAAATAAAATTATAAATTCACACAACACGGCCGTCGTCGTCGTCAACCTTTTGAACCAAAGAGAGTAGACGAGCAGGAGGAGGACGACTCGTCACCGGCTAAGCTGGTCACGCACTTGCAGTGCATTGACAATTGCAACAACCTCAGCGGCGACGACAGCTGATGGTTGCACATTTGACGTCATTCACCGCGCATCGTTGGGCATTTTTTTTTTGCTCTCGCTGCCAAGCGTGACGGATGTCTAGCTAGTTATGCGAAGCTCGTGTACTTGGAGAACAGTGGATGTTTCCTAGACGTTCTGGACGGGTGGTTGGTAGTGAGAATGAGATTAATGGATTCCAGTTTGGGGTGGCTAGCCTCAAGTTCATTAGTCGAGCCATTGTTGGTCGAAAAAGGGGATTAGGAAATTTTAATTAATTCGAACGGAGCTTGTCAGCTGTTCAGTCTGGGTCTTCACAAAATCATTCGTGAAAATCATTAGTTTGCACCAGAAATACGACGTGAACAACACTGATGCCAAGTGGCAACCAGAAGACTATGGAACTGACAGCATTTCTCAAGTCGTCTGTTCGAAAGTAAATTATTGACAGTTTGATTTGAGATTTCGAGCTTTTCAGTTCGAATCCCAGAATCAGACCCTTTTCCGGGCAAGCTGAAGTCGACGAAACTGACAGCATTTTTCAAATCGACTACAAATTCCCAAAAGCTAGCTGCATATTAGAAAGCTTTGATGTTTTGTGAGATTCTAAAAGATGAAAAAACACTTCAAAACAAAAATGCTGTCAGTTCAGTGTCGGTGCCCGACATTTTTCAATGCGGGTGCATGCAAACTGCAACACATCCAAAATCCCTGTAAGAAATGAATCGTTTTAAATAATATGTTAAAGTAAACTTTATTTGGCAGTGCCGCCAACATTTATTTGAATTATTCGTCAGTGTTGCCAGTTTAATTAAATTAATCAGAGAGTGAGAAAAAAACTGATTTAAATTCCAATTAAAATAATCGCAAATTGAAGCCTTTCGCTTCACAATTTTCCGCTTTTATTACTCCTGAAATCGACCAAATTAATCATTTTTCCCTCCCACCAAAGAAAATCCACCGCGTTCGCGTGTCTGCGCTTCAGCGAGCTCGAATTCTCGATTCCGCAAAAGTTCTCAACCCTGAAATGTGTACTGCTTCTTCTAGTCCGGTTTGAACCAGTGAACCGGAGGCAATTAAATTTCCTTGATTTCAGAACTTTATTGCGGGTGAGCGCTGCGCTTCCCCGTTAAAGTCGTCCATTTTCTGGGTCGCATGCACTTGAACCTGCTGTCGTGGGATCATAAAAACAGCACCATAATTTGATATCATCTTTCCATCTCCAAATATTGTACCCTAATATGTTTATTTATAAACACATGTGCCGGCGAGAACTTACTTCGCGAGAGAGTTTTTCTCGCTGGAAAGAAGATTATTCACCTCGTCGCTTCCTTCTTGGTGCAGAAAAGCCAGTTTCTTCGCTAGCAATAGGGTAGTTGTCAAATTGTTGGGCAATGCTGTACGAACCCATAAAAATATTTAATTTGTCTCAAAATTCAACTACCCAAAATCTGACATTTGCCTCCTGACTTATTTTTGAGCAGGGTTCAGCTTTAACTAAATCGAGTACAACAATTGCCCGCGCTGCCCTGGCAGCACTGCGTGTCTGGTTTTGCTGCCAACCAGTGCCAACGCGTCTGCTTCTTCTGATTCCTGTGCGGGTTCACTATTTTTAGAGCGTATTCGGCCAGTGAATTAACCGTGATTGGCACACGTGCGCGAAGGGTGGGGAGGTTTGCAAAAGTATGTTAAATTTCCATAATCACCGCAATTAGTCATCACGCTGGCAGCACTGCCAAACACGCGTCGTGAGATCGTGGAGCTTTTGAGCCCCCCGTGAAATGTTACTACCGATTTGTATTTTTCGGAGGGTGTAAAGAAAGCTTAATTATTGGGTAGGAGGGGGAAGAACAGAAACAAAACACAGACACACACGTGCTGCCCACACTGCTTTGACGTCAGAGATCGCACGCACGTCAGTACGTCAAGTGCTGCGCCTCGTCTGTGATTTTCGAATTGCCAATAGATTCTCGACGTTCTTATCTCAATGTAGGCCGCGGGTGCTTCAGTTTTGTGATTGATGAAGGGATTTTAAGTTTTGAAACTGGGGCGATTGAATATCGATTGAATCTCCATAATCTTTAAATTTTAATTTTGTGGGTTAAATTAAAACATATTTTTATTCTTAAGAACGATTTTATAATTTAAAATGTTAAAATGAAAAAAGTAAGATCACCCTACTCTATCAAAAGGAAGACAACGCTCAGATTTATCCTCCCAAATCCAGCCAAACAAGTACCCACACTTGAGAATATCTAGGTCAGCAGCGGCAGCGCAGCACTGATATGAGTTGAATGGTTGTGAAACATGCAACCACCCCCACCGACACCACCCACAGCATCCACGTGGCGCGTTTCTATTTGGTGGATGCCAGATAACGAATTTTCCCTGCCACACAGTGACTAATTCGATTTTCTTCTTGCTTTTTATCTACTTACAGAGCTCCCAGCTGAAGAGGGTAAGTACTGTTGTGGTGACCGCCGAGGTCGTCCAGATTGGGATTTCAACGGGAAAAAGAAGGTAGCTTCTCCACAAACGTCATCAAATACATAAAAAAAATCAATCAATTTCAAAATTTATTTTAACATTCAAAATTTTACCCTACACAATTTTTTAATAAAAGTTTTCAAGAATTTTCGAATCGAACATTCGATTTCCACTATTTTGGGGACATCCCGGCATGCACTTCGAACCACGTGACCAGTGGCGACGTGGCGACATTGTTGAAAGCAGGTCACCTGCTCCAAACCTCAGACTGTGGTGCACTCTGGTCTAAATTAGAGCAACAGTTGGGCACAGCCAACAAACAAAAGCTATCGTTATTAGGTGCAGCAACACTTTTCCCTTGGCGAGTTATATGCTTCAGACTTGTACAGTGAAGGCTCGGTGGTTTGACAGCACTCTCACACAAACTTTCATTTTTTTTAAGTTATGCTAGAAGTAATGTCAAAACTGACAGTTTTTCACATTGCTGAAAAGTGTCTTACTACCGAGTTTTCACTGTCAAACTGGGGGACAATTTAGAGGGCACAAAAAGCGGAACCACAATGTCATCCGTACTGCTTCTTTCTACGGCTTTGGTTGCACCTTCTTGTTTACACTGTAGGAAGAGGCACAAAAAAAGTGCAATCGTTTGCGGCTATTTCGCGCTCCTTAGCAGAGACTTTTTACAGCCGCCGCCGCCGCCATCAACATCAACAAAAAGTTGCAACGATTATACATAGAGTAAAACTTCAATAACTGGAAAGCGATGATGGAATTATCTTGAAATTTTATTCTTCACAAGCGAACTTTTCTAACCTCAATATTTTCTTGATATTTTTAAGTATTTCCTTTAGCATCCCTAGAGTTGTTTTCCTTCCAATTTGCCGATTTTCGCTATAGATCTAGTAGACCGATCCCGATTTATAACTTTTTGACGTTCGAATCCAAAATAGGTCGACAAAACTGGCAGCATTTTTCAAATCGACTTTGAATTTCCGAAAGCTAGCTTAAAATTGAAAAGCTTCTATGTTTTGTTCAAGTGTGAGATAATGAAAAGAAAAAAACCCTTCAAAACAAAAATGCTGTCAGTTTTTATAAAGAGTGTCCGACATTCTTCCATGCGGGATGCCTGCAAACTTCAAAATCCCCATAAGAAATTTTACATGATTGTATTGCTCGTTTATTTAATAAATTACATAAATTGAAGTAAATTTTGTTTTGCAGAGCTGTCAAAACAGCTTAGTGAAGATTTTTTAATATAAATGAGTCATCCGTCATTGGTAGAACGCAAAAAGCACATATAATTGGCAGGTTGAGAATTTGATTCAAATTTTACCAAATTCTTCGATTTTCATTATTTAAACAAATTTTTATGCAAAACTTTTTAAGTTAGGATTAGTTTTTAAAGTATTTTTTTTCTTGTTTACCCAAATGTATTCGATTCAATGCAAAAATGTAAAACAATGGAAGTAAATAAATGAATAATAAAACGAATTACAATAAAGATGAAGAGCATTTAGCCATACCAGCTAGAATGTAAATTAAATGTAATTATTGTAAGAAAGATCAATAAAGACATATTTAATTTCAATTGTGCAAAACTATTGATGGAAACTTGCTTACCCACTATCGGTTGAACTATTTATCACTCGATTTCAGTCGAAAAAGGCCTAAAAACTGAGCCTTTTCAAAAAACCAAAGTCGCCTCCATCGAAGCTCTACTGTAGCAATTTAGCCGACCTTCCCTTCGCCTGTTACGAGACTCGAACAAGCCAGTTTTGATGACGTCGTAGACTCGCTGGAAGAGACGCGACCTGGTGCAGTTTGCACAGGTTGTCGTCGTCGTAGTTTGTTTTGTTGTTGTTGTTGTTGTCGATGATAATGATTGTTTCCCGGCTCGGTCGTCGTCACCTTCTTAGCTCTTTAAATATAAGGTTTCCTTTGTTTCGAGTTTCGAGGGCAAGTTGATGTGCTAATTACGACCAACTGTGATGTGGGCACAGATTTGACATGTTTCTTATTTTGGTACTATCTGTCAGACTTGGGTGAGAATTGAACTCAGAACTCGACTTTTCAAACGATTTTACAATCAAATGATGATAAAATCTCAAAACTCGATTGATTCTTAATTGCTTTCAAATATTTCTAGTACCGTAAAACGGGGTGACTTTGATAGCCGGGGTGACTTTGATAGGTTTGCGATTTTTCCGCAAAATGAAGAGTACAACTAAAATACGTAAGGAATGGTTTAGAAACATACTGACCGTGGTAGAGAAGTGTTCAAAGTACCTCAAGAAGAACTTTTCATAACATTTTGACAAGTTTAAGAAGTTAGTTAACTATAGTTAAGAAAATGTTGATGAAAGTCATTATTTTAAAGTTCTCAAAGAGTCATGATTTTCTTAATGAACATGATTTTTAATCGGAAAACGGAATGTATTTTCGGATTCTTTGAACAATTTTCCACTAGGAGAAGGTTAAAAAAGTTTGTAAAAAATAAATAATATGTTTTTTTGAAACACAATTATAAAAACTCTCTAAATTTATAGGCAATTTCAGTTGAACAAATTTCATGTAAAATGTGAAAACTTGTGATTCGTGCTTTGAATTCAGTATAAAATGCAATATAAATCGATAATTTTATAAACAAAACTAGTTTTAACAAATTTCAGGCAAAATTCCGACTTTTTAACAATTTTACCTAAAATTTATATGTATTTTGCTTAAAAGCTTATACACTTAGTTAACTAAATATAAACATTGTTTTTTTTTCTTAAATACTATATCAGCTACTTTAGTGATGGTACATTTAACGTACAAATGAAGTTTGAACATCTTAAATATGATTTTAACAAGAAAAACTATGACTATCAAAGTCACCCCGGAATTCAAACTAAGAATTTTTAACGCAACTATTTTTCTAAACATTATTGAAAAAACTTTTTTTCCGAAATAGTGCATGGACTTTGTGTGGCCTACCCCAGTACATGTTTTAAAAATAATAATCTTAAGGAAAACCTTACCTGTTGGAAAATATTCTAAAAACAAATTGAAATCCTATCAAAGTCACCCCGGTTTACGGTATATTAAAAGTGACAGCATATGAGGCTTTCTAGGCCGAGTGAAAAAAAATATGATTAAACCCAAAAATAACGAAATTCTTGTCATAAAAAACAGCTAGCAGTCGCATGACAAAAAACTTTTGCTAGAAAGAGATAGCAAATCTGATAATCTTGAATTTCTATCACTGAGTTCTCATTTCACTGATATCTCGCGCAAGAGAGAAGAGAGACTCGATCTCTTTCGATTTTTTTCTCTCAGCAATTGTTTGATAAAACTCCAAAATGATAACATAGAGCAGAGAGGAACCTCTCCCGGGAAATCGGTTCCAACTTGTAAGCTTCCACGATGACACGGTTTTGCCGTTCCCCATTAGTTGCAGTTTCTATTTCGAGTTCTATTTACTATCGACTGTGACGACTGTTGAAGATGATGAGGCCAATAATAAACCAGGTCCCACGTCGGTGAGAGGGGCCTTTGATGATGTGGAGAAGCTACTTTCGATAAAAACTTTTGCTTCGTGATGTTCGATTGATATGTGTTTGTACTAATAATTGTTTTTTTTTCTACTTTTCATTACCACCCAACAGGAAAGACCATCTGGCAATTAGTCCTGGAACAGTTTGATGATCTGTTGGTTAAGATTCTGCTGTTGGCTGCTATTATCTCCTTTGTAAGTATAATTTATCGTCGGTATAGTTTATTTGGACAGCGACCAAAGACAAACCGAAATCACTGACTGACAGCACAATGAAAGAAGAAGCAGAAAAAACTGCCAGCAATCAAAAGTTAGCAAACGTAACACATTTATTGACTGTTGTTACACCTCTCTTTCAACTTTACTTTCCGATAGCAACAGCGACGCCACAAAGTGTCTCACAAGTTATGAAGTCAGTTACCGGATTATAACTCTTTTTGCTTTTGCTGCAAAAGAGCAAATTAAAAAATTTCTTTTTTTTTTTGCTTTCATTTTGCACAATTTTCAGCGTCGTGATTTAGCGGTTTTCGACTCCAAGCTTCAAGTCGTATCTTTTGCCAGCTCTGCTAAGCCTCGGAAAAGGTCGTAAAGTTTGGTCGTTTTTGGTTTGACACCTGTGTCGACTTTTCTCGGTTATATTTTTTTTAAATTATTCGCATTCCCATGGAGATGGTGATCTTAGCGGGTTGCAGACTGGACTTCGTCATGTATACGTGTTGATTGTCCAACCCTGGTTGCTAAGAAATTGATTAAAGGGAATTAAATGCCAATTCTATTATTTTTTAAATTATTCAATCTTTAAACTCAAGATCGCATCCCACGCAGAGAACAACACTAATCCTTAAACCGACGCTATTTTCGATTTCCTCAGAAGGGGCTGACCACTCAAAACCACAAAAGTAACATTTCGCCCACTCTTCCAAACCACACAAAAAGTAACCTTCAAAATCGTCCGTTTTCCCGAGCTCGATGCGGACTCGATAAGCAACATAATTTACGACTACCCCCTCTTTCAAGTCACGCCACCTGGTCAGACCTTCCTTGACAGGCGTTTTAAAAAGAAGATGTCAGATTTTTTCTTTTCTTCTAATCTTCCACCCCCGAAGCCATTTGTGCGTATTTTGACTGCGAAAATTACGTCGTTTGACGAAAGTCACATTGCGTCCGGTTGTCACGCCACCTCCGTCGTCGTCCGACGACGACGGCGACGAGGTATTACAACATTTCTATTCTTAGTCGACTTCTTTGAAAACTGAAAAATGCGGGGGTGGATTTATTTTCGCTGCTTCGCAGCTTTTGAAAAAACCGCTGGAGAAAAACACCTGGAAAACATCGCCGGTTTTGACAGAGACGACTGTGACGAAAGACAAACTGCTTAAAACTAGTGTGACAACTTGTTTCAGTGCATTTACTAACGAAATCTTCTTATTCTCCCACTTTCCTCCAGGTCCTCGCCCTGTTTGAAGAACATGAAGGTGTTGAAGCCTTCGTGGAGCCGCTCGTCATCCTGCTCATCCTGATCGCCAACGCTTGCGTCGGTGTGTGGCAGGTAACTATCCCGAATAACTGTGCAAATTGAGATTATTTACGCACTTTAGAGAAAAGTTTGATTGACGTCATCGAGCGATTTGACGCGTTTGACAGATGGTTTGAAAATAAGCTTACCTTTAGCATTGTTTGCATTGCTTTAAAAAACGCCAAATCAACGCAAACAGTTTTGAAGGTAGGCTTACATCAAAGCATGTTTCTAGAGCAACACGAGAAAAGGGCGGATAAGCATTTTGACAGCTGGAACTATTTTTGCCAATTTTGAGACAACCTGTAATTTTTTTTTTTTTTCGCAAAACTCGAAATGTATAACAATAGCTGGCTTTCCCAGCTACCTTTTGACACTCCAGTGTTTGTTAAATAGTTATCTGTAGTCTCGGAATTTTCAAAATAGTTCCACCTGTCAAAATACTTATGCGCCCTTTTTCAAAAGTAGCTCCAGGTTTGTCAAGCGTAGGCCCAAGGCGTTCAGATAAGATGAGGGTTTTCCAACTGTCAAAAAAAGTTAGAAAAAAAATGTGGATTTTGTATGGAGATGTTTCTCAAATGAGATAGAAAAACGATTTTAGTAACAATATATTTTTTACTAGTGTGTTTCTGGAGTTTTATTTGGAAAGGTCCAATAAACCAAATTTTCAGTTTTTGATTTTTGGGTGTTTTTTAATACACCCGACTCAAGGCGGTTTTAAATACACCCAAAAAGCAAAAACTGGAAATTTGGTTTATTGGACCTTTCCAAATAAAATTCCAGATTTTTTAAATTTGCAATTCTGAAAATCTCCATATAAAAACAGCTTTTCGTGCTAACTACTTTTTGACAGCTAAAAACCTGCCTTACCTAATATAATTAAAACATCTTGGGCCAGGCCCACTGCGTTAAGTTTAACGCAATGATGATTCTTGCAATTATCTCTACATGTCGAAACTCGTATCAGAGATGCAAATCAAACTCCCGAAGGCGTCAAATCGCGGAAGAGTGTAACTAACCTGGATTTTCCCCCCACAGGAACGTAATGCCGAGTCCGCCATTGAAGCCCTGAAGGAGTACGAGCCTGAGATGGGCAAGGTTGTCCGCGGTGACAAGTCCGGTGTGCAGAAGGTGCGCGCCAAGGAGATTGTCCCCGGTGACATCGTTGAGGTGTCGGTCGGTGACAAGATCCCCGCCGATATCCGTCTGACCAAGATCTACTCCACCACCATCCGTATTGATCAGTCCATCCTGACTGGTGAGTCCGTGTCCGTGATCAAGCACACCGATGCCGTCCCGGATCCACGTGCCGTCAACCAGGACAAGAAGAACATCCTGTTCTCCGGAACCAACGTCGCCGCCGGTAAGGCCCGTGGTGTCGTCATCGGCACCGGTCTGTCCACTGCCATCGGTAAGATCCGTACCGAGATGTCCGAGACTGAGGAAATCAAGACCCCGCTGCAGCAGAAGCTGGACGAGTTCGGTGAGCAGCTGTCCAAGGTCATCACTCTGATCTGTATTGCCGTCTGGGCCATCAACATTGGTCACTTCAACGATCCCGCCCACGGAGGTTCCTGGATCAAGGGTGCCGTCTACTACTTCAAGATCGCCGTCGCCCTGGCCGTCGCTGCCATCCCTGAGGGTCTGCCCGCTGTCATCACCACTTGTCTGGCTCTGGGTACCCGCCGTATGGCCAAGAAGAACGCCATTGTCCGCTCCCTGCCGTCCGTCGAAACCCTGGGTTGCACCTCCGTCATCTGCTCTGATAAGACCGGTACGCTGACCACCAACCAGATGTCCGTCTCGCGTATGTTCATCTTCGAGAAGGTCGAGGGCGACAGCAGCTCTTTCTCCGAGTTCGAGATCTCCGGATCCACCTACGAGCCAATTGGTGAGGTTACCCTGAACGGCCAGCGCGTCAAGGCCGCCGATTACGAAGCTCTGCATGAGCTGGGAACCATCTGTATCATGTGTAACGACTCTGCCATTGATTTCAACGAAGTCAAGAAGGTCTTTGAGAAGGTCGGTGAGGCCACCGAGACCGCTCTGATCGTCCTGGGTGAGAAGATGAACCCCTTCAACGTGTCGAAGCAGGGTCTGGATCGCCGTTCGTCGGCCATCTGCGTCCGTCAGGAGATTGAAACCAAGTGGAAGAAGGAGTTCACCCTGGAGTTCTCTCGCGATCGTAAGTCCATGTCCAGCTACTGCGTCCCGCTGAAGGCCTCCCGCCTCGGAAACGGCCCGAAACTGTTCTGCAAGGGTGCCCCAGAAGGTGTCCTGGATCGTTGCACGCACGCCCGTGTCGGAACCAGCAAGGTCCCGCTGACCGCTACCCTGAAGAAGCGCATCCTGGAGCTGACCGCCCAGTACGGTACCGGACGCGATACCCTCCGTTGTCTGGCCCTGGCCACCGCTGATAACCCGATGAAGCCCGAAGACATGGACCTGAACGATTCCAACAAGTTCTACACTTATGAAGTCAACCTAACCTTCGTCGGTGTCGTTGGTATGCTTGATCCCCCACGTAAGGAAGTCCTGGACGCCATTGCCCGTTGCCGTCACGCCGGTATCCGTGTCATTGTCATCACTGGTGACAACAAGGCTACCGCCGAGGCCATCTGCCGTCGCATCGGTGTCTTTACTGAGGAAGAGGATACCACTGGCAAGTCCTACTCCGGCCGTGAATTCGACGATCTGCCCGTCAGCGAGCAGCGCGATGCTTGTGCCCGTGCACGTCTGTTCTCCCGCGTGGAGCCCGCCCACAAGTCCAAGATTGTTGAGTACCTGCAGAGCATGAACGAGATCTCCGCTATGACTGGTGACGGTGTCAACGACGCCCCCGCCCTGAAGAAGGCCGAAATTGGTATTGCCATGGGTTCCGGTACCGCCGTCGCCAAGTCCGCCTCCGAGATGGTGTTGGCCGATGACAACTTCTCCTCCATCGTTGCCGCCGTTGAGGAAGGTCGCGCCATCTACAACAACATGAAGCAGTTCATCCGCTACCTGATTTCGTCCAACATTGGTGAGGTCGTGTCCATCTTCTTGACCGCCGCCCTGGGTCTGCCCGAGGCTCTGATCCCCGTCCAGCTGCTGTGGGTCAACTTGGTGAGTTTTTCACTCTCAATCCTTCCTTGAGGTCTTGGATTTATAGCGCCTCTATACTCTACCTTCTAGGTTACTGATGGTCTGCCAGCTACCGCCCTCGGCTTCAACCCACCGGATCTTGACATCATGGACAAGCCACCCCGTCGCGCTGATGAGGGTCTGATCTCTGGCTGGCTGTTCTTCCGGTAAGGCCCCCGCTTCGACTCAACCGACCCTCAACCTTCAAGTAACCACATCTCTCTCCCTTTAGTTACATGGCCATCGGTGGATACGTCGGTGCCGCCACCGTCGGAGGCGCTGCCTGGTGGTTCATGTACCACGACCAGGGACCCCAGCTGACCTACTGGCAGCTGACCCACCATCTGTCCTGCATCGCCGGCGGCGACGAGTTCAAGGGCGTCGACTGCAAGATCTTCACCGACCCCCACCCGATGACCATGGCCCTGTCCGTGCTGGTCACCATCGAGATGTTGAACGCCATGAACAGGTAGGAAACGGTCGAATCGCAGATGGTTCGCAGAGACTGATCATTTGTTTTGTTTTGTTTTTTCACACAGCTTGTCTGAGAACCAGTCGCTGGTCACCATGCCGCCATGGTCCAACTTGTGGTTGGTCGGCTCCATGTGCCTGTCGTTCGCCCTGCACTTTGTCATCCTGTACGTCGATGTTCTGTCGGTAAGTACACACATTTATTCACGAGCAACGAAGGAATCAACATAACCAAACTTTTCGGCACCCTCAAGAAGCTATTAGACTATGGCAAACAAACAAACTCGCATTTTTTGTGTTTGACAGTTTGCCAAACTCGCAAACAAAGCCAAATGTATGCCGGCTGACGTTTCTGCAAACAAATGCAGTTTGTTTGTTTGCCATAGTCTAATAGCTCCTTCAGCAAACGTCAAACCATGGTACAAACTTACTTACCGATTATTTCCCCTTCCACAGTCTGTGTTCCAGGTCACCCCGCTGAACGCCGAGGAATGGATCACCGTGATGAAGTTCTCGCTGCCAGTCGTGCTGCTCGACGAAATCCTGAAGCTGGTCGCCAGAAGGATCTCCGACGGTGAGAGCATTATTACAACCATGCACTGGCTAGTGTTAGCGTGGGCCGTGTTCTTTGCTTACATCATATGGGGTCCAATCTAAACGGCTACTGGGAGAGAAAAAGCAAAAGCAAATCTTAAACGTAAACAACTAGACACTAAACAAAAAATACTAGGAAAAATTCGCGATCCCTTGCTCTACCCGGGACAGGTTCCGGACGGTCGGAGCCCAATCTTCTCTCTCTAGGGTGGATTGTGCCAATCCACTCTCGAGTGTGTGAGTGCGAGATCCCGGAAGCCTGCGAAAAATCTATCTTACCGATACGTCGTCGTATGAGTTCGCGCGCGCGTGATTGAGTTACGAGAGTGATGAAACGCCCCTTTTTTTATTAGCAAAACCTTAGAAGCTGATGATACTATTCTTAAGTGAACGTGATTGAACCTGTTTGTTGAATGTTTTTTTATTACTTTCCATTTTGTTGAACGAAAAAAAAAATCGGTAAATTTTAGCTCAGTTTATCATTTTTGTGTGTTCCTAGAAAAAAAAAGAAGCATAATCTCAAGCCAAATGGACCCCATACAGCGAAGTGTTACTCTTTTTTTTCTTTTCTCTAAAAACCAACCAAAAGCATCATTTTACGATTAACCTCTATTTCTATACGATTTGAAGAAACCAACAGCATGTTAACCGCAAATCATTATTCAGCGTTGCTATGAAACCAACAAACAATCGTATATATTTATATACATTTCATCTGCAAAACACACACACTGAAAAGCAAATGAAAAAAAAAACACACACACCAACAAACAAACCTGTAAATTGTAATGAAAAACCCTATTGCTGTTAATATATTATACAAACACACACAGTAAAATTCACACAAATCTTACATTTTCCTTCACCCAAAAAAAAAAAACACACACACAATCTGTCATGCAAGTAAACAAAGCAGAGTTGAACTAACCCTTAGCCACTAGCATCGACCGAAAGAGAAAAACAAAACAAACAGGAACAGCAATTGTTTGCGAGTGTTTGCTGCGCGCCCGAGAGTGATGAGTTTACTTTTAACTTTAAATCTAATTATTTCCTTCCCCCACTTGAGTTGAGTTGCAGTAACTTATTTAAAAACAAACCATTGAACGAAAAAAAGAATCCAGAAAACGAGAGAGCAAACGTGTGTGCGAGCGAGCGAGAGATAAACAAACCACTAACCTTTATTTTCTTGCTGTGTTTGAGTTTGAGCTTAATAATTCGAGTTGAGTTTGACAGTTTTGCTTTGCGGAAATTTGGTTGGGTTAGCAAAGAGTCGCGCCCCAAAACAAAAACTTCCAAGAAACTTTTGCTAGCCCAACCGAGCAAGTTGTTTTCCCCCCGGAAATCGCTGATGACAGCTTGTTTTGACATTTGTGGAAATCGCGCAATCAAACAAACAAAATAAAATCGTAACTTCCCGATGAGTTGAAATCAACAAATTTGTTTAGTTGATTTTAGCAAATCCCAACCAATTATGTTGAAATTTACACAGAAACAGGGAAAACAAAGAAAGTATTACCAGGCAACCAGGTCGTTCCTATTTGAACTCATTTTTGTTTGATTATAAACACCTTCTAAATTGAGAAAAAAAAGTACATTAAATGTTGTACAGTTTTCAAAGACTTGAACTTTACTACCCTGCCCCACTCTATCGGTATGTAGAATATAAAACTTTTACAAAAATATGAACATCTATCGGAAATAACACACCGCACACAAACGAGTATTGACGTTTAAAATGTTTACACCAACACTACCACACAACAACTTTTTCCTCAAATCTTTTCTATCGTAACTTTAACCAAAACAGCAATCGAGATAAAAGCATGTAAAAACATGTTACTTTTCGTGTAATCTTACATGTTTGAACGAACAAAAAAACACAAAAGTTGTTGAAATTAGAAAACTTTTCGCGGTTTCTTTCCGTTAAAATTTGCTTTAGCCCTTATTTGGCCCCCCTCTTAGAGCGCTTGTCAAAATTGTTTACCAAACTGAACTGAAAAGCAAAAAACCATATTTGTGTGCCTAAATAGAGCAAGACTTTGCGCTTTGTTGTTAACTTTTTTCGGTTGCGCTAGGCGGAACCATGCCTGCACCAAACCAATCAAAACAAAGCAAATATTTTGACAGTGCGAAACGTCCAAACCACGGTGTGTTTGTTGTTGTAAATTTTAGCCGCCTAAACGTCGCTAGAGAAACATTTATTTTAATTTTCAAATTTAGAAACGGTTAAAGTTGGGCTCATTTTGCTCACACGTGTTACTTGTTGAAAGATTTTTTTTTCGATTTTTTTATTTCTTTGTCAAATGTTGCGTGTGACATTTTGCTCGATTATACTTTTTGCCTCTAAATGTCTAGCAAGCCGATTGCAAAAATCAAAACAAATAAGCATTGTTCTCTACTATTCAACAACTAAAATGTCTGTTACTAGTTGATACACTAAATTTAAACAACAAACAAAAAACCAAACAAAATGGTTGCGGTAGCTACCGATTGACGCAAGAAAATAAAGTTAGCGCGTAGACTAGATAATAAAGTTATACACACATACACCTTTCAATCTGGGGATGTGGAATTATTTGACATAATTTCATTTCTTTCGCGATTCGATGAAACTTAAGTAGGACAAATAAAGGTTAAAGTAATAGGTTATTCCGAAGTAAGTGAAAAAACAAATCAGTACACGACAACCCATTCACACACACAACCTAATACAACATTCGAGACATTAAATGAAAGTTGAAATAAAACAAGCAAAAGTGTGGGATAAAATCAGTGTGTATACAATTCAAACCTGGAGCAAGTAATTGTTATCAATAGTTCTCTGACCCTTTGCAACAACAACAAACAAAAAAAACCTAAAACAGAGACTGTGTGTGAGGTTTGTTCAACAATAGTTTTTTACTCCAACTATTTAACACGCAATGAACGAGCAGAAACATGCAAAAAAGAAAGCCTGCGCGAGTATGATTATCATTATTATAGCGAAGAAATGAATGGACTTCCTCAAAAAAATAAAAACTGAGAGCGAGTCTGAAGAAAGTAATAAAATTCGATACAGAGAAAAAAAAGTCGAGAAGAAAAACTGAAAACAAGCAAAAAAAAATATAAAAAATGCATTTTAAATATATTTAAAATATTAACAAAAACCATGACCGTTAGGCGAGTGTGTTTATTTTACTAACCCCCTTCTCTTTTAACAAGCTTTTCCACCCAAACCAGCACACCACACACAATCGGTGGAACCCAAAACAAAAACCTGGAGAAAGTCCCAGCGTGCTTCAAACCTACACCCAAACCACGACTGCGCGAGTTTCAGACTGAAAATGTTCGCCACTCGCTCAAGGAGCTATAAGACTGTGACAAACATACATTTCGCTTTGTTTTCCGCAACAAATTTGCGAGTTTGGCAAACTGTCTCATACCTCCTTCAGTCACCTCACCAATACATTCGCACATGCACTCCTCCCAACTGTCACCGCGAAAAAGCGCTGCGCGAACCGGTGACGTCACCTCAGGAGTACACACACCAGCCTGCTGCGAGTTGGAAGTTCATGCCGCAAGAGTGTTTGCAAGTGATTTCGAGTGACATTAAAAACGCCTGCTGTTTTGCTCTCTACTTTGACACTACCTCTACTATCTATTGTGCATGCCCCGAGATGCAAACCAAAACAATCACACCCCTTTTTGTCCAAAACAAACCACCAAAATCTCTTGCTACACACTCTTTCCTTCTGAAAATCAAACCTCCTCCTTCATCACCTTTGAAAAAATCATGTCGTTTCACGTAAGTACCATAAATTTCATCATTACACCGAATCGATGTAAGTTTTTCCATCCAAAGTGAACAGTCGCTGTCGTAGTAGTTGGTAGATTACTAAACAAAAATTGAGTTTGATTTAAATTCCACATAAAAGTATTGTAACATTTTGAAGAAATCACTGTGATGTAAAATTAGTTAGATTAGCACAAGTTTTCTAAATTTACCTTTTTTGAAAATGGTAGCAGAAACAATTCACTTTGTGGTTGGTACCATTTTCAAACAACTTAAAACAATAGATGGATTGTAGTTATTCCCGTATGGAACAATCCAATTTTAATGTCCTTTAATCTCTTTCTCTTTCCTCCCAACGACAGTCAACCCCGATTTCCATTAAGCACCATCATCCAACAAAAAGCCTTCCTATTGCTTCACCAAACCAACAAGTACTGTTGAAACCAAACGCCAATCCTTAAAAGTAAACAAAAACAAAAATCCAGCCAAAATCATCACCACCTTTTCCACCTCAATGCTTCTTCAATCCCTGGGAGGGAAAACAAACATGGTGGAAGACCAAATCCGAAGGGGATTTCAACTCCGTGGAACACAACAGCTAGCAAAACCGGCCAGATCCTGTTTATTTCCATCCCGCGAAAGAGAGAGACAACCGCACCGAGCGCAACCGGAAATAGATCGATGGACTCTGACTTCCCTTCCCGGATCACCCTCAAAACCAAACCCGCTTCCCTCCGTGTACCACGCCATCACCCCTATAAGAAAACCTCAACTGTCCGGAAACCCGGCTGTGACGTCAGCCTGACCATCACCATCACCAATCCCTGCTTCTTGTTTACAAAACCCTCTTTTCCACAACAACAACAACGGCAACAACCTTCAACACCCTTTCTAGAATTATATTAGAAAGATTGAATCTCTACAAATAAGTGTTAATATAATTCTAAGCAGTCGAGAGCGCGCAAAACGCAAACGCAAATCTACGCGATCAAGTAAAGTAACTTATTTTCTAACTTAATTAGTCAACTAGTTAGTGCAAACAAAAGAAAAACACAAAAAACATCCCCCTTTTTTAAAAGCGACCGCCATTTTGTTGTTTCCAAAACCCTCCATTTTACGTTCCACAAACGCTTCCGTGACGTCTTCATCACCCTCTTTTCAAACAACCCTACCCAAACACAGTAGGGCAACCCCCTCAAAACGCTTCAAAAACCCAAAAAAATTCCCCAAACAAAGCTTTCGTAAAAACTATCTGAAAACCCTACCCCAACTTTCTCCGTGATTTCCGTACCCGTTTTCTTTTTGTTAAATTTTGTTCTGTCTATTTTTGTAAGGTTAAGTCGCTTGTCAACAAACGAAAACAACAACAAAAAAAAATCACATCCACACACAAGCACCAAACGTTGTGCGACCCAAAGCGTGTCACAATTTTATCGAAATTTTCTCTCTTTTCTTCTCCTCCTTCCGACCGCCGCCGAGCAGCCAACGAAGTTATCAAGAAGTGGGAATAAGCAGTTTGCCCAAATCCTACACGAAGCTGCCCGCTCGCGCTCTCCAGCACATCATCGGAGAGCGTGAGCGCAACGCAAACGCAACGTAAGCAATCAAGAAAAACAAAAGAAGAAAACAAACAAAACCAAAAAGCGAAGCAATAAAGCACAAAAAGGAAAAATAAAAACCTAAAAAAAATATATCGTTATTTATTGAAACACAAAAATACACACACAACCCATCTATGAAATGCAAACGGGAAGAGGCAACGACAGCCGGCTTCTTCCCGGGAAGGAAGTATTAAACCAAAGTAAACAAAAAAAAACAATAACAAACATCGTGTTTTTGCCGACAACACTAATCTCTAAAATGACAAGTTTTTTTCTATTTCCTTTTCTCGTTTTACACTTGGACAAATTCGGAAAGTAGTGGAAAGTAAAGAAATCTTAAAATATATACAAATTTCAATCTAGTGAGCGTGTTCCAAAATCAATCTCCAACAAAAAATACCAAAAGTTTTGCCAAAGTTTTCTGACCTTAAAAGTACTGTTATGAATTTGAACCCGATGTAGCGAAAAATCAAACCAAAACAAAAGCAGCAGTAGAAGTCAATTTCGGTTTTGGGGTAGAATCAAACGTTTATCTTTTAGGCAAACGACTCTATTTTTCTTTTCTCTAGTGAAAATGAACAATTGAAGACATTTTTTTCTCTCATTTATTACGTTTAAGTTTCGAATACACAACACATCTTGTCTGTTATACGCAAAATAGGAAAGATACGCAGAGCGCGAAAGGCTTAGGTTTATCCTTGTCTGTTTTTTGTTATCTTTTAAGTTTATTTTTTTCGTTATTTTTGTTTTAAGTTTTTATTTTTTAACTATATGAGACAACAATGTAAATAAGCTAATTAAATAAAGCGAACAAAGGTTGAAAATAAAAGAGACATCGTCTTCTTGTTGAGTTGTAGCCATCGAAATTAAACTTAAAATCAAGCATTAAAAAAAGGTTAGATATTTTACAAAGAGAACTTAATTTAACAAGAAACCAATGTGTGACGTTGACCGCCATCTTTAATTTTATGTCATTATTCATCTTTGTTTAAAAAAAGAACAAGTTAAAGTTTCACGAAAACAATAAATAAAAATCGTTTAAAATCACCGAAAGCTTTATCTCGTCGATTTGTGTTGCACAAACAGCTGAAATGCAGTTAACGTGTTGTCCCAACTTCGTTAAAATCCCCCCTTTTCCCCCCACCAAGTAGTCCCCACTTCTCCTCTACCGTGCGGAACGACATTGGTAGGGTTGTTCCCGCCAAAGCGGCCGCCGCCACCACCACCACAATCTGCGCGCATAACGCGCAGGACATTTGATCGTCATCATCGTCGTGTAGTTTTTAAACTCGTTACAGTGTTGTGTGAAAACTGAGTTTTTGTTTTTGCTTGGGTTGGACAAGAAGTAGATACTTTGAGGAAAAAAAAGAATACTAGTTTACACTGTGTACTTGTAAGTTACTTAATCAATAAAGATGACTCGTAAGCGAAACCAGAGCTCAATGGGGGTTTTGTCTGTGTTTGTGGAAAGAATCTTACTTACTTTGACTTGTTGATTTCTCGGTTCAAGCTTCTCCACCTCAATTGTCTAGCTTGCGTCTTCAAGGCGGTGTAAAGCCATACTACCGTCTCTATGCCTCTCGCAATTAGGTCAATTTCGTCGGCATAAGCCAGTAGTTGAACTGAGTTGTCGCAAATCGTGCCTCTCGTGTCGTAAACACCAACTTCACCGGATTGATTGTCTGGTTCAGTCGGCACGCATCCAGCGCGTTCAGCGGCCTTGGCGACCTTCCGAATACTTGGCTTGCAGTAGAGTTGCGCCAGCTCGTGGTTCATCCTTCTCCTCCGTACATTGTTCCCACGCACGCCGCCAAAGATCGTCTTAACCACTCGCCGTTCGAAAACCTCAAGCGCTTGCAGATCCTCCTCGAGCATCGTCCACGTCTCGTGCCCGTAGAGAACGACCGGTATTATCAGCGTTTCGTTGTGTTTCAGCTTCTTGATGGCATCCTAAACTACCCTCATCGTGGATGCCGGCTCGTCCCCGTCGTCCCTAATACCGCTGACCTTCCGTCAAGATTCTCTCGTCCTTATCCCGGCACATTTTGTCCAACTCAGTCCACGTACTCGATGGCACTCGACGCCGCTGCGTTGATGGCTGCTTCCATGCAGGCGAGTTCACCCATCGTCTGGCAACCAGGGCTGAGCTCGAGGCTGAGCTGTAGGTTAGTCGCCGACTCACAAGTTTTTTTTTTTTTAAATAAAAATATAACTCAGCAGGGCCCAAGAGAAACTTAGCATTTTGCAAATTTGTCAAGTTGCCGATTTGTGCCTATCTGTGAATTCATCAAAGACGCATTGAAGCTAGAGTTGATCAAACCTGAGGAAAAATATAATTTCAGAGAGCGAACAAATGAAATTTATTGTCAATACGCAGAACGCAACAGAACAGTTACTGAAAAGAAATTACATTAAAATCAACGTAACAATCAAACACTTCATTCCGCTTCGGCAGCTCCCTCCTCCGCGCTGCTCTTAACAAACCTCGGATTGTGGATCCCAAAGCGGAAGCTAATCCTTCCGTCCTCGACAAAGCCCGAATTGTCGGCAAACACCCGCGACATCCGCTCGAACGGACTCCAGCCGATGCGCGTGCCCAGGCTAAACCCCTCGGACCCGTACTTACGCAGCGAGTACTGCCGATCGTCGTGGTTCACTAGCTCCACGTAGTACCGACGGCGAACCAGCTTCTGCTTCTTGGTTCGCGAGTTCAGCTTGATAAACACCGACAGGTACGACTCGTTGCAGCGTCGATTCGCCTTCGTGCGGACGACGTACAGACACCAGACGCGTTCCCGGTGGTCGATCACGTCCTGCGAGCGAAGCGTAATTACGCGGCGATCCTTGTTCCTGTTCGAAAACTGGAGCTTCTCCAGCGGGATTCGAAAGTAGCCGACGGTGAACTCTTCCCTGAAAACGATAAGTTACGTTAGTAATTCAAGCAATTCGTACCGTTTAACCCGCATACGTCTCGTTCAGCTTCTTCGTCAACTTCACGCAGTTCTTCGTCAGGTCCAGCTGTTCCTTCTTGAGCTCCAGCAGATTCGACGCCAGCGCCTGCACCTGCAGCACAACGTTGGCCGGTTTAATCCCAACGCGCATCGTCAGCACGTCCGCCTCCGTCACGAAGCCCAGCTCCTTCAGTTTGGCCATCTCTATCACCTCCACACGGTCACTGTTGAGCTCGGTTTCATGCTGTACGCGCAGCGTCTGGCACGGATCCTCGTGCGGCACCTCAATCAATACCCGGAACTGGACGCGATGCTTGAGCGCGCTCTGCTGCGACAGCTCAACGGTCAGATGGGTGCCCTTGAACACGCGCACGTTCCAAACGGTGACGCTGACGTCGGCGAGAATGTCGCTTCCAATCTGCTCGTACTTTGCGTCGTCAAAGTGGCGGAAAAAGTTCTCCAGCTCGATCGAGGCCGTCACGAAGCAGGGCGTCAGCGAGCTGATGGGAGGGGAGAAAAAAATGGTGGTTGTATTCAGCTGATTTTAGGTCGCATGTTTATCTTTAGAAAATGTTTTTTTTTTTTTTCATGATTTGATTATCAGTTTTTTTTGTTTTGAGCAGTGTTGTAAAATATCATACTTTCAGTTTTCAGCGACTACAATCATCATTCCTAAAATTTCATCACCCAATTTTTACTGCCCTTACTTCCGTCGCGAGATTCTCAGCACCAGAAATTGCCGGTCTCTATCGCGCAGGCCCGTGATACTGACGTAGCTTGCTGAAGCCGCCACCAAATGTTTGGTGGCGCTGTTTCGGGAATAACATTTCAGAGGGTCACAAATCAAAATATAATAAGTCTTATTTAATTTTTTGGAAAATAATCCAGTAGCTGCTCATATTGATTCTTTTCATTAAAATAAACCATAAATGCCGCCAACAACAATATATGTTTAGCATCAGGTCTCAGGCAAAGCTTCCCAGCAGGTGTCTTTTTCAAATCATCTGAAATGTCTTCCGCAAATTCTTATTTGGCCAATGAACTTACAGATCATCATAATGTTAATTTAAATCTACAAATTGAGGCGGTTGAGCTCAACCATGTTGTTGGGAAACCTTAAGAGCGAGTCCACGAACAGGGCATAGCCTAGGGCATAGCCCATTGTTAGGGACGTTATGGGGCTCACGTTGTGGGGCTTTACAAAAAAGCATGTTTTTCAGTCAAACAAACCAACTTCTATGGTACCCGTGGTTTGAATGTGTTGGTAAATTTTAGACAAGAAAGCCAAAACAGCTGTTTTTAGACATAAAAGTTTAAATTTAGAAACTTATTTTGTTGTTTTGTGTCTATTCCTACTGAAACAAATTAAAAAATATTCAAATATTGTGCAAAAACATTGCTAAAATCACTTCTCAATTCACCCCATGTGTCTCGATTTGCCCCGGATAATGGTACACATTTAATTTCATTTTAACTAACGAAACAAAAATAAAGAAAAAAAATATTTTCGTCCTTTCGATTTTGCGCCCTTTTCGTCATGTTACTCCCCATAATTTTGACACTAGACACCAAAACTTTGGTACTTTTTAGGCTTCAGTGACATTGTATGCAGATGACAGCCGAAGCATCCCCGTGCTATCGCGTGTTGACGCTATCTCTTGTAACATTATCTTTTTCTCTCTCATTCCCACATTTACAATCATCTTCCCCATCAACAGAACGTAGCCACAAAAGCCACCACAAAACAAAATTTGCCAACGCAGTTTAACGTGGTTGGTTCTCATTTTTCATTCTGGTTTTCGGAGAAAACAAAAGAATCTTCGGTGAGTGTGTATGAACGAAGAAAAGATAGAAAGTAATTAAAGAGCAATTCCATGTCAAATAGGGAATCGGTTGTACCGGACCCTCTCCGATTTCAATGAAACTTTGTAGACATGTTATCCTACGTTTACATAAGCCATTTTTGTGCATATTGAGCCAATTTCACTCGATAATGACATATGAGAAGGGCGAAAATGTTTCAAATATTTTTGTATTTCGTAATTTAAATCTTGCTTGTATCTCGAAGCCATTGCATCGTATCAAAAAGTGGCAAAAGACAAACTTTTAGGAAATTAGACGGGCTTTCTGAATAAAATTTACTGAAAGAAAAAAACACGCCACTTTAATGAGATTTTTAGATTTTTTAGTTTAAAAGTCAAATTTGAGGGTAACCCTACGTTTTTTTTTTTTTTTTTGTTCAAAACAGAACATTAACATTTTTAAAACCCGAACGTGGAAATCGATTCTACAGACAATTTCACATAAAAGTCTCCAAATAAAAATTAAAAAAATAAAATAAAATGTAAACAATGTAATTAAAATATAAAAATGTTGAAAAAACAAAGGTTTTGGATGTTTTTTGCCAATTTGAACATGAAAAATTTGGTTTTTCATCTCGAATATATTCACCGGAAAGCTCGTCCAATTTCCCATAAGTTTGCCTTTCACTATAAAAAAATAGACCACAAAAATCAGAATTCAAAAATTTCACAATTAAGAGATTTTAAAGTTCAAAATATTCAAAGTTCAGAACATTAAAAATTCAAATATTAAACAATGCTACAATTATTTTGTTAAAGAAATTATTATTAAAAATATTCAATAAATCAAAAAAAAAATTATAATTTGGGAACTCATTAGTTTTAGATTTAGGAGGTTTGTTAGTTTAAAAAAACAGAACTAAAAAATAATAATACTAAGATATTAAAATTTTAAAGTTTTAAATTTTTTGGAGTTTTGGGTTTTTTAAGTTGTTTTTTCAAATGAAAGAAAAAAAAGAATTTGTTTTTTTTATTTCAAAATTTTAAATTTTGAAATATTTTAATCCTTCTATTTCTTCACCCAAGAACCCAAGACGGAGGGGTCACAAAAAGAATGCACAACATTTCTTGACCGCGTGCCTTGCGAACTCCATACTTAGCTTTATAACGACGGTCGCTATACTTTGTGATATTTTGGCACAGGAATCATCAAATGATAGTTTTTTCTATCTTGCATTACATCACTGTTTTTTATCTTTGAAAGTTTGAAGTTTATAGCGTTTTGGTCCAACTTTTTTTAAGTTTTCATTTCAGGAGTTTTTTTTTTTTTTTTTGAAACGGTCTAATTAACTAAAAACCAAAACTCAAGGCGGTTTCAAAAACACCCAAAAAGCAAAAACTGGAAATTTTGTTTATTGGACCTTAAAAAAAACACCGGATTTGTTTATGTTTTAAATTCGTTAATTTTTAAATTATGAAATTAGAGAATTTAGATTTTTTTTCATGTTTATATGTTAGGAATTCAGGTTTTTGAATTTTGGAGCTTGAATATTAGTATTTTATGATGTAGAAATTTTAGAATTTTTGAATTTAAGAATTTCAGAACTTGAGAAACCTATAATTTGGAAAATATAATTTTTAAGTTTTAAGTTTTTTTTGATTGATTGTTTAATGACTTGGGAATTTAATATTTTTTAAATATATATTTTTTATACTTATGTGCCTTGAATTTTCGATTTTTTTTTTTAATTTTGGGATTTTTAATTTAAAGATTTAAATTATAGTTATAGGACTTCAGTTTTTAAGAATATTCACAATTTTAGAGTGTGAGAATAGAATCCTAAAGCCCTTTGTAAATTTTGAAGTACAACGGTAAAAAACACCATTAAAACTATTTTTTTTAATTTCAGAAGTCTTGTTTTTAAATTACATATGTTTAGAATTTTTAATTTTATTTTTAATTTCAGGAGTTTTGATTTTTTTTTGTTAGGCCGTAGCAAATATTTTTTAAAGTTTATGTCCCTCGACTCGACATAAACTTTGGAAAATATTTGCAACGACCTTAAAGGATTTAAAAAATTGAACTCTTTAGTCTTCAAATATAAGAATAAGGCTTTCTAATCGAAATTGACCAACACAATCAAACCTCTGGATGCCACAGAAGTTGGTTTGTTTGCATCAGAATTCTGCTTTCTCTTTCTCGCAAAAAATGTTTATCATGCTACTTTTATCTGTTTTTTTTTTACTGACTGCCCGATGGCAGCCAACATTTTTTATTTTTTTTGCTTCAATAATTATTTATTTGGCTTCTTGTTAATACATTTTTGGGCCAGGTTTAATCTTCTTAACTTCTTTTTCTTTTCCAACAAGTTGTAGCAGTTTTTTGTGTCTGCATAAACAAAGCATGGTTCTTTTGTTATTCGAAGTGGCTTTTCGTTTTCGTTGCTGCTGTTGATTGCGGTGTATGGTGTTTGTAGTTCGTTTTCGTGTCTATCTTGAAACAATAAATCGGGTGCGTTATCGTTGTCAATCTTCTTTTCTGGTTCTGTTGTTTTCACGGTGTCGTCTTCGTCTTCTTCATCTGATCTGGTGCTGTTGCTGTCCATGTGTTTTGATGCGACTGTGCATTTTTGCCCCGCATGTAGTTTTTGGGAACAATAGCGACACGTCTTAATTCGTTCTTTATGAACAATGTACGCCGATAGACCCTCAATCTTGACGAATGAAGGTATCGGCTTTTTGATTTTCATCCGCACGACCCTCACCCCGTTCGGGATACCGGGGAAGAAGTCGCGCCATACCTCGTTGTGGATTGAAGTTATCTCCCCGTATTGTTGTAGATGATCCTCGATGAGATGATTTGGCATTCGAGGTGGCAAATCGTGGACTATAACCTCGATAGTGCCATCCTCCACGTAGATCGGGATTAGGAACCGCTTCTTCTCATGCACAATGAAGTGCTTTGAATTGTGGTCCCTAGCGATGCGGAAAGCTTGTTCTGGCGTTGTTGTCTCGATGATGACCTGATTCCTCGACACGTTCACCTGCAGGTTACGCACCGACGACAGGTCCAGTTTGACTTGCTGCTGCAGAAAGTTCTGGATTGTCCCCAATTCGGGAACCGCTGGCATGACATTAAAGTCAAAAACCAGGGAGTTCTGGCGAAAAGTTTTCATTTCGTTTGGCACTAGAACAATGAACGACCTTGGGCCGCAACCGTCTCACAGAAGAAAGCGAACAGTTCACGAGCGCAAATGCGACCGCTCTGGCTGAGTGTAGAATAGCGACTGTGCAGCCAACATATTTCGCAGGGAGCGTTCTTTTATTACGTAACGCAGTTGGGGGGGAGGGGGGGTCGGAGGCCGTGTTACGCTCCATACAAAATTTTTAAAATTTGTATGGAAATTTTGTTACGAGGGGGGGAGGGGTCTAAAAATTCGATTTTTTGCGTTACGTAATAAAAGAACGCTCCCAGGGACTGTGACAGCTCGATCTTTGTAGGCATCAAGACACTGTGACTAGGATTTAAAAGTTTTTGAGTTAAATCATTTATTTTCACAATTTTACCGGAAAGTGATAGCAAATCTTATGCAAACGAATCCGCTGCCATGTAAAACAAGCATAAAATGTGTTGGTAATTTTTTGACTAGAAAGCCTTATCTTATAATAAAATTACAGAATTTTTAAGATTTGTTGTAATTTTGAAACATTATTATTTTAATTTCAAAATGTTTAAAATAACAAAAAAAAAACATGTTTTGCACGAAAAGAAAGCGCAACTTTTATTACCGTGTTTCTTGCAAGCTCCGTACTAAGCTTTATCAAGCAACTGTCAAACGTGTGTGGTAAATTGTGCTGAGGTGAATTCAAATTTCCAAAAGTGAGTTTCTTTCTTCTTTCAAATTGACCGTTACATTGCTGTTTAATGGATGTTGAAAGATATTAAGGTCTGTTTGTCTATGATTCGAGTCAAAATATGCTTGAATGATCGAAGAAATTTCAACTAGTTTGATAAATAGTTCTGTTTGTCAGCGCAACTCACCTCTGAAAATCAAACCCATCAATCTGTGGCGGATGCAGCGCTGCTGCGTTCGGCACCAGCCCGTTCGCTTCCTCTTTCAACCGCTCAAACTGCTGAATCAACTCATGCTTCGGCAGCAGCCGCACCTGCTCCTGCAACTTCCGGAAGCTCTCGGCCCGCTTCACCGGCGCCTCCTTCCGCAGCTCGCACAGCTTCACCTTCTCCTCCAGCCAGCTGCCCACCTCCTGCTTGGCCTTCTCCACCAGCCGGTCCAACTCCTGCCCTATTTCCGCCCCGTTGCGTCGGATCAACTGCTCGTTGAACTCCGTCTGCGGCACCAGCTGGCCAAATTCGTCCAGCGCTTCGCCCACCTCGCCCAGAACCTTCTCCATCTGGACGGAGCTTTCGCGGTACACGTCGTCGAGGTTGTCGATGACGTGGCGCTTGTGGTCCGGCGTGTTCAGGAAGCATCCGCCGCAAATGCGCACCCCGCACGTCAGGCAGAACAGGTTCAGCTCGGCGTCATGATCGCGACAGAGCTCGACCTTGCCGCGCTTCTCCTCCTCGACACAGGGTGGGCAGATGGTGCGCTGGGTGAACGAGAGCCAGCAGTCGAAGCACTTCCAGCAGAAGCTTTTCTGGCAGAGCGTGCAGGAAATCGGATTTCCGGTCGATTCCTTGCAGGAACTGCACGAGGTGACCTTGGGGGTCGGGGTCGCCATCGTCGTCTGGGAGGAGCTGGGAGAACCTTCGTTGGACTCGGACTTGATCTTGATGCGCTTGGTTTTGCTGCTGCTGCTGGTTGAAACCTGCTGGTCCGGGGAGATCCGTTTCTTTTGCACGTGCTTTTTCGTACTCTTGGAGGAGGGTGCGGGAGAGCTTTGGGAATCCATTTCGAGAAAATTCGTTGAACACGAACGGACACGCTTGCTGCGATTGAAAATAATCCAGCGGGGTTGGGGTAGAGTTCACAAATGACGTGACGATTACCACTGAACCATCTTTTGGAAATGAGAAGTACTAGATTTCACAAGTAAATATATTCTAGTACTGCAAGTAGCTCACTCACTGTCGCACCCCTCCTCTGAACTGTCATCCCTTTAAATACACAAATAAAAATAAACGAAATGAAACGTCAGTGATTAGTGCGATTCTCTCCGCCGCGGACACCTCTTTGCTGCTCTGCTGCTGGTCGATTCCTAGCCCTTCCGCCGTCATTAACTCGAGTGGAAGTGTTTTCCCCCTTGCAAGAAGCATCGAAATCGCGTGACACGATGATGCAGCTGCTGGACAAGGTTCTCACCTTCATCAACTACTGGTGGTTCCGCTACCTGATGGTCACCGAGCTCTACATGGTCGAAAGCTGGGAACGCGTGACCATTCGTGAGTGCTTGTCGTGAATCACCTCTGTTTACACTTTTCACGACCTCTCAAACTCTTCCAGACGTGCTCCTCGTTTCGATCTTCATGCTCCAGTGGTACTTCAACTGTAAGGTCATCCTGCCCTTCACCGGAAACATGCTGGGAATTCTGCCCGTGGATCAGCAGCTAGCGCCGGGTTACCATCCCAAGTAGAGAGGTTAAGCTTTAGGGTTAGGGCAAATTTAGGGCCGGACAAGTATTTTTGCGGGAAGAGAAATCTCACCCAACCCAACACTATGAAACATCCCAACCAATTTTAATAATCCACGAGAAGAGGAAATCAGAGTTTATCAACTTATACACGAATCTGATCAGCATGCATGGCGGTTGCTTCTCACTTAGTGAAGAAAAAAAAGAAAGAAAACAACTAACTAATATATATATTTTAACAATTAGAGTGCGTTCTATGTTGCTAATAGTTGTTGTTCTCCACTATTACTGATGGTCACCCAAATATTTAGTTTGAGCAAGTTTAAAAATCAATTTTATGTTGAGGACATTATTTAACCCAGACAAGAGATGTAATCTGAGCTCAATGAGTTTCAAAACGATATACACAACTTATTAAACATGTAAACGAAACAATTTCTGTTTGAATCGCCCTCTCAATTTACGCGTAGTCATATCACCAAGCCGAAGTGGTTGTCAAAAGTTCGTTTTGGATTAAGTTCTTATCGGTTGCAACAGATATGAAATTATTGCTCATGAATAGATAAGCGGCAAAGACCTGACCACGAGCACGTTGTTTGCGTTCGAGCATAAAGCTATCAATCAGTTTGGCTCACACCTCTGTTATCTTTGGTTTGCGCTCAGATTGGCGTCCGGTTGTCTTTTGGTTGTTCGGAGTACGTGAACGAAGTGATAGCTTCGAGAATAGATTAGTTGATTTTGTATTTTGTCTTTAGTGGTGATTGTTGCACTCGGCCCTAATAAACTCACGATCGAGATTTCTTGATAGTAAGATAACGATCTATCATCGAGAAATTACGATAAAAATTCTACGATCGAGAAATCTCGATTGTGGATCGGCAAACTACGATCCAAATTTGTAATATGAAGCAATTTCAAAAACAACGAAAAATCGAATAAATAAACATTACAAATTTCAAAGACATATCAAAATTTCAAAAACATCAAACAATTTTTTTTTTTATTTCAGCTGTTTAAAAAAAAAGTTTAACGTTTTTTCTAAATTTTAAGGATTCAAATACTCCAGACTCGATTATCCGAAATCCTCGGAAAAATTTCACTTCGGATAATCTATATAAAACTTTCGAAACTTTTAGAATTTTTAAATTTTCAGAATTTTATTAATTGCAAAATTTTTTGGATTTTTTTTAAATTTTTTGAAATTTTCTTAATTGTTTAATTTAGTAGATATTTTGTTTTTCTGGAAATTTTTATTTTTTTTTTATCTTAAATTTTTTTTGTCGCTTTAGGCCGTTGCAAATATTTTTCAAAGTTTATGTCGCCCCCCTTCAAAGTTGGCCTGAATAATCAGGGGGCAAAAAAATATTTTTTCGAAAAACTTCAAAATTTTAATGAAAATTAAAGTTTAATCAACTGAAAACCAGTTAAAATGCATTTTCCCGCGTTTATAATCATATTTAGCATGTTTGAACTCCTTTGAATTTTCATGAAATGCCAATGTACAGTCCCACGAAAAGTTTTTTTTTTTGCGAAAAAAAAATTACGTCAATACCTCGATATTTTCAAAACTAATGATTGGAAAGCAACTGTACGCCTGTAAAATGCATTTTAAAACACTTTTTTTTATCCAAATGTTGAAACCTAGGCTTGTAATTTCAATTTTTATATTTTTTTTATTTTTTGCCCCCCCCCCCCCCTCGGCTTTGGTCAGCGCCGCGGGACATAAATTTCAAAAAATATTTGCAACGGCCTTAGAAATTTTTAAAATTTTTTGGACTGTTTTGAATTTTCAATTGTTAAATTTTGTGGAATTTATGAATTTTTGAAATTTTTGAGAATTAGATTTTGTTGAATTTTTGAAATTTTTGGAATATTTGATATTATTATTAGATTATGCATTTTTTTATTTTTTTAGAAATTTTTAAATTTTCAGAATTTTTAAATTTTCAAATTTAGGCCGGTACAAATATTTTTGAAAGTTTTTGTCACACACACAGTTTCAATTGTTCGATTGTAAAAGTTTAGAATTTTAAGAATTTTGAGATTTTTTTTTATTTTTCAGATATTTCAAGTTTTTTTTTTGAATTTCAGGAACTTAAAAAAATGGATTTAATTTAAAAAAATAGAATTTGTGGATCTTTTACATTTTTTGGAAATTTTATTTTTTTAGGATATTTATAGAATATTTTGAATTTTTGGGAAGAATTTTTAAGAATTTTTAACACTTTTGAATTTTTTAGAATTATTTTTTTTTTATTTTTGGATCTGTAAGAATTTTTGGAAATTTTAGAATTTTTAAAATTTCTGGAATTTTTGTTTTTTTTTTGATTTTTAGAATTTTTAGAATTTGTGGATTTTTTGGAATTTTTGATTTTTTTTTGGATATTTGGAATTTTTGGAGTTTTTAGAATCTTTACATTTTTTTGATTTTGTAGAAATTTTTTATTTTGTTCAATTTTTTAAATCTTTAAATTTATGAAATTTTTCAATTTTTTTTTTAATTTTTAGACAGTTTTAAATTTATGGAATTCACAGTTTCTGTTTTTCAATTTTGTAGATTTTTTGGGACTTTTGACTTTTTGAAATTTTTGGAACTGTTGCGATTTGAATTTTTAGATTTTCTTGTTTTTTTTTAAATTTTAATATGTATTTAAATAAATTTAAAAAAAATAAAAAAGGAGGTACTACAATTTTAATATCTGGAGTTTTTTTTGAAAAGGTCCAATAAACAAAATTTTCAGTTTTTGCTTTTTGGGTGTTTTTCAATACCCCTGGCTCAAGGCGGTTTCAAAAACACCCAAAAAGCAAAAACTGGAAATTTTGTTTATAGGACCTTTTCAAAAAAAACTCCAGATATGTACTTTGAGATTTCGACACTAAGGTATTTAAAAACTCAAAAGCTCAAAAATAAAAAATAAATAAACTTTTTAAAATTAAAAGAGAAATCATAAATTATAATTCGAAAAGTTTAAAAAATCTGAAATTTATAAATTCAAACAAATTTGTTAAATCATAAATTTTAAAAACTTCTAAATTTTAATTTCTGAGATCCTACAATTTGAAAAACTTAAAACCGATCGAATATGCTTGTCAAAGTTCCTTCCGAATAATCAAATCGCGAAATTTATTACTTTCTCAAAATGTGGGTTTCTATCCAAAAATAAGTCTCAAAAAATGCTCCAAAGTTATCTGGTTTTCTGTAATTTGAGATGATGCTATTTAAGAATTTAAGCAATAAGAATTTAAGAATTTTATTATTTTAGAATTTAAGGACATATGAATAGGAGAATTTTAAAAGGATATTTGGATTTATAAATAAAGATTTTATTATATTAAATTCAATTTTTTAAAGATAATTTGAGAATTAACTTCCAAGGAGGAAACTTTCAAGAAAATTGTCAATGATTAATTTCTTATTTTTTTAAATTCTTATTTTTTTTGTAATTAGGATTTTTATTTTAACATTTTGTATTTTTTTCAAAACTTTTGATCTTTTATTTTTTTTCTCAAAAGACCTCAAACGGCGCATAAGGAGCAGCCGTTACGTTTCGCTGTTACGGTGTTTGCTTTGTAAGCGAATGTTTATGGGTTCGATTCCCGTAAGCTCCCAAAGAGATAGTTAAGAACATAGAAACTTGAAATCTGGATTTTTAAAAGTAAGGTTGAATAAACAAAGTTTAATTTTTTACTTTTACTAAAAAAAGCAAAATGTTTTAAAAAGTTTATTTCCAAAAAAAAAACTTTTGAAATGTTGAATATGAACGAAAAACCAAATCAATCTTTTTAATAGGTACCTAAGTAAAAATGCTAACCAATGGGCTATAGCGACTTGGTGGTTTTAGAATACTTTAACAACCAAGAGCGAGTTGAGACGCTTTAACCACGCCATATAGTGTCCAGGGCATTCGTGGAAATGCAGTGTCCCATCCCGGAGGGTCCGGTATTAGCATGGTGCTCCCAACGAATAATTGTCTAAAACTCAAATCCAAAACGAATGGTGGTGCGTTTCCACATTTCTTCCTGCCCTGTAAATTCAGAATTGTGTTGTTGTTTGCACATTACGAGAAAACTTAACCCGCTTTAACGAATTATCTCTGCGGTAAACTTTACGTTGTAGGCCTGGCCACTAGGGTTTGTTTAGATGTAGATGTAAACAAAGTGGGATCATTCGAAAATCACGTTACGCATTCTCTCTATTCAGCACCCAGGTAAATGATATAGAAAATATTACACTTCAAACACACTATAGTATACATACACGAATGCAACCATAAATCGGTGCGCTTGGTACGGTATGTCCACGCATCCTTCCTCTCCTGTACTTTCTGTGAAATGTTTTCCGTTCTCTAAATACTATTTCAAAGAAAGAAAAGAGCGATTTTATTATATCAAGCGAGATATCAAAAGTAGTTAATTTCCACAAGTAAGAAGTGAGGGTGGGTCAACATAATCAACAAAATTTAAGAAATGGGCCGTTATTTGTAATAAAACTTTAAAAGGGAAAAAGTTACTCAAAAAAATTGTTAAACTTTTATAGAGCGTGTCTATTATTTTCTGACTTTACCAGACACCAAATTGAACCGGAAATGTTAGCGCGAGGAACAGATTTTACAAGCAAAAAAAAACTTGGTATTTTTTACTGGCTTTTGAAATTTTATTTTCTCACAAAGTTTTGCTCAACGAAGTTACATTCAGCGCGACGAATTGTAAAACTAGCTTCCTTACATACTACAGATTACATACGAATATTATATGAGTTTCTCTTTGTTTTAGTAATTTAGCAGTGCCACTGCCACAACATAACCTTTTCATCGTTTCAAGTGCTTGTTTGTTAGTTGATTTGCTAACGACTAAAAAGGAAACCAAATTTTGAGTTGACAGTCGACTTTCGTAGTGTTTCAGTATACAGTTTGTTAATTTTGAATACATATTTTAAACTTTGAATAATGTATTTCTGTCTATTCAGCGAGAGCTTTTAAGCGACATCAAGTCGAATCGAAACCGGATTAATTTCCCTTCGTGGTTTCACTATTCTTTAAAACTACTACAAAAAATTATATAAAGTGGTAAAGTGGTTAATCGCGTTTGGACTTTTTGGAGCTGCCGGCGCCGTCCGCGTCCCCATCGGCCGCCGTTTCGTTGAGGATCCGCTTCAGAATGATGGTCGCCGAGCGTGGTTTCATGTTCCGATGGACCACAACCGGCGTGGGTTCCACCGACACCGAGCCCGGTCCACCGCCGGCCTTGCTGAGGTTGGCCAGCAGTTCGCGGTTTTTCGTCTCGGATTCGTCGAGCCGGCGCCGCAGGTCGCGAATCTCCAGGCTGTTCCGCATGACCTGCGAGCGCAGCTGCTTCATCTGGTTCCGGTCGCCCTGGATTGCGGCGATCATTTTATTGATCGTGAGTCGCATTTTGCGCGATTTGTGCGTCACGCGGACCAGTGACGCCTGGTTGATGCGGCTGCCGGTGCAAGCCGACGGCGAACTTTGGTGGCACTGCTGAGATGAAGCGGACGGCGACGGGATCATCACCTTGTGCGGGGAGATTGGCGTCAGCGTTGGGAGGATTAGCTTCTCGCCGTTTACGTCGCACGGCAGGACAACCTCATTCTGGATGAAACCCGGCGTCGGGAACGGCAAGTGACTTCCGCCCGGATGGTGCTGCACGCCCATGATCCGCTTCAACCGGTGGGCAATGTTCTCGTCAAAGTGTTCAATCGCCATCGACGAGATGTCGCGCAGTTCTTGCAGCACCTCGTGCGCCCTCAACGGCTTCGACGTGCCCTCAATCAGCTTCAGAATGTTGAACACCTGGAAAGAAAAGATTTTGTAAGACTCTTCAAACAGGATTAAAGAATTGATTCTACCTCATCGATGACCTTGCCCGGAATAAAGCAGCACAGGTCTTTGTCCACGTACTTGGAGTACGTCATCGACAGCATCGAAATGCGCGTCTCGATGCAGGTCAGAATGTCCGAGTGCTTCGCCAGCGGATGGTTCCGCCGTTCCGATTCGCGCCTCGGCAGCTGCATCTTGATGGCCTTCAGATTCGCGTTGTGCCGTTTAATCATCTTCAGGAAGCCCCGATTCAGCAGCGATTGGCACACCTGGTCCACCTTCCTGCAAATCTACAAAAGGACACAACATTAAACAATCTCCACCCGCTTCGTTCGTTTCGGAACATCCGACACTCACAATTCGCTTCTTGGCGATTTCGTCGTAGCTCAGGTATTCAAAGATTTCCTCGAGGATTTCCACCGGCAAATCCAGCACGTTCATGGCCTTCGGCGCGTCCTCGTTGGAGGCCATGGTGGGAACGCGGATTGAGGGACACGCACCAAGCGTTTTATTTTGGAAAATCTTGCCCCAGGAAACGCGACCGAGAAGGAAAAAAACAAACTCTGTTTGGGATGTTGACAGTTGTTTGCTCGAGCTGAGGGTGCGTCAATGGATTGGAAGTTGGGCGAGGTAGACCGGCAAGCAAAGTTTGAAGGGTGGTGAAGTACTAGATTGGGGACACGGGAAATAGGGTCCTTAAGTCATGTGTAAATTTTTATTTACTTCGGTAAAAAACACGCTTCTGATTTTTAAGGCAAGTACGGAGATTTAAGGAACGCAAAACTCTTTAAAAAAAACCTCGCTGCAAGTAAATATTGTTATCGATCATCCCAAAATCATTTCCTGCCGGTTTTTTTTCAAAGATTGAAAAAATTGGTGGTGTGAGAACTTTTGAAGACCCGGAGATAAAGAAGACGAATTTAAATAAGCACCATATCTGGGAGCTTTCGTTTGCATGCTGTTTTTAACTTACATCGCAGAATGACACTCGCTCTCGACCGTGCTTCCGATGCAAAACACACAATTGGGTACTTAAGCCCTATGTCAATTTTTATGTACAACGGTAAAAAACACGATTAAAAACCATTTCTGATCATTTTTTTCATTTTAATGCAAAACAATTTTTTGGCAGGAAAACATTTTTTCGATGGATCAACTATGGTCCCCTTGGAACGAGCTGTCAAGTAGGAGCTTTTCTGTCAAGAAGGACCGCGAGTTTAATTTTTCAAAATTGATTTATAAATCCATTTTAAACTCTTTGTGGTCGTACAAAGGGTCATTGTACTCAGAAAAATAAGCTTTATCGCTGTAAACAATAATATCAGAAAACTAAGCTTCATTTTAGGACCCAATTGTGTGGCAAACAACGACAAATCCGAGACAAAATAAAACACGAATCATTGGTTATAAAACAGCTCATTTTCGCGTCAGAAAAAAAGCTATGCTCGTGCTTGAACATCCTCCTTCATAAAAAGAAGACATTCTAAAACCAAAAAAAAGATTTTTTATTATATTAAAATACACATCGAGAGTTTTTTTTTAAAGGTTCTATCAAGTTTTGCGATTCCCTAAGTTTATAGCACATTTTCAAATAAAATTCCAGATTTTTTTTAATTAGAGTTTAATTAGAGTTTTTATCATTTTTATTTTTAATTTAATTTAATAATTTAAGAATTTATAAGAATTTAAGAATTTAAGAATTTAAGAATTGGGTCCTAAAATGAAGCTTAGATTGCTGATATTATTGTTTACAGCGATAAAGCTTATTTTTCTGAGTACAATGACCCTTTGTACGACCACAAAAAGTTTAAAATGAATTTTTAAATCAATTTTGAAAAATTAACCTCGCGGTCCTCCTTGACAGAAAAGATCCTACTTGACAGCTCGTTCCAAGGGGACCATAGTTGATCCATCGAAAAAATGTTTTCCTGCCAAAAAATTTTTTTGCATTAAAATGAAAAAAACATTTTCAAATAAAATTCCAGATTTTTTTAATTAGAGTTTAATTAGAGTTTTTATCATTTTTATTTTTAATTTAATTTAAGAATTTAAGAATTTATAAGAATTTAAGAATTTAAGAATTTAAGAATTTAAGAATTGGGTCCTAAAATGAAGCTTAGATTGCTGATATTATTGTTTACAGCGATAAAGCTTATTTTTCTGAGTACAATGACCCTTTGTACGACCACAAAAAGTTTAAAATGAATTTTTAAATCAATTTTGAAAAATTAACCTCGCGGTCCTCCTTGACAGAAAAGATCCTACTTGACAGCTCGTTCCAAGGGGACCATAGTTGATCCATCGAAAAAATGTTGTCTTGTCAAAAAAAATGTTTGCATTAAAATGAAAAAAAGTGATCAGAAATGGTTTTTAATCGTGTTTTTTACCATTGTACATAAAAATTTACATAGGGCTTTAGTACCCAATTTAAAAATTTAAGAATTTAAGAATTTATAAGAATTTAAGAATTTAAGAATTTAAGAATTTAAGAATTTCAGAATTTAAGAATTTAAGAATTTAAGAATTTAAGAATTTAAGAATTTAAGAATTTAAGAATTTAAGAATTTAAGAATTTAAGAATTTAAGAATTTAAGAATTTAAGAATTTAAGAATTTAAGAATTTAAGAATTTAAGAATTTAAGAATTTAAGAATTTAAGAATTTAAGAATTTAAGAATTTAAGAATTTAAGAATTTAAGAATTTAAGAATTTAAGAATTTAAGAATTTAAGAATTTAAGAATTTAAGAATTTAAGAATTTAAGAATTTAAGAATTTAAGAATTTAAGAATTTAGGAATTTAAGAATTTAAGAATTTAAGAATTTAAGAATTTAAGAATTTAAGAATTTAAGAATTTAAGAATTTAAGAATTTAAGAATTTAAGAATTTAAGAATTTAAGAATTTAAGAATTTAAGAATTTAAGAATTTAAGAATTTAAGAATTTAAGAATTTAAGAATTTAAGAATTTAAGAATTTAAGAATTTAAGAATTTAAGAATTTAAGAATTTAAGAATTTAAGAATTTAAGAATTTAAGAATTTAAGAATTTAAGAATTTAAGAATTTAAGAATTTAAGAATTTAAGAATTTAAGAATTTAAGAATTTAAGAATTTAAGAATTTAAGAATTTAAGAATTTAAGAATTTAAGAATTTAAGAATTTAAGAATTTAAGAATTTAAGAATTTAAGAATTTAAGAATTTAAGAATTTAAGAATTTAAGAATTTAAGAATTTAAGAATTTAAGAATTTAAGAATTTAAGAATTTAAGAATTTAAGAATTTAAGAATTAAGAATTTAAGAATTTAAGAATTCAAGAATTGTAATTTGAAACTTTAGGATTTTTAAAATTCTTGACTTTTTTTTGATAAGGTCCTATAAACAAATGTAAACATTGAGTGTATCCCGCTTACTCCGATGGACTTTGACATAAGGTGTGAAAGGGATACACTCAATGTTTACATTTGTTTATAGGACCTTATCAAAAAAAAGTCAAGAATTTATGATTTTGAAAATAGAAATTTCCTCCTTGATTTTGATTGTAAATTTCTGTTGTCGATTTAACTAATCTAGTACTACATCTTTTCCAAGATTCCAACCTCTATCTGCTCTACCCTCGATTTGAGCTGCCACTCAAAAATAAATGAGCAACTGTCAAGTTTGACATATTCCGTAGAAAAAAACGCACACACAAAAAGTGTGAGAGTTGCATTTGTGATTTTGTTGCAGGAGGCGAAGATCGTGCCGCAAAATAATTTCTTGTCCGTCGATTCTTCCGGCTTCTCAGGAATCCGACTTGCCCTCCCGCTTCAAGTGTCTGTGATCAACCTCTCAGCAGCACCATGGCCGCAACATCCGGAACCAGTGCGACGACGGTGGCGGCGGCGACGAAATCGAAGGACAAAAAAAGCCAAGAGGAAATCTATGCCGAATTTCAGCAGCTGCGGAATCAACAGCGAAATTTGATCAATAACCTTAACACGCTCGAGATGGACCTGAAGGAGCACAAGTGAGTGGCCGGAAGTGGTTCGGCGGAGCGGGTTGCGACCGGTTTTTCTGTTTTATTTGTTTGCAGGAAGTGTCGGGGAATTTCGGGTTGGCATAACCTCAAACGGGTCAGGGACATTTTTTTAAAATGATTTTTTTTCCATTTTTGGGGATATTTTTTTGAAAATAAGTGTTGGCCACTTGCCCGAAGGGCAGAGTTGCGCGGAAGTTGAACAAGAAACAGCTGAGATTTTAGGAATTTATTGCACTTTGAGGAGAATTTCGGGAAAATGTTTTCGAGTGCACTTTAACCCTTGCAGCTCCATCGATTGGAATTGGAAGAATTAAGTTTTTATATTTATTTTCAGGACAGTGATCGACACGCTGAAAACGGTCGAGCCGGGCCGCAAGTGCTTCCGCCTGATCGGGGGCGTCCTGTGTGACCAAACCGTGGAGGTGGTCCTGCCCCAGCTGGTGACCAACAAGGAGCAGCTGGAAAAGCTCATCGAAACGGGCAAGGATCAAATCACCAAAAAGGGCCTCGAGATCAACCAGTTCAAGGACGAATACAACATCAAAATCCGCGGCCAGGACGGCGCGGCGGGACCGGGAGCGGGCAAGGAAAACGTCGACGACAAATCCGCCGCGCCTCCGTCCGCCAACCGGAACGTGCTGGTGGGACAGTTGTAGGAAGCCCCGTTCCGGCGCAGTAGGAGGAGGATGAGAAGGAAAACGTGTCCGCGCCGGCGTCCAAAAACCAAAACTCCAACCCAGAGCTCGGGCGGTAGGTTGTAATTTTTCCTACTAAAAGTACGATGTAATCGAGAAAAAAACGGAATTGTGTTGCAAGATAAATCGAGCAATATATTTTTTTAAGTTCTCGTACTCCAGCGAACGATTAAAAAGCATCAGCAACGTAATTATTTATCGTAAACCCTTAAACACATAGTACGTATCTCTCCCCCCTTGACTATCCGTTCACCCTTCGTAATCGTTTAGAATATCGCAAAACGTGAATCAAAAAAGCTGGTTCTTTCTATTTCATATTAAAAAAACATCTTTAATCGAAATAACGCGCAGAATGTCTTGTTTTCTGTTCTTCTTCGCTCTTTGCTTAAGACTAACCTTCTTGTACTAACAATAACCATCCTATTTCTGTTCACCTTGTTGCTTTGAAGAGATTGAAAATAAGAATACGATTAGTAAAACTAAAGACGCAACTACTTTCTCTTGCGTGGTGAATATCACTTCCTGGAAAGAAAATCAAACTTGTAGAGAAGTATGGCCAGCAAATTTTCAAGGAGATATATTTTTTTGGAATAAAACAGGGTTTTAATAAAATATTTTTTGCAATTCCGTCGTTAAACTACTTACTTTTCCTGTCATTCTTGAACGACGAAATAGCCTACTTTTCTGTACCAAAAATAACAGAATCGAATAGCAACACTTTTCAAAATAAATGCTAAAAAGTAACACTTTTCAGCACTGAAATGGGTGCTGAAAAGTTTTGAAAAGTAACACTTTTCAATTTTTTTTTTTATTTAAACGATTTATTGACAAAATGCATGAAAATTTGACTTAAAATTTCACTCAATGAGTGTTTTTCGGAATTACAAAAATTGTTGCCGAGATACCGTCAGTTGAAAAATTTAAACTTATTGGAAATTATTTAGAAGATTTAAATCTTGATTCTCGATAACCCTTCCTTGCCCTGATAAAAAGTGTAAACTAACAGAATATCGTTACCAAATAAATTACAATTAAATTACAATTACAAACTTTTTGTCCCTTTTTTAAAGTCTAAAAGAAAATTTGTAGCGAGCAATTTTCACCAATCGACAAAGGTACATGGACATTATTTAATAAACATTATTTTAACTGTAATTAATTAAATATCTTTTAAACCCAATCGTTGTTAGTTCTAAAAAAACTATTTTACGTTTTGAAAACATGAAAAAATATTGGAATTGCAAAAAAAAAATTCCAAAAAATTTTTATTTAAGTTATTGCAAAAATGTATAAAGAATTTGTTTCTTCAATCATTCCGCATAAATTAAGTGGTAAAACATTTTTTTTTCATTTTCATTTTTATTAGATTGCTTTAACAATCTAGTGCAGTTGTTATCCTGAGCTAAGATATCTTGAGTTGTTTTTGAAAAGGTCTATAAAAATATGAAAGACAATAGCTTATTGGTCCTTTTAAAAAAAAAACTCTAGATATGGACTGCTAAGGAAAAAAAAAATCAAAAATAACTATGAAACAGCTAATAGATGTGGGATAGTTTGAGGAAATGAAAGTGGTAAAACCAGCCGTCCTCTAACATGACAGTTTTCGTGAGTTGCGCGTATCCACCGACAGATGGCAAATGGGCCTCGTCGGAGTCCGCCCAATAAAAACGCAACTAAAAATTTGCATGGGAAACTTTTTTTTCGTGACGGCTTTCGCGGCACGCTCCCTCCAACTGTTCGAGACTAATATTTTAACGTGGCGTATCTTTAAACAAGTTTTTCAAGAAAATGATTCCAGAATGCTTATTTTGTCGTTTTAAACCGAAACAAGGCAAAAACTATATTAATTTAAACTATTCGCCATTTTCAAATGTTTGGCTAGATGATATCAAAGGCCGCCATCTTAGGCCCACTGGGCCCACAAAAAGGGGTACGCTCAGTTTGTATGGGAGCTGTCAACATGCTCCCGGGCGGGTAAAACATGAAATCTTGTCAAACAGAGTTTTTCACAGAAAAAAAAAACAATTAAATACTGACAACAAGATAAATCAACAAGATAGATCAATTTCAAAATTTACAAAATAAAATGGGAACTTGGCAAAAATATTTTAAAACGAATTCCTGGATATTTTCTAAATTCTTTGAAATCACAATAACAGTTATCTTTTTTAAGCGTTCTTTGGTTTATCATTAAATTAAGAACAAAATTTTAAATTTTTTTTTTTGCGATTTCCAGTTGAAACGAAGTATCAAAAAGCTATATGTTTTCCAATTTCAAAAATAAACATTGAAGTTTTGTTAAGAAAGTTGTCAACAGTTTTTTTTAATTCACTCAGATTTTTTTTTGATGTTTACGTTTCTAATCTGAATTATCCATTTAGAAGTATTTTGAAATATTTGTTGTCAAGTTTCTGTTTTTAAGAAACTTGTCAATAGTTTAATTTGTAAATTCATTTTGATTTTTTTTATGGTATTTATGTTATTTACTTTGTATAAAGAGTTTTTTTTGGTTTGAAATCATTCTTTAGATAACAAATGGCTATTATTTGAGGCTCTGGGAAAGTCGGGATTTTGAAAATGGGATTAGAGTGGTCACTCTGTAAATGACGCAGGACTACGACTGAAATTTGAATTGTAAAAATTTACACTTGACCAAACTATGGTTTCAGAGGCCAGTATTGTTTATAAACAAAACAATAGATTTATCTTGACATTTTAAGTGAAACTTATGTGCAGCGATTATCCGAAATTTCGATTACATATGTGGAGTTTGATTAACTGAAGGTTATGGGACGTTTTTTATACTGCCCCTGTTTGCATAAATGTCCCATATGCATTTTCATTAGTTCTAAATTATTGGTTTTAAATTGTGTGCTTTTTCAGAAAAAAAAAAAAAATCAAAAGTCTGTAGTAAATCCAGTTTTTTCGCGAAAAACAGCCTCATGTGTAATCCCTCTAATCACACCCCTCGCTCGATTCCTCCATTCTAGTACTACACCCTCAACTGTCAAAATTCTTCTTTCCCTTCTTTCTCCGTTTTCCTTTCGCTCGCGGTGCTGTCACAAAATTTCACTCGCTGAATGTTTTTTCTCGTCGCGGCAGCCAACAGCAGCAGCAGCCAGTAGTCGCCAGCCAGAAAGTGCAACACACGATCCCGGAATCCCCCCATTTTATGCGTGGATGCGTCGCAAATCGGAACCCCACTGTTGGTGACGGAAACCGCCCGTGTGATCCCCGTCGTCGCTGGAGTGCGTGCGTGCGTGAAAAAGGAAAAAAGTCGCGAACAGCAGTGAAAACACGCCCCGTTCTTTCCCGGCTGACTGCTGCACTTCCGGTTGCTTCGTGTTTCCTGGGTGGACCAGGTTCGGGGACCGCAACCGGAGATCTGGGAGGTTCGTGCGATGCGTTTTTGGAAGCCACTTTTCGGAGTGAAACAGTGAAAGCGTTTGTAGTTGTGGGTGTGTGTGCGTTTGTGCGTGAGAAAAAAGTGGAAAATCTGCTGGAATTTTACGCTGCAGAGGAGTGAGAAGCAGCGGTAAAGTTGAGGAAGAAGAAACGGCAGAGTTCCGGAACGGGGTCGGACTTCCAGCAGGCCTACTAAGGATTCTCGGGGAAAGGCTCCAAACAAGTTGGTTTCAGGATTCTTCTGGAACAGAAGGAAACCATCGAAGGAACCCGGTACGCACACTCCTTTGAAAACTTTTGACAGCTCTGTGCCGTCAAAAGCTGTCGGAAAACATCGCCGGAGATTTTCACCGGTAAGTGTTTCGATTCCATAACAAAATCCCATTGAAATCATGAGCTGCCCGGATGAAAGTTCTCTTAAATTGATCTTCAAGAACCAACGATGCAAACCACCCACTAAATTCCCCCTCTGGGAACCATCCTCCATCACGCGGGGTCTAACCCAAATTGAAGCCGACTTAAATTTAGAACCTCGCACTGACAAGAGGAGGTGTCCTTGTTTTCCGTCCACTTGCGTGCGTTTTTTTGTTGTTGTTGTCGCCTTCAGGGAAATTAAAGAAGAAAAGCGAGAGTATTGTTACGTGGTCGTGTGGCGGCGCCGCCACCCGGTGACCATAATGGCCGAAAAGTAACAAGATTCATCACCACACTCAGCGACGACACCCCACGTAATGACCGGAATTTTCGAAGGTTGACGGTTTTGTTTTTCTGGGAAGTAGAACGACCAAAACGGTTCCAGGGACAAACAGGCTTGCGTAATGAGTAACGAAAAATTAGTCGAAGGTTTTAATCACACTGTCTCTATAAGGCGCGATGCAGCGATCCGCTTTCTTTGCCCGTTTGCAAATTTCGTAATCGCAAGCGCGAGCCAGCGTAATTTGATTAAAAGGAAGTTTATTATTCTCTCCCCGAGGGCGAACGAACGGCGCAAGCAGTTTGTTGTCAACAGTTGATACCGGGGCGCAGAGATTCTTTGCTTGTTTGCTATCAATTTGATGTTGCATGTTTTGGATTGGTTTTCGAGAAACAAATTCGTTTGAAAAGAATACTGTTAGCAAATAGTTTTCATTTTTGCTAGAATGACGCAGATTTCATGGTTATGGCAATTTTGACAAACTATGGGAATAATTGAGTCTTAACATTTATTTTAAATTTGTGATATTATTGTTCACAACGATAAAGCTTATTTTTCGGAGTACAACCCTTTGTACAACCGCAATGGATTTGGATGGATCAATTTTGAAAAATTAACTTCGCAGCCCTTCTTGACAGAAAAGTTCTTACCTGACGCTCGTTCCAAGAGGATCATATGATCAATTTAATTTTTTGCATTAAAATAAAAAAAGTGATCAGATAGTTTTTAAGATTTTTTTTACCGTCGTACATGAACATTAACATAGGGTTTAGGAACCTATTTCCATTTTTTCGTCATTTAAGCATTTTGGCTTTCTCTGAAAAAGGTTTAAACAAATCTCAAGTTTTTAAATTCTCATACTGGCTGAAAACAACATTCAATACTACAGTTTTTCAGTTTCTTTTTTTAAAATTGTTTCCATTTTTATAAGACGAAAAACAAGAGAATAAAAAAAACTCTTGAGAAAAAAAACTAAAGATAAACTTGTTTTTGACATATAGGGCAAAAAATTTAAAAATTGCGAAATTATTTCTATTGTTAAGATTAGATTATTTCTACCAGATTTCAGCTCTGAAAGATAACCATAAATAAAGAACGAAAATTCTCAATAAAGAAAATTTTCTCTGCATTTCGACATATTTTTATAGAGTTGCTTTTCCTTCATAAAATTCATTGAATTTCCATCACTGCATATTTTTCGTATAAAAAAAATCTTAAAAATGCGAAAAATGCCTATAACTTGAAAACAGCTCTTTTTTCAAAAAAATGTATTAAGTCATTTTGAATTGCAAATTTGATTATGCATTTAACGAAGATTTTAGAAATTTAGTTTGACAATATTTAAGAACGACTATTTTTGTCCAAAAAAAAAAAAAACCGCAAATTAAAAAAAATAGTATTTTTGAAAAATTCGGCCTGTTGCAAAAGTTTTAGCATTTTACAAACAAAAAAACTCTAATAAAGTGAAGAAGCAAAAAAAAAAAATGCTTCGTTTGCTACCCATATTGCAAATTTTGAAAATTTGCGTATTTTCGAAAAAAAAGGTATTTTGTGATTTTTTTATATTTTACAAAAAAAAAAGCTTACATAAAGTGAAAAAGCATACAAAATTTCGATTCGTTTGATACCCATATTGCAAATTATTTTTTTTTGGTATTTTCAAAAAAAATACGATATTTTGTGAAAGTTTTAGTATTTAAAAAAAACCATTTTTAAAGTGAATACGCATACAAAATTTCGCTTCGTTTGATACTCATATTGCAAATTATGAAAATTTGAGTACTTTCGAAAAATACGGTATTTTGTGAATAATTTTGAGTACATATCTGCAGCAACATTTGAAATGGGCGGTACGACATTGCTCTTACGGCTTTTCATTACACGCGTTTAAAAGAGACGAAAGGCCGTAAGAGCAATGTCGTAACGCCCCTTTCAAATGTTGCTCCAGATATTTTACTCTGAAACTTACTAGATGTTCAGAAAATATATTCTTAGTGAAAGCATTGACAATTTAACTTGATATGGTTGATTTAAGTCGATTTAGAAAGATTTTAAAAATGAGTTTATCGAGAATTATCGAAATAACGAACCTCGATTATTTCATCGTTAACAACCTTGATTAATTTCGATGAAACAATAAGTTCTATGTTCTCAAGAAGTTGGCATTTGGGCTGTAATAAAAATTGTTTTGAAAATGAGTCTTTTCATAAGTTTCTGAAGAAAACTATAAATTCTTATTTAACTTAATGTTTCATTGAAAACAAATACAACTTCAAAAAACTGACAGCTCGATACATTAACAGTTTTAAAATAAAATATCAATTTGAAAAAAAAAGTAAAAAAACTTGACAAAAACACTTTTACAAATCTAGATTCCTAGAAATCTTAATATATTTTTAAATTGAATAATAACTTTCATCATATTTTTAGATTATCTCCTAAATAAAAAAATTAAGAATAAATTTTAAATAAAGTTAATTTAAACTTTTTGCACTTCTCTTTTCTTTCTTGAAGATTTCTGTATGCTTTTTACAGTTGTTTGGAGATTTCTCTATGAATCAAATTATGTTATAAGTGTTTTCATTTTTGAGGTATTTTGAAGATTTTTTTTCGTGCCTATTATTTGAGATTCTTGAAAAGTCGGAAATTTGAAAACGGGATTTGTGTGGCCACCTTGGCCATCAAAAACCTTTTTCGACGATTTACGAGCACGTGGTTTCGCGAATCTGGATTCGCACATTCAAATGCAGTTCCATTCTAATTTGTATTACTGAATCAGCTCTTTAATCTATTGTGTCCAAGCAGATTCATTTTGCTGCCTTTCTAAGCATGATTATCCTAGCTCTCTCTCATTTGCCTAATTTATTGCTAATTTTAAAATATAAATATAACTGAAATTGACTGTACAAAAAGTGAAATAAAAAAAACTCTATCGAACCAAATAGATTTATCATTAAAAATTGCGTTAAATTTAAAGTCGGTGTATTCCATAATAACCTAACTTTATTTTTTTTTCCTATTTCAGAAAATATTTTTGCAATTTTTTAATCAGAACCTATTTCTGGTATAAGCAACTAACCTTAACACATGACCTACAGTTACGATTGAGAGGTGTAGATCAAATCGCCAATCACCTGTGATGACTGATCTTCAGTTCTTCACTAGTTAGTTATTTAACAAAACTATTTACATGTTAACAACATTCCTTCAATCGCAACTGACATTTAAAGCCCGCAAGTTCTAGCCCTCCCCAAACGTTGCAATTTCAAACTTTACGCAAAAGAACGACGACACTCGGTGCCATTTCCTCGTTCAGCAGAGAGAGTAAAAAAGTCTACCGCCCAGCAACGACGACCCGCACCAACATTGACGTCGTCGTCAAAACGTCGTACTTTATATTCTAATGAGACTTGCTATTTTTAAAAACTAAAACAAGCGCCAAAGTCTCGGGGCTCCACACACAATTTGGCATTTTTTTTTTCTTCTTTCTTTGCTTTCGCATGTGTGTAACTCCGATGATTGTTGGTGCACACACGTAACACCAGTACCAAGTCGAGTTCCGCCGCCGATAACAACAACACTTAAAAGCCAGTCTTAGGTCAAACTGGTGCTGGTGGTGTTATCGGTGCAGCTCCGAGTCCTTCGCAACGTCTTAAAGTACAGAGTATGGGGGACTTATCTTGGTGTGTGGAGTGTTGAGACGGGCAAGCTTTTGTTTGTTTGTTTTTTTTTTTTGCGTTTTCAATCAATTTGATTGTTTTGCTAGCTTTGAAGATTTGGAATTTGTAATGAAGTTCTGACACACATTTTTTTTAAACAATTTGAAGTAAGAATTATTCAACATATGCTTTAAGTCTGTTATTGGGACTTTTGACGAAAATTGCTGAAATACTTTTAATCTACATATTTAACCCTCTACTGCTCAATTATTTTTTTCGATTATTTGTATTTTTCCCGTGTTTGAGCAACGTTTGTTGTACGATAAAAAATATTTCTCTTGTTTTTTTTACTTGTTTCATTTTTAGTATTCTAATTTGCATTTATCTTGTTTAGTTTATGTTTGTTTTTGATAGTATTTGGCCTATTCTTCCACCTCCTATCGTTACCTTTTGCCTATCTAGTTTTTTTCATGTTTATACAGTCACTTTTTCAATTTTTTGCATGTTTTTACCATTTTTCGCTTTAGAATGATACCATTATCATTGAAATTGTAAACAAAATGCTCAAGTTTTAAGCCAAATCGCCAAATCGGTTAAGGGGTCGAGGTTTAGGGGTCGCTCTTCAGCGTTCGTTGAAGTTTGTATCTGAATTAAAAAAGAATAGGGCAAATTTCGTCAAGAAAACATTTGATAGGGTTGTCAGATCTTCAACGTTTTGGGCTCGTTGGAAAGGTCTTTTAAATACCTTTCTAAAAATGTATAGAATGAAGGGTTTTCATACAAAAATTACCCTTTTTACAATCTTCCGAAGTCTAGCCTAAACCGTTTTTTTAGCATAACTTTTGAAATACTTTTCTAAACTTCATAATGTTAACTAGGGTCTGGGAAATGAAAGTTAAAAAAAATCTTCGATTCACATTTATTGAAAATCTAGTTCGTTTCCAAGGATACTAGATGACACCAGAAAAAAGCAGCTTCTTAATTTTTTTGACTTTCATTTTTTAAAGGGTTAAAATGGATGAAAATAAACATTTTTGTGCATGTTTCTATTGTGAAATTGTCTCAGGAACACAAAAATGATAAAATTATTACCAGAAATTGGAATCTAAGCGGTCCCCGAGCACAAATTTACAACCAAAAAATTCACTAAAAGTAAAAGTATCTATTTAATATGTTAAACTGCCTTACCCAAAGCGTTCTCAGTCTCAGATGGTAGTCCCAGATGTCCCCTACAAGCTGCAGGTCGAACCGAGTTGATATCTGGATGGAACACTTTTTTATTTGAGTTTGAAAATTATGCTATTTTTTCACTAAAATGCCAATAACTCCCTTTAGATTTGACCAATTGGGATGCTTCTTCCTGCATTTTGTTGCATTTTTAAGCCCTTTCAGATGCATTGTGAATTTTGAAATTAAATTTAATTTTGCCAAAGTTTATAGCTTTTTTAAGATTTTGGGGGCTTTTGAACTTTCAAATTTTGTGTCCTGATTTGCCCACTTCCCGTTGACCTAGAGTGCTCATATTTTGGCCAGATGCTAGTTTTATATGTACAAACAACCCCTGAAAACATTCCCGTCCTAATCCCCCCGAGATCTACAAACTGACATGGCGGGCGCCGTTGGTGGCCAATGACTGTTACCTATTTGCTTCTGATCTAGTTTTAATGATCTTGATGTTTTATCTTTTCAACGCATTCATACATGCTGTTGATAAGGGAAACACCATTAGATCGTTTAAGCGTATGGTCGGTTGTATTGATAGGATATTACGGTCCTGTTCAGCAACGGAGAAGGACAACCATGGGTGGTCTCTCATGCTCATGCTCAATTTTCTCATATATTCGAAAACACATTTTTTCTGAGTTGATTGAAGATGGAGACTACCTTTAAAAAAAAACAACAAATATATCCTTAAAATAATCATAACTAAAAAACACTATCAAAAATGTTAGACAATGTGATCTAAATAGTTTACAATTGATTTTACTAGAATATTATTTTAAAATTTGTACTTTTAGCAATAGCTATTAATTTGCTTCCTAATTTTTAGAAAAGTAATTTATTTAAGATCTCCATTCGTCATCGTTTTTAATCCTCAATTTTCACGAAACGAATGATTCAAGTTTGATGTCCTGCTCGAAAGACAAAATATCCGTATTTTGAAAATAGCCTTTCACTGTTGTGAGGCCGAAAAACAAGAATGTACCAACAAGATTAATGAGGGCCGAAAACAGCGCCAATCCAAACAGGATCAGGCCAGAGTGGGAGGGATGACACCGTTTCTCTTCGGACTACTATTTGATAAATTGTGTGTTTTGGTTGCTTCAATTCTCGACCCATTATTGGGTGCTGTGAATGATGGAAAATAAGATGTTGCGCCGAAAATCGTTGCTTGGTGAGTAGAAAAATATAGGTCAAACTTAATTCATATTAAAAAATTTGATTAATCACAACTTACACTTGATTATTATAACTAATCTATGTTTGGATTTTAAACCAATTAAAAAATAAATCACAAATTACAAGAAAAATCATACACCTGTTGCGCAGATTTATTTCACATCCACTCAATCCTCTCGATCTGGTGTCGTCACAAACAAATATTTGTGCGAGGTTCTCTTCCAGAAATAAACTTTTCTATTTTTGATTTAACCACCTCCAGTCTTCTTTTTTTCTTGCTGTGTAAGGTGGGAGTTTTAAGTTGCCGTTAAATTAAAAGTGAATAACGGTTTCGGAAAATCGAGACGCATTAAAAATCATCAAATAATAAAAAAGTGTCCTTGTCATCTTTGAGAAATTTCATTGGCTTGTTGCCTGTTTAAGCCATAATAGCTGCAAATTGCTGAGTTCGTTGTAAATCACATATATTTACGGGCGGCTGCCAGAAAGGAGCCAGACGTTTTGCAAAAAAAAATGTTTTTTTTTTTAGCGCAAGCATGAATGAAAACGTCAACCTGCAAAAATACTTTTATTCGCTACTGTGGTGGTGACAGGACCATTTTCGCTCGCCAATCGCCAAAACAATTTTCGGAAGAAAAAATAGAGCAAAAAATGAGCCAAGATTTTTTCACGTTGAAAAGTTGTTATTTAATAAATCTTAAGTGTTTAGCAAATTTAGCTTACTTTAACTAAAGATAACGTTACATTTATGAAAGTTTGATAAACATTAAAATAAATAAAAATGTCAATAGCTGACAAATCTCCCCTTCACAAATGAAAACACGATACACACCTTAGACTTCTTTCTCAAAAGGTGTGATTCATTGAAAAAGATGCGCGCCCCATCCCATTTCCGTTCCGTCCAACTCCGATCACTTCCCCAGCATCATCAAAACAGGAGATTGTGTCGCTACTCACACGTGTTTTTCATTGACAAGCACACCACACCGGTGAAATCCCGAAAATGTTTGCGCCCTGACTTTTCCGACTCAGAAATAGAATTGCGCCGCGTGCGTTTGGAAATGAGTGCAAATTGGGAGGGAAAGTTGTTGTTTGTTTTGGTGATGTTTTTTCTTCTGTTTCGGTGTGAAAATTTACACGAGTTAAGATTTTTTAAAATTATTGTTTGATGTAGTAATTTTTTGTACTCACATAAATTGTGTATAATTTTGAACTTTAGAAAATGAATAAAATTTTAAATAATCTATGTTTAATTGAATACAGTCGACTCTCTGGTTGTCAATATCCAAGGGACTGTCGAGGAAGAGAATCATCAGTTTACAGAACGATGCAAAATGAAGACTCGATTGAAAATATGTTTTTCTTGGTACCCAGCTATGGGAGACAATCATGGCAACGTCCAGCAAACAAAAACAAACTAATGTCAAACACCCTTCAAAGCTTCGTTTCGCCAAGAAAAATGTCTATGCAAGCCATGAGAAAATGAAATTATCGACAACCGGAAGAGATTTTTAAAGCAAACAGAATCCAAGGGACCGTCGAGGAAGAGATCCTTCAAGCAAGAGAAAATATCGAGGAGTAAAGCAAATCGAAGTATGCAGTTTGAAGGGACTGAAGAATTCATCGATTGATGGAGCAATATTGATATCGAGAAGATCGACAGCCAGAGAGTCGACTGTAGTAAGATTATGACAATTTAAAATGTTGAAAAAAAAATCATTGAAAAGCATTTAAGATTTTTTGACTTATTTATGAAATTTTGAAAAAATGTGTACAATCATACAATTGTCAATCAACAATTTAACAGTCAATTCGAATGATCAGAAACTCACCACGGTTATTTTGATTTCACCACAGCTCTTTTATACGTGTTTGAAAGAAATGTTAAAAAAAAATAGTTTGGTCTAAACTATGAAATAAGGAAAATTATTTGTTTGTAGACCTTTTCAATAACAAGGCTTGATTTAAAAAATTTTAAATCATTTTTGTTGAAAACATCAGATAATTTCGCAATAGTTTTATTCTTTAACATGAAAAATCGGACCAATAGTTTTCGAGATATCGTCAGTTGAAATGTTTAGGTTCATTAGGTGACACTTCGAAAAAAATCGTTTTCATCGATTAATGTAAAGTACTTTTCGACTGCAAATTCGATTTTGCTTTAACTTTTTTTGAAATAATTTTTGGTCCAGGTTTTTGATATTTTACAAAAAACACGTTTTTCTAAAAAAAATCATATCTCTTAATCCAGATTTTGCATGCATGTGGCTCAGAAGATGTCTTTTTTAGTACCGTAATAGTAGTTTATGCAACAAGTTGCAAAAAGAAGATTTTTTCAGCACGAGTCGTACATTTATCTAACGAGGTTTACCGAGTGCTGAAAAAATCAAGTTTTGCAAAGAGTTGCTTACAATATTTTTTGCAATTCTGAAAACACTTTTTATTTATGTCAAACATCCATATGTTAAGTAAATTCACTGTTCAAAACTAAAAAATATTGAAAAAAGTCTCTTTTTGATAAAAGTGCTGAAAAGTTCAACTTTTCAGCACCCATTTCAGTGCTGAAAAGTAGTACTTTTCAGCACTGTTGTTGAAATGTATTAATTTTCCATTCTATTATTTTTGGTTGAGAAAAGTAGGCCGTTTCGTCGTTCCACTGTGACAGGAAAAGTAAGTAGTTTCACGCCATAATTGCAAAAAAAAGCATATACAGTAGTTGTTCGGTAACTGGGCGTTGTTTAACTGGGCTGCTTTTTAACTGGGCGCTCGATAACTGGGCCGTAGCCCAGTTAAAAAGCAGACAAACGTCAAAAAATCAAAACAAACCAAAATGACCGAGGGGTTAATGGATGCAATAATCATATTCAATAAATAAAGAAACTTTTTTCAAACTTTTGTTTAATTTCAAGTTACAATTGAAGAAAAATGAAAAGAAAGCATTGTAAATAAATTTGAGTAACTTTTATTTTAATATTTCATCTGGAAAATATTATGCATCGGTGGTCCCCTCGTTATTTTTTGTTCAGCCCAGTTAACGAGCAACATTCGGTGACTGGGCTACGTTCTCAGCCCAGTTACCGAACAACTACTGTAAAAAACTTCGTAAATGAAAAAATACACATTTTCAAATTTAACTTTTCGTGTTAAAAGTTAAATAAAAAATCGGATTTTTTCCGTGTACCTATTTCTTCTGAAAAATCCTAATCCTAACCTGGGTGCTGAAAAGCCAGAATGCGTAACGTGATTTTCGAATGCTCCTCACTACTCGAGCTACATCACAGCTATAAACTTAAACAAAGTAGAAGGCTATGTTCAAGCTCATGCATGACTTATTTTTGCAGCTGAAGTGGTTTGTTTTGAAATTTCTTGGATCTGATGATTTAACATTTTTTCATTGTTTTATTACAGCTGTTCTTTAAACAAATCGTTGACTTCGAATTCCTCAAAAGCCTGACCCCACGAAATAAAAAAAAAATCGTCAAAAAATTTATTGATCCATTATAATACTTGCTATCTTTTGCTAACCTTTTGCGAACAATAAATTGATTCCGCTTTGACAGTTCTAAATTAACGACCGCTTTAGAGCTTTACGAACCGCTATTCCACACCCAGATCCTAACCTACAACTTTGTCGAAGATACAAAATCGATCAGAAAATCCCTTCTCAAGTTACAGAATCTCATACATTTACATAACCATTTTGGTTGACCCCAAAATTTGTATGGAGACTTGATTGGAAAAACTAATGATGCAAACTTGCTTCTTTTGACATAGGAAAAAAAAATAAAATAAAAAAATTAAAAAAAAAATCGCGAAAAAAATATGCGAAATCGTAGAGATTTACTCATAGAAGTTGTCGAAACAGAACAATTTGCCTTGCTGCTCATACAAAATGGGCATGCTAATATTCAAACATCTATATCTTGAAAAGAAATTTTCTAATCGATGTGGTATCTTCGGCAGAGGGGTAGGTTAGAAATAGAACGTTTCAAAAAAAAAAAAAAAAAAAAAAAATGGTGGGGAGGGAAAAATCCAGATTTTTTTTTATTAAAAATGTTCAATTCCCAAATATTCCCATATTTTTTTGTTTTTTTTGCCTTCCTCACCTCACTGAGGAAAGGCATTAAAATCACTCGAAAAATAAACTTCTTAAATAGGTCTCGTAGACCCACCTCCACGTATACATATCGACTCAGAATCAAATTCTGAGCAAATGTCTGTGTGTGTGGATGGACGTAGATTTTTTTCTCACTCACTTTTCTCGGAACTGGCTTGACCAATTTTGTCCGGATCTGTGTTTTTAGATCCGTCTACAGGTCCCATAGGTCATATTTTCATACCATTATGTTTAGTAAAGTACTTCAAAAGTTATGCTAAAAAAACGATTTTGACTAAAGTTCGCAAGATTGTAAAAAGGGTGGTTTTTGTAAGAAAAGCTGTAAGAAATGCTATACATTTTTAGAAAGGTATTTGAAAGACCTTTCCATTGAAGATCTGACAACCCTATCAAAAGTTATTAGCACTTAAGTGTTATTTATACACTTTTTGGAGGCCGGATCTCAGATATTTTGTTGAAAACTTTGTCCGGATCTCTCATGCGAACTATCGTTGTATAGGTAATCAAAAGACCTATCCAACGCGTCCAAAACATTGAAGATTTGACAACCTTATCACAAGTTTTAAGCATTTAAGTGGTATTTATACACTTTTTGGAGGCCGGATCTCAGAAATTTTGATAAAAACGTTGTCCGGATCTATCATGCGACCTATCTTTGGATAGGTAATTTAAAGACCTTTTCAACGAACACGAATTGGATTGGAGATCTGACTACCCTATCATAAGTTGTAAGTACATAATTGCCCTGCAATATGAAGACCTGACCTTTAAATATGAGGAAGGCACCAACCACCTAAGGGTGGATTAAGTAACGTTTTATTTGTTTAGGGAACAAAAAAAAAACTCTGGTGCAAAACCTGGTACCAATGTTCTGAAATTTTGTTAGCAAAACTTTTCATTTGAAAATATTGGAAATATTATCACTTAAACAATTGTATTTTTTTCAGATTAAAGTTAAAATTTTCAATCGAATACTACCTTGAAAAGCTTTTCAAAAAAAAAATCCTTGAATTTGAACACGTATAACTTACGAATTATTAATTAAATGTTTGTAAATTTGTTTAATGGCTAGAATTTCCAGCAAACTTTGATTTCCAGAATCTTGAATGGTGGCATGTCTACAATAATTTTCAAATGATAAGTGTTTATTTGTGAACGCGATGAAATACAGGTGGACTCCAACCACAGACATACCCGCTAGTACGGCTGCAACATTGTACTACCATGCTGTAGTAAATGTGTGCTGTTCGGCGTGAATCCACTGACGATTTTCAGACGACGCCAAGAAGAAGGAGACGCCAATGCAGTATTATTAGTACACTGGTAGGGTGCAGAATGCGGTCACAGCCGCCACTCAATTTATTTACGCGAAACTCGTCAGGCCACACACACAGACAGCACGGACAATCAAAGTTTGACAAACCGAAGAAGACAGTAACAACTTTTCAAAAGGGCGAATCCCTCAGATGTAAACAAACTGAGTTTTTGTCAGAATCATATAAAGCGAACAAAACTGATTCTAAAACACCCTCCAACATCTCAAAATTCCGAAAATACGTAGTTTTACAAGCAAAAAACAAAAGGGCTAATCAACAACATCAATCAAAACAAACCAAAATGAGTTTCCGCCCTTGTGTTTTCACCCAATCACGAGGGGCGACGTATATTTAGAAACACTAAATTTTCGTTATAATTAAGTGAATTTTAACCTAACAATCCTCAAAATGGATCAAAATGTATGTTTCTGATGTCTCTGACCACAATTCCACAACAAACACAGATTTGTATGATCCTAAATACATAACTTTTTAATTTCAATTATTGTAGTATCGGATCTGGTCTGGTTTCACAATCTAGATATGAAGGTCCATAATTTACCGGTTCTTGGAACATCCGGGGATTCTGGGTCGAGCAGTTGCAGGACAAAAAGTTAGTGTAGGGAGGTTTAGGAGGAATGCCGTACAAAATCATCGCCTCCGTAACCATTGAAGCTATGCAAAGATTGAGAAGGCAGGATGGTGTCGCGGGGTGGCCTAGTCGTCAGGTGCCATGTCTCCCACTTCCGGCGGGGACACCCCAAGGAACGTCACTTCAATATAGACCACATCGTCAAACCAACTTGCTACTTACGGTGTATCCTGGCTCAACGAGTCTTGGCCTGAATCGGACTCCTTATGAAGGCTTTATAGACCAATTTTTTATCACTGATGTCGCAAATATTACTGTATTATCACTGACTGTAACGTTTCAAAATGATAAAATAGTTGTTTCACCACTTTTTTCTTTAAAAACCCGAAAAATGAACAAAAAACAAAAGGGCGAATCTGTTGTTTACTTCTGCTTTGTGGCGTAACCTGACGGGCGAAACCGTTGTTTTGGTTGAGTGGGTGGCGAATACGGTGGGGCGAAAATGTAGGCACGCTCTTCAAAAAGGCGTAATTTCTTTTTCTCAATTTTTAATAGCAAAAACACCTTAATTAATTTCAAATTGCTCTCTATGATGAAATTATTGCTATTTTCTATTACGTTTTGACAAAATTGATGGTTTTCATGCTTTTTTGTGGAAATAGGAATTGATCGAAATTGCAAAATTTTGAATGTTGATTTTCCCGAAACGGCAGGATCGTAGGTTTCGCCCTTTTGAAATGTTGTTACTGAAGAGTACAACAAAACATTGGAATATGCTGTTTTTTGTGATAGGATTTTTTTTTGCCTTCTGAAAAACAAGTATCTAATTGAAAATAAATATTATTATTTCAACTCTCTCAACAAAACAAAAGTTGCAAATTGCTCATGGCATTGAATTTCCATAAACTTCTGTTAATTACCCCGGACAACATGTGAAGTCAATTAAACGTCTTGGCCAAACAGCCATTTGACGTAAACGGGCAGAGTTTTGAACACCCGTTGGCGTTGTAGGCTGTCACACCATTTCACTGGCACCTGCTTCAACTCCCACATCATAATCCTATAATCCCGGTTGACCGATTGAATCACGAATGTAGAAGTATTTCATTTGGGCCAGATGGACCAACTGTGGTCTTAGCCTGTCTTTTGACAACCACAAATAAAAAAAAAAAAAAAAGTATTTCATTTGTAGATATTTGTTTTCCTCAAAAAGTACAACTTTCATGCAAGTTTAGCCACTCACGAATGACCTTTTATTTTGAGCTAAAAACTGTGGTAGACCGGTTGTCTATTCTTCTCATCCTCTTTGACAACTGTAAACAATACCTCAAACGCGAGCTGAGTTTTCCTCGTGGTGTCACTTGAAACAACATGAGAGTACAAATCCACAAGTTATGCATCGATTTAAAGTGTTTGCGGTCAAAGGTCCCGTCGAATACTATTGGATATTCTGGCATAAACTGGTCGACGCCTTCGGTCGGCTTGTGACCGCCCTGATGAGCTTCGTCGAGGTGATACTGTTTGGAAATCCCACCAATCTGCTACCAACCTGCGTGAACAGGCTGTCACCATGGAGGGCGAAACAAAAGGTAATGTTTTGTCGCTGTCGTTTTTTTTGCAAATGCTCAGTTCAAATTCTGCGGACATTCATTAGTACCTATTAATTTTTTTTTTTGAGATGTGAAAAAGAAACCATAAAAATATTAAGTTAATTTCTTTAAAACCAAATTTTAAGGTTGTAATACAACTCGTTTGTTATTTAATTTCTACCAACACGGAAAATCTTTCAAAAATTCACAAAATTTTGCCAATAAGTACATACTGGGAATGATAATACATTTACTTGACATAAAACCTTTAATATGGCAAAATTTCAATGTTTTGAAAATATGCAATTTAGGCTGGTACAAATTTTATTTAAAGTTTTTGTCTCCCTTCTCCTTCAAAATTGGCCCAAAAAATCAGGGGGCAAAAAAATATTTTTTCAAGAAACTTAAAAATTTCAATGGAATTTGAAGTGCAATCAGTTGAAATCAATTTAAAATGCATTCCCCTGCGTTTAGAATCATTTTTAGCATGTTTGGGTTGATTTAAAAATCTCTTGAATTTTTGAAAATTGTCGTTGTTTAGTATCGCAAAATGTTTTTTTCGCAAAAAGTTTTGTTTTCGTCAAATCTTACATTTTTTGAAAACTAATGATTACATAACAACTACTAGTGTATAATGCATTTTTTTTTAACTTTTCCGTACAAATGATGATGGCTTGTTATTTCAATATTTATATTTTTATTTTTATATTTTATATATGCGAAAACTAATTTTTAATACTTTTGAAATATGTACTTATCGAAACTTCAAACAATTCAATGAGATGTATGGGACACTAAACCGATTCTAATACGAACCACTAAAAAAAACGGAATCGACGTAACACCTTATAATGTGGCCCTCTTAAACCTTGCGGTTTCTTCAACGGATCCACAGGCGTGTATCGTTCTTTTTGCGACAAGACTCCGCCTCCCGGGTTTCCTAAGTGTGAAGGTATGGCACGGGGAGAGGGCACCGAATACCTATATTAACAATTAGAATTTTTGCGTCTGCCTCGGGATTCGAACCGGCGACCTCTGGATTGTGAGTCCAGTGCGCGGTCCGATTGATCCACACAGGCAGACATACGAACCACTGGTCGCTAGTAAATCGGTACAGGTCGATAGACATAAGGTCGAAAAATAAAAAGCTGAATATACAAATGGACAAAAGGTCGAAATTGGTAGAAAGGTAGAATGGACTTAAGGTAAAAAACAAAAGGTCGAAATGACATTAGGACATATGGACAAAAGGTCAAAATTTGACAAAACGTCCAATGGAAAAAAGATCGAATGGACAAAAGGTCAAAAATACGATAATATCACAAAATTTTGTTTGTGTTGAAAAAAATAAACAATAATAAAGACAGACAATTATTCTTTTTTTTTAACAGAGAATGCAAACTGACAGAAATATTATTCAAGAGAGATAAAATAAATGAAACTCTTTGAATTATGTTTAAATCGAGACTTTCTTCTTATAAGTTTTTTAAGGAGCTGCTCTGCCCATGATCGCATAAATGTCCCATATGCATTTTCATCGTTTTTGAGTAAATGATGCAGTTTGGTTCAGAATCGTGTGCTCTTTCAGAAAAGCCTATAACATCCAGTACTTTGTTCTAGAAATCAGGAGGAAATCCATTTTTTCAGGAAAACTTAACACGTAGCCTTATGTGTGGGACAAACTTCAAATGCGTTTTTCTCAGCTTGCTGTTTTTGCATATGGGACATTTATGCGAACATGGGCAGTGCTTATATTAGAAGGAATGAAAAAACTAAAGAATGAAGTGCATAGAAACAAGAAAAAAAACTTTGTAAGGACATGACATTCTTCAAATCGTGTTTGATCTATGACTTTTTCTTATAAAACATTTTCTAAGGAACTGATCATGTTTAATAGAATGAAAAAAAAAACTCACTTAAATCTTACTTAAATTCAAATGAATTATTTGAAAGAGTAAAAAAACTCACAGAAATGTTACAGAAACAACAACAATTTTTTTTTTGAAAAAATCAAACTGAATTGAAATTAAATTATATTAGTTTTTCTCATAACACATTCCTAAGTCCTCAACAATGTTGAGTTCGGTTGCATTTAAGCCCCTTAACAACTTCCCAAATATTGGGAGCGATTGATTACCTCCACACTTTACTAATTGCATTTAAATTTTGTATGGGAAAACTTTATTTTTCACATTTGGATATACATTTTTTTATTTTTCACTAAAAAATAAAGAAATAATTCTCTAAAACTTTCCGAAAAGGTGAGCCTATCATGCTCCTGTTAAAAGATACAGCGTGCACAAGACAATTTTTATACTAGTTTTTAGGACGCTGTATCTTTTGACAGGAGTAAGACAGCAAGAATTTTCTTATTTTAACGCTATTGTATTAGTTTGGAAATTTAGTTTATAATAAAAAAAATACAAACATTGTTGCGTCAGACTTTTTCTCAAAAATCATTCAAGAAAAACAAAAGATATTAAATAACATCTGGATTATGGTTTTGTTATTTTTTTACACTTTCGACCTTTTGTCCATCCGACCTTTTTGTGACATCCGAAAAGTGAGACGATTCCAAAAGGAATTTTTCATCAAATTTGCGAAATCTGGTTTTGAATATGATGTAAATTTCTCTAAAGTTATCATAACTTTAGATAAGGTATACAAATGCTCACATTTTATAATTTTAGACCTAAAATGTTATCTAATGGCTCGAAACCGATATCCTTGAAGAGTTGCTTAAATTTTGTTAGTTTTTCTAGCAAATAGTGTTGTTTCAATACTACTTATTAAAAAAAAATTAAGCTGAATCTGGTATCCACCGCGTATCCTTACAATGCATTCATCTCAATGTGAAATCGAGATTTTCATAAATCAGAAAGCGCATCAGAAACAAGTTAGTTATGCAAACTTATCCAATAATCCCACACACATTTCTGCAAAGGTTTCTTAAACTAGACAAGGGTAACATCACCTATTATTGACAGTTATGTTGTAAATCCCTATTTTAAAACTATAAGTTTTTTGTTACGCTTTTCTTTGTCTTCGTTTTATGGTGAAATACTTATTAGCTAAAAGTTCCTTCATTTCCCCTATTAGAAATTCTGTTTCATATTTTGACCACCGTTTTTAATGTGTGAGTGTGTGTGCATGTTTTGCTCGCGGTTTCTCGCGCACACGGCCCCAAATTAAAAATAGAAAAACGGCGGCCGTTCCTTCTCTCTGTATCTCTCTTACGAATTGCACGAAAATCGTGAGTTTTTCTCACGACGTCGTCGACGAGGCGTCGCGACGCTGCTCGAAGCCCGCCGCCGTCGCCGAGACACGACAGATTTGTGCCAGTGGCGAGGAGTGCGTTTCGGTCGTTGGATTTTTAAACTTTTTTTTTTTCGTCAAGAACCACTTTCAAGTGGGGCCGCGTAAAGTCTCTCCGGAGTTTCGAGTGCGGGGTGGCCTATTTTGCGCGCGTCGGAGAGAATCCCAAGTTGAGACAGTTGAGTGAAAATCTTCCTCTGTGCTAATTGTGAGATTTGTTCGTTCTCTCGAAATATCGCACTTTTGGCGATCGAGCTTATTCGTGAACGCGCGTGTGTTTATTTTAAACGCCACTTGCGGAACTGACTGGTGCGCGGATTACGTCACGACGGCGTGAAAATCACGACACGGTGCGTTTCTTGGAACCGGCTGCAGCATCATCACCAGCGGAGGAAACCCAGCATGCAGTGGTGTGTACTACCAGACAGAGATAGATGAATCCTAAAAAAAAGTGTCGACATACCTTCAAGAGGCACGACGAAGACGTGCCTTAAGGCCAAAATCAATGGCAAAATACTGGCAAAAGTGCGAAATTTGGCGCACGCCAACGCGTCTTTTAAAGTTGTCCTTTGGTCGGTGATGCTCACGAAATGCTAGATTTAGAGTACAGGTTGACTGTTATACTGCGATTTTTGGAATTCTCTGAAATTTCAATACAAAACCTTACGAAAATTTACTTCGAAAATCTTTTTTATAAACAAATTCTGTATAACATTAATTTGGTTTCGATCTACATTGTCAATCTGTACAACAAAAACAACAGAAAAAGTGGGAAGGCCCCAGCCGCAGAAAGAGAGAAAAATGTCGCCACTTTTCGATTTCATTCTGGGAATGCGACAAAAATGTGCCCGCTTGGTTGGTGGTGGCGATTTTTGTTGATGTAAACTGTGTGGCACTGCAAAACACTGCCATCATCAGGGTTGAGATTTACGAGCAATATCGGAAGAACCGTGCAAAAATGAGCATGATAAAAGGCTGTGTTATTACTAAATCGGTTGAATAACTTTAGAACAAGACAATTAGAATAGTAAAAAATGGCACTAAAGTGCACTCAGTTTATTGCACCCAAAGGAAATATATAGCTCAAAATGTGCCGCAGTGGATTTGCTACAGAAAATGTTACATTTTATAAGAGTTTTTGCAGCAAGTTCATAGCTCAATTTTGCCCGCGTGTAAACATGTCAGCGATCTGCAGTTCTCACCAACACATAGAATGCTGGTGCGTCCCCGCGCTACACTCCAGAGAGAACAATTTGTTTGCGCTCTGTCTCTCACATTTCATCAAGCGTCCATGGCACGGTGGTAGCGTGTCGGCTCAGCAACCTAGAAGTTGATGGTTCATTCCTCGTTCTATCAAGATTTTTTTCTGCAATACAATCAATCAGCCGTCGGTATTGTCGATAATTGTCGGTAACGGGCAAAAATGTCATAGGGACCATCGATAAACCACGTGGACACTTTAGGGGGAGGGGGGGGGGGGGTTATGGCGATTGTCCACGATCCATACAAAAAAGGTTTTTTTTTGTACGGACAATTGTCCACGAAGGGGGGGGGGGGGGGGGGGTAACAGATTCCCAAAAAAGTGTCCACGTGGTTTATGGATGGTCCCATACCCCTATATCGCAAAAAATGCATGAGGACAGATTTCATGCAGATTCTGATATATTTTCATAGAGACGTGGCGTTACATCGTGCTGCCATCTGGTTTTTTTAAGTGCAAGAGTGGAAAAGTGCTGAGTCATCGTCTAAAAATAGACGGCGTCCTATCTCGCCCAGCAAAATGAAGTCGATAAAGTAGTCGGTTTCGATGAGAAAAAGTGGAAAACGTGGTCTAAAAATAGCGACGCCATCCCCCTATGCCGCCATGTATCACAATCATGCGACCGCCGGTTGGGTGTAGATACTAACATGTTTATTTCCAATCAGGTTGAACAATTTCGGTTTTTTTGCGTATCGTTCGCACTGCATATTTTAAGCGTTAAAACCAATATTTTTTGTAAACAAACTCTTCAATTACGAGAGACAACAACAAAATAAATATTACTCCCTTTTAAAAATTTAGTCTTGATTTCAAAATTTTCAATTTTTTTTTGTCGAAGAGATCAGAAAATTGTACAAACCTCGGATTAGTTTTCGAAAGGACTTAAGAGCCATTGGTAAACAAAGCCATTTTTGTATCGGTATTCGACCTACTTACGATAAACTAATTTCAAAAATGCTTGAGATTGTACATCAACAAGTCCTTCAAGTGCCCTAAATTAAAAATAAATTAAATTTTGTTTCAATTTGGAGAAAACGAAAATAAGTGTCGGTGGCTCTTACGGCTTTTTGAAAACTCAGCCGAGAAATTTATCTTTTTTTTTCAAACATTGAAAATTGGTGTTAGTTGGTGATATAATGGCAATAGAAAATTGGGGGTGAGACTTATAAAACTTAAATTTTCCATTAATTTTCGTGTTTTTTCTGAACTTTTCGGAAAAAATATTTTAAAGGTATGGAACACTTTTTTGAAAAATCGAAAAACCCGTTTTTTAATGTTATAATTAAACTTGAAGTGGTTTAGCAGTCCAGACTCGATTATTCAAAGCTTTATTATTTGTAATCCAATCATGAACCAAAACCTTTTTTTTTTTCTTGTCTTTAACATCAAATCGAGTTCTGCGATCCCATTTTGGTCAAATTTGAATACAGTCCAGAGTCCAGACTCGATTATCCAAATGGCGGTGAAAACATATTGAAAAAAGCATTTGAGCAACTCTCTACGAAATCGGCCGATTTCGCCCATTTTTATTTTTTTGTATTTTTTGATTTGGCTCAAAATTTGTGGGGGCCTTCCCTATGACCAAAAAAGCTATTTTGGGTCATTGGTTCACCCATACAAGTCTTCATACAATTTTGGCTGCTGTCCGTGGCGCAGGGGTAGCGGCTTCGGCTGCCGATCCCGATGATGCTATGAGACGCGGGTTCGATTCCCGCCTTATCCACTGAGCTTCTATCGGATGGTGAAGTAAAACGTCGGTCCCGGTTTCTCCTGTCTCGTCAGAGGCGCTGGAGCAGAAATCCCACGTTAGAGGAAGGCCATGCCCCGGGGGGCGTAGTGCCAATAGTTTCGTTTTTTCCATACAAAAATGGTACGTAAATATTCAAACAGCTGTAACTTTTGAGTGAATTTTCTGACCAATTTGGTGTCTTCGGCAAAGTTGTAGGTATTGTTGAGGACTATTGAGAAAAAATAGGTACACGGAAAAAAATTGCAGATTTTTTAATCAACTTTTTTTTCACAAAAACTCAATTTCCCAAATTACGTATTTTTTGTTTTTCGAGATTTTTTTAAATGTTTTAGGGGACAAAAACCCGCAACTTTTGAGCCATAGAGAAACATGGTCAAAAAATCTGCCGCCGAGTTATGATTTTTTGAAAAAATAGTGATTTTTTGGAAAAAATCGAAATTTCATGCAAAAACAAATTTGACGTAATTTTTAAATGTAAAATTGAATTTGCAATCGAAAAATATTGTGAAAAAAAATAAATCAGACTAGCATTTTAAATGGGCGTTATATTCAATGTTTGGCACTTTTAAAATGTTAGAGTTCATTTAAAAATTTTCAAAGTATTTTTTTCGAAAAGATCTGAAAATTTCATGAATGTTTCATGTTTTAACATTGAAAATCGGACCATTAGTTGCTGAGATATTAGAAAATTGTGGGTTGTTTGGGTGAGACTTAAAAAACTTCAATTTTCCTGTTTCCTTTTCTTAAAGCGGCTGTATTTCAGCAACCAGAGGTCCAATCTTTAATGTCTCTTAAACAATTTTAAAGAAAATTTTCTGAACTTTAAAAATTTTTTTTTTGAAGTGGTCACTCATGGTCACTATTTTTAAAAATCGAAGAACTGCAAATATTTCGTTAAAATCAAACTTTCGGTGGCTATATCTTGAAAACGGAGCCCTTTATCAAATAATCTGTAAAGTACTTTTCGATTGCAAATTCTATTTTACAATAAAAAACTACGTAAAATTTGTTTTTGCATGAAATTTCAATTTTTCCAAAAATCACTATTTTTCAAAAATTTATAACTCGGCGGCAGATTTTGACCATGTTTCTCTATGGCTCAAAAGTTGCGGGTTTTTGTCCCCTTAAACATTTCAAAAAATCTCGAAAATCAAAAAATACATATTTTGGGAAATTGGGTTTTTGTAAAAAAAAAGTTGATTAAAAAATGTGCAAATTTTTTTTCCGTGTACCTATTTTTTCTCAATAGTCCTCAACAATACCTACAACTTTGCCGAAGACACCAAATTGATCAGAAAATTCACTCAAAAGTTACAGCTGTTTGAATATTTAAAATTGTATGAAGACTTGTATGGGTGAACCAATGACCCAAAATAGCCAACAGGGTACAAACCAAAAAGTGTCAAACGAAAAAGTGACCAACCTCCGGCGGTTGAGTGTAGTAAATATGTGTGGGGTAATATTGAGGTAATCTCAGATTGTTATTTATAATAAAACGGTATAAAAAGTTTACAAAATAAGACAAAAAATCTAAATAATTGGTTATACCAAACAGACACAAAATAAACAAAAACCTAACTTACTACCCAAAAGAGAACTTTCATCCATTCACGCAGCTCATGATTGTTTAAGCTAAATCTAACCCTTCCCGTTGTTGTTGTTGTTGTGATTGTGCACTGAATATTTCACACAATCCAAATTCTATCTCACCTCCAAAAGCAGTGTTTTAACCCTTTAAAATCTGATTGCATTTTTCTCTTTTTCTTGTTTCCATTTCCCGCTTCTTCTTGTTCTTGTTCTTCCCCACCCACCGTGTGTGTGTGTGTACCGTATATGTCCCGTATTTCGTCCTGAAATGCTTATCCGTAACCACTTTGGCTGTGACTCCCGCTTCACTGTAACACACCACAAATACCGAATCACAAAATCGAATGGACCACGCAGATTGCCCCGCCCCAGCCCCCTGCCGCCCACACATAACTAGCGATGGTATGCCCGGAGGGTGGAGGAGGTGCCACCGCCATCGAGCAGCAGGAGTGCCTATGCGTCATCAAGGACCCCCGGAAGGACTCACAGCAGAAGCGGTTCTGCGTCAAGGTTCGCTCCGCGTACACGGTGGCCAAGCTGTACGAGGATGTGGCCACCCAGACGATCTTTCCGGACTTTGAGCTGGTCATGCCGAACAGCGGTGCAGATGCCGGTGACTACGAGGAGGCTGCGTTCGATGGGGTAAGTCGGATGCGGATGGTGCACGAGAGCACGCGAGTACTAATCCGCTTTTTTGAATGTTTTTACGGTAAAAGATCACTGGAAATAACCGCTTGAAACTGGCTACTCGTTGATAGTTGTTCAATGTGTTCAAATTCCCTAATTCTACACACTTACATCGAAAACCCTACAAACAGCGATTTTTTACGTTTTCGAAATTCGAATTTTTGCTCGTACACAGTAAAAAAACGGTGGTAATTTATGATGTAATTCTACCTCAACTAAGGCTAAAAATTACACCAGAAAAGTGGTAAAATTACACATTTTCATAAAATTTTTTCTGACATAAAAGATGTACACAGTAAAATATATTGTAAATTTGGAAGGTTTAATTTTGGAGGGTTAAATATTACCTCTTTAATGTTGTAATTTTACCTCAATTGAGACTGGAAAAGTGGTCTTACACCAGAAAAGTGGTAAAATTACACATTTTCAAAGGTAAAATTACACATTTTTTCATACTTAAAAGATGTACCCCTTCCCAGATGTAATATGCAATTCCAGCTCAAATCAGATTTTTTTTTGTTAATTGTTATGAAACGTTTTAGATATGTTATCCTAGGCCTATATAAGTAATTTTTGTGTATTTGGAGCCAATTGTACTCGAAAATAACATTTGAGAAGGGCGTAAGTTATTTAAATATTTTTGTATTTTGCAATTTAAAAATTACTGTATCTCGAAGCCGTTGCATCCTATCAAAAAATTGTCAAAGACAAACTTGTAGGAAATTGGACATTGAAATAAAAAAACAGGCCATTTCTATGAGATTTTTTGATTTTTAAGTTTAAAAGTTAAATTTTTAAGGTGGTGGCACGTTTTTTTCGTTCAAAATTTTTGAGGAAATAGCCTGAGATCAGGACTGCAAAAAGTTTCCAACCCAGCGTACACATGAAGCAAACCAAAATGACTGTTCACTGCTAGCATGTGACTGCAAGCCTACTGTGTCTATTCAACCACTGCCGCCTGACTTGTGCCGGTCGGCTGCTGGAGAATGAGAGACGTGAAAAAATGAGCTACACTCACTCAATTCGTGTCATATGACTGACTCGTAAAATCCTCTTTAAACACAGTTTTGACTATTTTTAAACAATTGAATGGTTCTAGACTGTGTTAAACACTTAAAACAACCTTAACTTTTATTCAAAATTACATTTCCACGCATAAACACAAACTTTTTGTGTAAATACTTGTTTCTTTATGTGTGTGCGTGCAACGTCGAATGAGCGTTGGTCGACTACTGCCTCGCATTGCAGCTGCTCAATGAGCTAGGGCACTCACGACTGCGCCGGGATTGTTTATGTCACGGTTTTGCGGTTCAGTGAATGGAACTCAGAAATTCGTGTCAGCGTCGCCGATTTTCGAGTCATGATCCCTGACATTTTCAGCACTGCCTGAGATGTTACAAAAAGACTCACGAAAAATGCAGGATGGTATGTCCCTCCTAAAAAAAAAAAAATCATTTACTGAAACTTTTTTTTTTTGAAAAGTGGTCTAAACGTCAAAATTTTGAAAAGCCGATAGTGGCTTACGCCCTTCTGAAATGTTATTTTCGAGTACAATTATCTCCATATACACAAAAATTGTTTATATAGGCCTAGGATAACATGTCTAACAAGTTTTATTGAAATTGGAGATGGTCCGGTACACAAGTAACAGAAAAATTCCTGATTTGAGCTGGAATTGCTCAGGGTTCTTTCATTGCTGTGAAGATAAATAGAGAGATAGAAAGAGAATGCTTTTGCTGACAATCACGAGATAAAAGAAGAGAACTCACAAGCTATAGTGACGGTCGCTATACTTTGTGATATTTTGGTACAGGAATCATCAATTGATAGTTTTTTCTATCACTAATTAGAATTTCTTGCAATTGTTGCCAGGAATATTTTTATTGTAGGTACTAAAAGTGCAGAAAATCGCTGGCAACAATGTCTACGGCACATTCTCAAATGCCACACGCCTTTGAAAGAAACGGACAATAATTGACTTCCAAAATCAAATTGGATGAACTGGCACACCAGTTGAACAAGTATACCAAATGACGGGTGACAATGGCCACAAAAAGACGATCCAATAGATGAGATCAATATGGAAGTCTGTCAAAAAGCAGATGACACGTAAAAATGGGAGCTCTATAGATTTTCATCAAGCGAATGATTATAAAATATCGCGTCCTATATACACAACAACTGGTTAAAAATGTGCTTCTTGATTGTGGGTGCCCCCGTGACCAGCAACAGCTGCCGGCCGGTGTCTAATTTTAGCACCCGCACCCGCCTTAGCCGTGGTCGTGCGGAAATGATTTACTGCCGCTTGGCCCCAATTGCAACGTGGCTAATTTTTTTCTTCTCTAAATTCTTTCGCTTTTCTAGATCTCCCTGCACGACAAAAAACACAAAAAGCTAATCGATGTCGGCATCGACTTTGGCATCCGCAACACGCTGCACATAATTCCCCGCGTGGAGGACTACTCGAGCGCGAACATTACGGTCGAAACGGAGATGTCTTCCGACGACGATCTGGCGCTAGGGGCGTCGGCCAGTCCGGTCGAGTCGGCCAACTACAACATGCCTGCACCGCCACCCCTGCCAGCGTTAACCAGCCCGACGTACTCGGCGGCCGCGTACGGTACAAACCAGAGCATTACCACGTCCAGGTTGCGGCATTACAACGGTAGTGATCAGCCTTCGTCGTCCGGGGGAAGCAGTAACAACTACCGTGGCTTGGTGAACCAGGCTATGACCTGTTATTTGAACAGTTTACTTCAGGCTCTGTTTATGACGCCGGAGTTCCGCAACGCATTGTACAAGTGGGAGTTTGACGGTAAGGACGAAGCCAAATCGATCCCATACCAGCTGCAGCGACTGTTTGTGAACCTGCAGACGTCGCCTAAATCTGCGGTGGAGACTACCGACTTGACGCGCAGCTTCGGCTGGGATTCGGCCGAGGGTTGGCAGCAGCACGACATCCAGGAACTGTGCCGCGTCATGTTCGACGCGCTGGAGCAAAAGTTCAAGCACACCAAGCAGTCCGACCTGATCAACCGGCTGTACGAAGGTCGCATGATCGACTACGTCAAGTGTCTGGAGTGTAACACGGATAAACAGCGCGAGGACAAGTTCCTGGACATTCCGCTGCCGGTGCGACCATTCGGAAGTACCGTCGCGTACGAAAACATTGAGGACGCGCTGCGAGCGTTCGTACAGCCGGAAATCCTAGACGGCAACAATCAGTACCACTGCGAGACGTGCAACAAAAAGTGCGACGCCCACAAGGGTCTCAAGTTCACCAAGTTCCCGTACATCTTGACGCTGCACCTGAAGCGGTTCGACTTTGACTACCAAACCTTGCACCGCATCAAGCTGAACGACAAAGTTACCTTCCCGCAAACGCTGAACCTGAACAACTTTGTGAACGCGGTGCCCACTCAGTCGCCGACAGCAGCCACTGCGCCCGAGGTCACTACAAACGGCCACAACGGAACCACGGTGACAAACGGCCAGTCCGCTCAGATGGAAACGGCGGAGAATTTCATGAAGACGTGCGACGAATGCAGCACCACTGACAGCGGATCCGCCCTGGAGGAGGACTCGGCCTTCCAGAACGGGGGCGGTGGCACTTCGGTGTCTTCCACGACGACCACACCAAACGATCAGTTTATGACGCAGGTAAGGTGTCCTCAAGCTACAATCATGCGGAGATTCTCACCGATTCTTGTTTCCTTTCAGGACGACGACGAAGGCATTGACATGGAGTTGAATGGTGGCTCGCCCTCCGTCAGCAACTTCAACGCGCCCGGTCCGTACGTGTACGAGCTGTTTGCTATCATGATCCACTCGGGCAGTGCCAGCGGTGGCCATTACTACGCGTACATCAAGGACTTTGACTGCTCCAAGTGGTTCTCGTTCAACGATCAGACCGTTTCGACGGTGAGTTTGAAGAATCTTTCAGGTAGAATCTAGTTAACCAATGTTTTAATTTGTTCAGATTACCCAGGAAGACATCCAGAAGTCGTTTGGAGGGGGATCCTCCAAGACGTACTACTCGGGAGCGTACAGCTCAAGCACGAACGCGTACATGCTGATGTACCGGCAGATCGATTCGTCCAAAAACAGTCACCCCATCAAGGAGGAGGAGTTCCCCGACCACATCAAGGTAATTTCGCTTAACAATCTTTTTAAAGAATCTCTTTCTGACAGTTATCTCTCCCTCCGCGGCAGAATCTGGTCGGAAAGATCCGCGACTCGGACGCGGCCGGTCGCAGCCCCATCGACTCGGACGCGCTGCACCTGAAGGTGTACTTTGACAATCCGCGCACGCGGGCCATCAAGAGCTACAAGATGTACCTGCTGAACGACAGCACGATGACGGAGGCGCTGGAGGAAGCGTACCGGACGCTGCAGGTCAAGGGCATCGTACCGATCGAGCGGTGCCGCCTGGTGGCGTACGATCGCGCCCGCGAGGAGATCGAGCGGAGCTTCGAGGGGGAGGACGATAAGAGGGTGAGTTGAGTTTGTTGGTGTATTGCTGTTTTGTCGAAAAGAATCGGTTTGAACTATTTTTGTTTGCACAAATAATACTTTTAATAACATCGTAGCATAGAAGGCACGTTATTAAATGAGTTTTGTCCAAATGTATCAAATCTTTAAAAAAAAATCTTAAAATTCAAAATATAAAGAATTGCCTTTAAAATTTACGAAATTTAAAAACTCGTCAATTTAAATATTCCATATGAAAAAAAAATCATAAATTCAACAAATCAATAAATCAAGCAAAACAATGTAAATGGGCCAATGTGGATTTGTAAACAAGAAGTCCATCCTACTCATGTTAAATGTAAACATTCACTGACGTGAGTAAGACATTTACATTGTTTAGGTTAAAATAACAAACCTTGAATTTATTTATTTTTTCAAATTTTACAAAAAAATAAAGTAAACGTATAACAATCAGATTTTTTTTTCTTAAAAAGGTCTCATAAACATTTTTTTTTTATTCATGGGTATTTTTGTTCATTTGGCCTTTTTTAAAAAAGAAAATCTCCAGTAATGATCATTTTAGCATTGTTTCTGAAAATTATAAAATTCAAAAATGAAAAAAATGAAAATATGTTGCTCTAAAAATTTGCTTAGTAAAAAAAATTACAATTTAAATATTCCAAATAAAAAGCACTAAACATAAAGAAATTCCAAAAATCAATAAACATAACAATTCAAGGATTTCAGCATTTGAAAACCAAAATTTAGAAACTGCTGAAATTTGAAATTGCAGAAAAATATTAAAAAAAAATACAGTTAATATAAAAAATATAGAAAAGTATAACAAAATATAGAAAAATTTAAATAAAGAAAAATATTTTAAATTAACGAAAAAAAAATAAAAATATAGAAAAATATTAAAAAATAAAGAAAAAAATGCAAAATTTTTTTTTTTTTACGAAATCTTAAAACAATGCTTAAAAAAACAATCTACGATTTAAATATAAAAAAATGCTATAATTCTATAACTTAAAAATTCCAATACAATATGGTACAATTTGGTTTAAAAAAGATTATTGCAAATTTCCTAAATTTTAAATCAGGAAATACAATATGTACCATAAACAAATACACAAATTCTTGAATTAAAATATGTTTCAATCTGAAATTTGAGAATTCAAATGTTGAAAACTCTTGAGTTTAATTATAATACAATAATTAAATTAGAAAAAAATAAACTAAACATACCCAAATAAAAAAAATGCATTTAATTTTTTTTAAACCCAAATTCTAATTTTAAGGAAATTAACATTTTTTTAATAAAAAGAAATCAAAATTTTAAATAAAACAATTCACACTTAGTTATGATTTTCGAGTTTGGCAGAATCAGAACAACTTATCGCTCGGCAGAAAAAAAAAACATTTTTTTGAGTCAATAAAATAAAATTTATTTTAATTCATGAATTAAAAGAAAAAAACTATTCTAAAATTCAAAAAATCTACTCAGTTCAAATAGTATTTGAATTTCAAAATTTAAAAATAAATACATAAATCCTGGATTTGATAGTTTGAGACTTCAATTTTTTAAAAATCTGTACATTGGAAAATCAAAACAAATCAAACATTTTAAAAATAACATCATTTATAAATTCTACAAAAGAATTACGATTTTTTTAAATTAAAAAATCTACACTTTGGACATTGGTTTTTTTATTTGGGAATGGGAAAAAGTAAAAAAAAATTAACTTAAAATATGTTGTTTACAAATCATTTAAATTTAAATCCAAAAAACTTATATACAGGAATTTCAAAATGGACGGTTCAGTTTTTTTAATTTGAAATTCAGAAATTCGGCAATCTTAAGCGACGTGTTGTTGGAAATTAGCGTGAAATACCATGTTGATGAAAAAAATTAAAAAAAATAAGACATTAAAAATCCGAGATTTGAAAGTTTGAGGCTTTAAATTAAAAAAAAAATCTGAACATTGGATAATCAAAACAAATCAAACATTAAAAAAATAAAATTATAAAAGAACTACGATTTTAAATAAAAAAAAAAATAAAAAAAAAATAATAATTAGTATTGCAGAAAACCCGAAATTTAAAAATCTTAAAATTAAAAAAAGAAATCCAAAATCTATTTTTTTATTTGGGAATTGAAAAGTTAAAAAAATTAAATAAAAAAAATACTATTAAAAAATCGTATAAATTTTAATCCAAAAAACTTAAATACCTATTTATGAATTCTAAAATATGAAAATTAAAAAATCGACGCTTCATTTTTTTTTTATTTGAAATTCGGCAATTTTAAGCGATAATTTTTTGGATAATGAATACTTGAATTATAGTAACTCATAACAATAAGTTACTAAAAGATACTACAAGTATCGATTTTTTCAAGCCCTCTTCCTAACACCGTTGCTCGGAAGGCATCGTCAAATCTGTAACATACTCCATTATTTATTAATTCAAAATCACGCAGATTGACGAAGTCATGCGATCGCTGGAAAAGTGTAGCGAGGTCCTGCTGGAAACGCGCGAGGAGCACGAAGTGTTCGAGCCGTACCTGCCGGAGGGCGTCATGACCAAGGTGTACCGCATCGACATGGCCACCCGCGACGTGGACGGCCCGATCTCGATCCGCGCAAGCAAAACCCAAACCGTGCTAGACTACAAGATGATTGTGGGGCGCAAGCTGCAGCTGAACCCCAAGTCGCTGATGCTGGCGGTGAACGAGTACAAGGAGGTCAGCAAGATTTTGGGGGATAATGACGCTACGCTGCGCGACGCCGGCTTCATCCAGTACTGCAAGGTGTTTGTGACGGTGAACAATTGCGCGGAAGATGCGGACTTTGGGGGCAAGTTTAAGGCGTTCGTCTCGCGGCTCGATCACATCATTGGGATGTACTTTGTGCTGCCGAATATGGATCCTGGTAAGGGTTGAAAAGCTTGGTTTGGGGGAGAGGTTTAGTAGTTGAAGTTGTCTGGCATTCTAGAATCCCTCAAGAATCTGTCGATTCCCCGGTACGTTCCAAAGACGATCCCGACGACGACGGCGACTTCCACGCCGGACGTCCAGATGGCGGGCAACGACAGCAACAGCGAGGACAGCAGCCTTAGCGACAACGATCGGACGCTGGTGGAGGACGATCTGCACACGGCAGCGGCGGCGACGAATGGCGATGCGCACCCGACCAACGGGTTCAGCAATGGCGGGGCGACCAACGGTGGTGGCGCCGGTGGCTTCGTCGACGAGGACGACGAGGAGGAGACGTACCTGGCCGAGTGGAGAAACAACGATTACTACTTCAAGGTGACGCCGGTCGAGTACCACAACCCGAACGGGGACTCGGGCGCCGAGGACGACAGCAGCAGCAGTAGCGACGGCGAGAAGGTCATTCGGGTGAGTTGGCTACGATACTTTTGATACTGTATAGAAAATTGACACATTTGATTCTGTGGGGTAGGTTCTGATCGATAAGCGGGCCAGCCATGGCTATCTGAAGTACCGACTGCAATCGTATCTGCACGTGCCGATGGAGTATTTCAAGCTGATCAAGAACTCCGGCTCTGGAAGTCAGCAGGAGGTGACGATCCTGAAGGAGGAACTGAACTCGTACAAGTAGGTTGAGACGGCTATTGAAGAAGCTTATTTCTAACCTCGAATTAATGTTGTTACAGGGACGGTGACCGCCTGACGATCGAACTGGGCCGGGTGTTGCGCAAGGGCGAGTACAAGGTCAGCCTGTACTACCTGAACGTGGAGCAGATGACGGACGAGTCGGAGAAGCTGCCCTTCCTGTGCTCCTGGATCGTGCGCAACGGGCAGCAGGTTGGCCAGGTCAAGCGTGACATATTGGCCCACCTGGCGACGCTCGCCAACCACAAGGGTGCGCCGCCCTTCGATAGCTGCCGATTGCGCAAGAAGTGCTGGAAGAGCATCTCCAAGGTCTACACGGATGACATGCACATCGGGGACGAAACGGTCAAGCTGACGAGCAATTCCGATGTGAGTAGCCTTACGGCGGAGGTTTGAACGGTGTCAGCAACTCAAAACGTGTTTGCTTTCTTTCAGCTGATCCTTCAAGAGTGCGAAGATCTGGGCATGGTGACCCCAACGCACTACAACGACGTGGTTCTGCTCGTCCGACGATGGCAACCGGCCGAGATGAAGCTCGGAAAGGTCCAGGAGATCCTGTTTCCAAGTAAGATTTCAAAGATTCTCCCTCTACCAGAAGCTGACTCCACGCTTAACCTTCCAGACAAGTGCGAACTGAAGAACCTGCTGTCCCAGCTGAGCGGCATCCCCGAGGAGAACCTCGAGTACGTCAAGCTGCAGCTGCGCGATTCGGTGTCCTTGCTGACGATCCACACCGGCCTGCAGTGGACGTCGATGCCGGCGCGATCCGACGACTACACCTGCAGCAACAACTTCCAGGACGGCAACATGGTCTACTACCGGTGAGTCCCCGCCACCACCCTTAGAGCTTGAACTAATCTACAACTCTCCGCCATTTTCAGTGACAAAACGGAACCGCTGCTGGAGCTGACTCCGGAAGAGCGCAAGGAGCTCACCAAAAAGGACACCCGCGCCAGCTCGACGTACTCCCCGCGCAAGGAGCGCGCCCTCAAGATCTACGTGGACGCCTCGCCCAAGAAGGCCGACGACTGATTACAGCTGGTGGCGACGATGACGACTACGATGACGGCGGCCACTTCCGGCGGTGCCAAGCGAAGAAAGTGTTGCATGTGATTATACCGAAGCCTGAGCCAGTAAGAGCAGCAGCAAATGTAGAGGAGAAGCAGCGCGCTTGTTTGCAGCAGCAGCAACTTGTAAGTTTGAACGTGTGAGTGTGTATGCGTGTAAATGTGCGTCAAACTTGTGTATAGACGATGTGACGGGGAACGAGTGAATGAGACTGACAGAGAGTTATGGTTCCAGATACTTGTCGGACGTTACCGAGATCACTCGACGACTGGAACCGGTTTCCGTAATTTGGTTTTTTGATTCGGTTCTGGTTGGTCTCGCGCGTATGTTTTCCGTTTTGTTATCTCTTTGTTTAAGAAGAAAATATCATACATGTTGGTTGTAAGGTTGCACCCCCTTCCCCTCCCCTCAAACCTGTTTTTCTTCCTTCCCTTTCTCCATAAAAAAAATAGACAATATGATTTCCCCCTACCCTCCAAAAAAAAAATGGACATTTAAATAGTTGAAAAAAGTAACCCGGAACAGAACGACCGGCAAACGCGACGAACAGAAGAGAATTTGTAGAACGCAAGCGCGAGCATAATATAAGGCCTATCAGCAATTATTTATAACATAGTATTGCATTCGTTTACAGTATACATAATCTTCTATTTTTAATTCTATATTTTCACCCCACTCATAAGTCGCATAAGTCACAAAACGGCAGTATAAAAGTGAGTGTGTCGGTTGCAATGCACACCCACACACACACACATACACTTGGTATTGTGGTTGTTCATCTTCATTTTCGTTTGGTTTCGACACGTTCGACGGCGATGAATAGTGTATCATTGATAGTTTAATATGATTATTATCATTATTACACCACACACCACACCATCATCATTATAACTATGGTTTGCGGAATGCGCAAGCGCAAGTGCAAGCAAAATGAGGAATAAATCTACCAAGAAATGCTGTGGAAAGCAAAGCAAAAAAAAAAGTTTGAACAATCTTTTGCTCTTCAAAGTTTGAAATATCACACACTCCCTATTTCGCAGCGAGTCGAAAATATTTCGGATCTTTGTTTAAAATTTGGCTCCGGCTCTCCGAAATGCAATCACAACTCACACGTCAAGTGCGTGAATTGCAGCCAGAACCAAACGACGCATTTCCGTGGCTCTACAACTCAACATATCGTCAGTGGGGTGACTATGGGCCAAAGAACGATACACCTTTCGTAATTTCTTAATAACAAAAACAATTTAAGTAACATCGACAATTTTTTTACTGTGGAATTGTTCTTAGATAGTTTACTTACATTTTTTTTTTCTTAAATATGGTGGAAATTGATAAACTTTACCATAAATGCAAATCGTTTGTAAATTGACCAAATCTACTAAAATGATGCTCAAATACAAAGATAGAGTCAAAACAAGTCATCCAACAGTGTTTCTTGTTCGAGGGAATCGTATTGGCATGCTACAATGTTTGGAGTAGAGATTTTCAAACATTTGGGTACTTTTCGAACAATTCTAACAAAATATTAAAAAAGTTGTTTTTTTCGAGAGGTTTTAATTCAGAACCATCATTGACAGTCATTGCCCTAAGAGTGAATGACACCATCTACGACCTTAACAGAATTTAGTTTCATTGAGAAGAACCTAAGAAATGGTACAATCCGTAAAAATCACTTTGACCCAATGTCACCCCCAATGTTTTGGCTTTCCACTATCCACATTCAGTCTCCGCCATTACAGTATGCTCCTCTGATGCTCCCTTACCAATACCCGGCTTTTAATCTAACTATTTATTAAAGGCAAAATCATAGATGAGAAAAGGTCAATGCGGATGGAAAGCAAATAGAGCTCAGTATCCCCTCACAAAGACTGGTAGTAAGTGGGGGAAAAAACAATGCAGTTATAGAGAAAGACAAGAAGAAAAATGAAAAGATAAATAATGTCTAGATTTTTTTTGATTCGGTTCTATAAACATATGAAATACAATAGCTTATAGGACCCTTAAAAAAAAAACAAAAAAAAAAAACCCTATATATGTCAATGCGGATGGATCGATGCTCCCCTCACAAGGACATTAAGAGACAGATGGTGGTGAGAGCAAAAGAAAACCCAGAAAATTTTGAGTAAGAAAAAGTCATTGCGGATGGCGAGGAAATCGATATCCCAATATCCTCAATATCCCCTAACTATTTGGTTTTTAATTATTTTTCAGAATTACACAAAAAATGTTGTATGGAATTCGTTGCAATACTCGATTTTCTCAGCACTCGTCGTATTTATCCAACTTGGCAGAGCCTGGATGTACTGCTCGTGGTGAAAATTTAGTTTTTGCAACATGTAGCTAGGTCGGTGTAATTTGTCAGACAGGATTTCGATACATTATTTAAATAGAAAATTGAAATACAAACCAACTCATATAGAACCGTTAAATTATTTATTGAAAAATATCGTAAACGCCTCAAACAACGAGCGCGCCCAAATCGACACCGCATGCGCGCCCGGATCCGGATACCGATAGTCCGCACCACCGTCCCCCGCACTAGCCGAGTACGTCGCCCTGCCCGAGCGTGGCCTCATCTGTTGCGTGACCTTGGCCGCTTCCCCGCAAGCCGCGGCAAATATCTCCACGCAATCCATCGTCGGGAGGCCCTGCTGGACGGCGGTCCTCAGCCGAAACTCACCCTGCCTCAGCGCATCCAGCATGGTCCGGTCGCCCAGTTCCGTGAGGGCGTACTGCACGATGGCATCGTTTCCGGCGGCGAGGGCCGTTAACCAGTGGTTGAGAGTTACGGCGGCGAAACGGTTAGTGGTTGACGTTTGAAAGGCTTTGGAAGCTGCCTGGAAGAATAGACTGTAGATGGCCCCGGAGGTGCCACCGATGCTGAGCTGCAGGATCGTGCTGATGTCTTGGAGCATTTTGGCCGGATGGAGAAGGTCAATGCTGGCGGTCGCTAGGGCAGCTAGCAAAGCGGTGGCACCGTTGGCGATGGTATTGCCGGTGTCTCCGTCGCCACATTCGCGATCGAAGGCGTTCAAGAGGTCGCGACTGGTTTGCAGCACTTGGGCGATGTGGTGGAGGGTGTTGTTTACGAGGGAAGTGCTGGATTCTTGAAGTTTAATTTTGAACAGGTCGGGATTTGGGCGAGTTTCTACCTCGACGATGGTATCGAACTTGACTCTATCGGAAGGTTCAAGATGAAACGATTGACCACTTCCAAACAGTTTTGAAGCTACTTGAACCTCGTGATCTAGATATACAAGCAGCTGGTCATTATAAGCGAGGTTCAGCAAGGTGACTGACAACCCGACCTGGCTTAGGGACGAAAAGTAAGTTCCGCAGTAGATCCGCCGAATTCGGTAGCGCGTTTCCAACAATTTAGTCAAAACATCCAGGAAAACTCCAACGACAATTTCCGATGTTCCTCCAAGGTTGTTAACCAGCACTACAACCTCTGCAAATTCTGGCATTTTCTTGACCATTCTCTCCATCATAAACCAAACAATCGATTCAAATCCATCGCACTCATCCATCTTGTACACTCCCGGCTCACCATGAAGTCCCTTACCTAGCTCAACATTTCGCAGCTTATCTCCGTCCGTCATCTCAAAGGTGAACCCAAACGTCGCCATGTGGCCTTTCCGCAACAGCCCTTCCCCGTACTCGTACAACTCATCCAACGAAAATCCCAACTCGGCCATCGCGCCCAAAATCTTGATCAACAGCACCTTTCCCGCTAGTCCACGTTTCCCAACGGACCGCGCAACCATCGAATCCTCAATCGAGCAGTCGTCATCGTTCAGCAGCATCCGAACCCGACAATATCCGTACAACGATCGAGCCCGCTCCATCGCCAGCCCAAAGTTCAACCGATCGCCGGTGTAGTTGTTCACCACGAACAGCACACTGTCCCCGCCGGGATCGGTGGCCACCGTCCGCAAGCAGTCCAGGATGGCCGTCGCAGATGGCGCCGCGAAAACGTCCCCACAAACGGCACCGTGCAGCATCCCGCGGCCAACGTAGCCAATGTGAGCCGGTTCATGGCCACTGCCGCCACCGGAAATCAGCTTCACCCCAGTCGTGGAAGTGCTTCCGCTGCGAGTGTTGCGCACGATGCAGTTTCGGTCCTGGATCAACCTGAGTCCGTTGTTGGCCCGGATGAATCCGGACAGTGCGATGTTAACGTTTGAGTTCATAGCGGAGGACTGCGGAGCGAGCAGCTTCGGTTGATAACGGTGGGCAGTTTGAAAGATGCAGTTTGGCTTATCAGTAGTTTTGTTTTGTGCTCGATGAACTTTTATTAAAATAGTCATTTATTTGTTTGCCAGGCTGGGGATGTTTGGTATTCAAAAGCACAACTAGGGTGACATCGGTAGGATTTCAAAACATTTTTGAGAAATTCCAGCTCAAATCAGGAATTTTTCTGGTGCTTTTGTACCAGACCCTCTCCGATTTCAATGAAACTTTTTAGACATGTTATCCTAGGCCTTTATAAGCCATTTTTGTGCACTCAAAAAAATATCCACGTTGAAGTTACGTGAAAAGCTATGTGATATTTTTCCACTAGAGTTTTCACGTTACTTCTATGAGGTGACGCTAGTAGAAATGAAATTTGCTTGGCCAGATCATTTCACGTTGATTCTACGTGTTTCACACGTAAAAGCTAAATGAATCAATCGATGATTTCTATATGTTTGTTGTAGTAAAAGTTATGTTTTTTTTTAGTTTTAAGAGATTATTTCTTGATTTTTTTTTGATAAGGTCCTATAAACAAATGTAAACATTGAGTGTATCCCGCTTACTCCGATGGACTTTGACATAAGGTGTGAAAGGGATACACTCAATGTTTACATTTGTTTATAGGACCTTATCAAAAAAAAGTCAAGATTTCATTCTTTTTTTTAAATATTAATAAGTAGAAATTGAGTTCAGTTTTTATAACCTATTTTATTTATCAATCAATAATTTTCTTCTGAGCGGTCTAATCCGTTGCAACGCACAATACTTCTTGTTCTTCCCAACAATTGTTAATAATTGCCCCGATGATGAGCTTGACCGAGGATCAACGATTAGTCGAGTCCCTTGCCTTGTCCACCGACCACGATTAGCTGCTGCTCCTGTCATGGCCGGCATGAGGGTGACCGCAGAGCACCCGGTGTAGACGATTGGATCAAAGTTGGACACCAGCCCCATGATCTGGAACGGGTACTAGCACTTCTCCAGAACACACTCGGCGATGACCACGTCCGTGACATTTCTGGTGGCGTCACCACAGTTGCACCGGTCTTGATAACCATTCCGACCGAAGAAACCGGGATCGCCTTCTAGCGGTCCTTCGGGATACAGCCAATGTTGGCAGCGGCCACCATTCCAGAGGCCACAGGGAAAAGAAATGCGTCTGCCAGAGACCGGTCTCTGAAATAAAAAAAAGTCAAATAAGCAGGAAGAAACCATTAAAACTTATATTAAGTTTTAATGGTTTCTTCCTGCTTACCAACTTTTACATTTTTAAAGAAATTTTTTGAGCACAGTTCGGCAGCAGGTCTTCACTGTGCGCCGTAAATTTTCATACTAAAATAGTCACGTAGAAATTTGGCGAACTCGATCTATCGAGAAAAAAGGTGCGTTGAAGTTACATTTCAAAACACATAAAAGCTACATGAAAAAACCTAGTGGAAAAATACTATAAGATTTTTCACGTAACTTCAACGTGAAAACCTTTTTTTTTCAGAACACTTTCACATTATTTGTACGTGTGTCACGTAAAACGAGCCTAGCGAGGGGAAAATCGGGGTTACGTGATTTTTCAGGTAGCATCAACGTGTGGATTATTTTGAGTGTGTACATGGAGTCCGTTGCACTCGATGATGAAATTTGAGAAGGGCGTAAGTTATTTAAATATTTTTGTATTTTGTAATTACTGTATCTCGAAGCCGTTCCATCGTATCAAAAAGTGGCCAGAGACAAACTTGTAGGAAATTTGATGGGTTTTTTCGAAAAAAAAAAATACACTAAAAGAAAAATACACTCCACTTTTACGAGATTTTTCAATTTTTAAGTTTAAAAGTTGAATTTTAAGGTGACGTCACGATTTTTTTTCGTTCAAATTTTTTGTGAAAATAGCCTAAAATGTTACAAAAGACTCACGAAAAATGCAGGATAGTATGTCTCTCCTAAAAAAATACAAAAAATCATTTACTAAAACTGTTTTTTTAAAGTGGTCTAAACGTCAAAATTTTCAAAAACCGATAGTGGGAATCGATTCCCCAGACAATTTTACATAAAAGTCTCCATATTGACCATTGTCTTATGTCCAATCGTTGTGAAGTTACAGCGGGTTTAAAAATAAAAATGTTGAAAACATAGGTTTTTTGGTGGTTTTGTCAATTTCTATATGACAGACTTGATTTCTTAGTCTCGTAAATAGTTTTACCAGAAAGCTCGTCCAATTTCCCATAAGTTTGCCTTTAATAGCTTTTCAATTTGACTCCTTTTAATATTTACGTAAGCTTATTTACTATCCAGGTTTTTACCACTCTGAAAAAATATTCTATTTTCAGTTATGTGCAATGTTATAAAGCTTATATCTGTAAGCCCATACATCCAATTGAAACGCTGTCAAAGGAGCAATTCCAGCCCAAAACAGGAATTTTTTAGGTACCTTTTTTCTCGACTCTCACCGATTTCAATGAAACTTTGTAGACATGTTATCCTAGGCATATATAAGCCATTTTTGTGTATATGGAGCCAGTTACACTCGATAATGACATTTGAGAAGGGCGTAAGTGTTTTCAATATTTTTGTATTTCGTAATTTAAATATTGCTGTATCTCGAAGCCGTTGCATCGTATCAAAAAGTGGTCAAAGACAAACTTGTAGGAAATTTGACGGGCTTTCCGAAAAAATACACTGAAAGAAAAAAACACTCCACTTTTATGAGATTTTTTGATTTTTAAGTTTAAAAGTCAAATTTGAAGGTGAGCCCACGATTTTTTTTCGTTCAAAATTTTTGTAAAAATAGCCTAAGATGTTACAAAAAGACTCACGAAAAATGCAGGATGGAGCAACTCACCTAAAAAAATACAAAAATCATTTACTTAAACTTTTTTTTTGAAAAGTGCTTTAAACGTCAAAATTTTCAAAAACCGAATACGGGAATCGATTCTCCAGACAATTTTACATAAAAGTCTCCATATTGACCATTGTCCTAAGTCCAATCCTTGTGAAGTTACAGCGGTTTTAAAAATAAAAATGTTGAAAAAATAGGTTTTTTGATGGTTTTTGGCAATTTCTATATGACAGACTTGATTTTTCAGTCTCGAAAATATTTTTACATAAAAGCTCGTCCAATTTCCCATAAGTTTGTCTTTGACCACATTTCAATTGGATGTATGAGCTTACAGATATAAGCTAATTTACAATCCAGGTTACTATACTACACTGAAAAAATATTATGTTTTGAGTTATGAGCAATGTAATTAGCTTATATCTGTAAGCCCATACATCCAATTGAAATGTGGTCAAAGATAAACTTATGGGAAATTGGACGAGCTTTTCGGTAAAAATATTTTCGAGACTGAAAAATCAAGTCTGTCATATAGAAATTGCCAAAAACCATCATAAAACCTATTTTTTCAACATTTTTATTTTTAAATCCGCTGTAACTTCACAAGGATTGGACTTAAGACAATGGTCAATATCGAAACTTTTATGTAAAATTGTCTGGAGAATCGATTCCCGTATTCGGTTTTTAAAAATTTTGACGTTTAGAGCACTTTTCAAAAAAACAGTTTCAGTAAATGATTTTTGTATTTTTTTAGGTGAGTTGCTCCATCCTGAATTTTTCGTGAGTCTTTTTGTAACATCTTAGACTATTTTTACAAAAATTTTGAACGAAAAAAAATCGTGGGCTAACCTTCAAATTTGACTTTTAAACTTAAAAATCAAAAAATCTCATAAAAGTGGAGTGTTTTTTTCTTTCAGTGTTTTTTTTTCGGAAAGCCCGTCAAATTTCCAACATGTTTGTCTTTGTCCACTTTTTGAAACGATGCAACGGCTTCGAGATACAGCAATATTTAAATTACGAAATACAAAAATATTGAAAACACTTACGCCCTTCTCAAATGTCATTATCGAGTGTAACTGGCTCCATATACACAAAAATGGCTTTCATATGCCTAGGATAACATGTCTACAAAGTTTCATTGAAATCGGAGAGGGTCGGGTACAACCGATTCCCTATTTGACATGGAATTGCTCAAAGGCAAACTTATGGGAAATTGGACGAGCTCAAGTATGACAAGTCTGTCATATAGAATTCGCCAAAAACCACCTAAAAACCTATTTTTCCACCATTTTTATTTTTAAAACCGCTGTTTCTTCACAAGGATTGGACATTGGACAATGGTCAATACGGAGACTTTAATGTAAAATTGTCTGGGGAATCGATTCTCACTATCTGTTTTTAAAAATTTTGAAGTTTAGACCACTTTTCAAAAAACAGTTTTAGTAAAATCACTCCTGACAGTTTCATGAAGATATTTCATGATTAAACTGAGAAAGAGACGATTTAAGCTAAAAAAAAATCCATGCGCAAAGCTAACTGTCAAACTTTGTGAGCGTTTTACTCTAAACATCTAGTTGATTTTCGGGTGCCACGATACCTCGAGATGGGATGGACCAAATTGGCTGAAACTTTGGGTACAGACTCTCAAGGCATATCCAGTGTGCATGTCGAAAGCCGATTGTAAAATTTTGCTTTTTTAAAAAAATTAAAAAAAATGTTTTTTTTTAAATATAAATACATATATTATTGCGGGCGTTAATAATTAGAATTCACGCGCGGTGATACGACCGCAAGATAATGGTCGCATGACAGCCGCATGACAACCGCAGAACAAATTTCTGGCAGTTGTCAAAGGTTGCCTTGAGTTTTCAGCTGACTTTTTGGAAAATATTCAAAACAAACCAAGTTGACAGCCAAATCAATGCAGAATTTCAGTTCAACTTGCTGCTTTTTACACTGCGGTAGTTAGGCGGCAATAATCTCCTGTCAATCACAGCGATGGAGAAACGTGATTTTATCTCGCAATAAGCAATAATAAAAAAAATCAAAAACATACAATTTTTTATATGAAAATCAAAAAAAAAATTATCTTTTTCTTAAATAAACTTTTTGAAAATCGGCCTTCGTTATGCACACGGGACTTGTTTAACGAGTCTTCATCAACATTTTTTAGCCGTTGACCAAATCGCTGTATTGAGATATCGTGGCACCCGTTTTTCAAAACTGCTAACTTAAAATAGCTGTATCTCGGCAATTCTACAACCAAATATGTTAAAATTTGTTTTGTTAATAGATGAAAATGTATATTTTTATGCCCTAAAAACCAGATTAAAAAAAGTATAAGTGTGTGCTTATACCAATCTCAGACATTTTTTGCCGATTTACATGTATGTAACCCCTTAAGGAACCAATAAAAAAATTAAAAAACTGAAAAAACTTGGTAGAATTTTATGCAATTCAATTTACTGTTAATATTGAATTAATAAGAAATTATAAAATTTCATGGCAAGATTTATTTCTGGTAATATTAATTACTGACGCATTCCAAACTGAAAATAGATCTTGTTTAATGAAAATAAACTATTACAGTTTATAGACAATCACACCGTCTTTTCGGACTTAATTTACTAACTAAACGGGACAAACACAGAACACCCAGAGGAGATGGGTGGGATTCGAACCCGGGCCCCTTAGCACACATGAGAGGTTTCCAGGAAAATTGGTTGAAAATTCCCCATTTCCCGGGATTTTTGTAATCCCGGAAATTGGATGCTCAAGTCCAGTGTTGACCAAAGTTTGGCCCGACGAGGCCCGCGAGGTGATTTTTTGTGGCCCGCGGACCCATTTTGAATGATAATGTTAAATGGCCCGTTGATCATTTGTAAAATGATTTTATATTTTTTTTTTCAAAATGAAGGTTTATTTTTTTTATTTTTATATGCTTATCTTTTTTTATGAATATTTGAAAAAATAAGGATTTATCTATTTTTTGAACCTCATTTTACGACACAAATATCAAGGTTGTTAATCGATAAAATTAACGAAAATCTATCGTTATCGCTATTTTCGATAATCTTTTCGCCGATAATGGACGGTAACGCATTTTTAAAATCTTTCTAAAATCGATTAATTCAACCATAGTTATCATGTTAAATTTTCAATGCTTTCAAAAAGAATATATTTTTTTGAAAATGTAGTAAGTTTAAAAGTACTCAAAATTGTTCACAAAGTACCGTATTTGCTTTTTCAATTCATTACTGTTTTTTTTAATACTCAAATTTACACAAACTACCGTATTTTTTCAAAAATACTCAAATTTTCAAAATATGCAAATTTGAATTTTTTTTGAAAATATACGGTAAAGCTGGCACAAATTTTAATTAAAGTGTCACACCCCCCGTTGGCCCGTCAAATCAGGAGGCAAACAAATATTTTTTTCGAGAAACTGCAAAATTTCAATGGAAGTTGAACTGCAATCAGCTGAAATAATTTTAAAATGAATTCCCTTGCGTTTAGAATTATTTTTAGCATGTTCGGGTTGATTTAAAAATCTTTGGAATTTTTGAAAACTTTCGATGTTTATTATGGCAAATGTTTTTTTTTCGTTTTTTTTTATTTTCATAAAATCTTCCATTTTTTGAAAACTAATGATTGCAAAACAACTGAACTAGTGTATAATGCATTTTAAAACACTTTTTCCATGCAAATGTTGAGAATATGCCTTATTATTGCTCCCCCCCCCCTCGGCCCCGACCAGACCGGTGCGACAAAAACTTTAAAAAATGTAAAAATTTTAGTAAAAAAAAACTCTAATAAAGCAAAAAAGGCATACAAAATTTCGCTTCGTTTGATATTATTTGCAATTATTGAAAATTGGATACCCATATTGCATATTTTGAAAATTTGAGTACTTTCGAAAAAATATGGTATTTTGTGAACAATTTTGAGTCCATATTTTACTTTGAAACTTACTTGATTTTCAAAAAATATCAAGAAAAATATATTCTTAGTGAATGCGTTAAAAATTAAAAATGATATTGTTGAATTAAGTCGATTTTAGAAAGATTTTAAAAATGAGTTATCGTCCATTATCAGCGATAAGATTATCGCCTATAGAATTATCGAATTTACGATAACGATAGATCCGATCCGAGCATTTTTGTCTTGGTTTGTGCTTTTTTTCATATGGAACTGTTATATTTTGGAAATTCTACTTTTAGTGACAAAAATTGATGCGGCCCTACTGCGTTGTGTTTATCCAAGAGAAGATTCTGAGATCGGATCACATTTTACAGAATCTGTAGGTGAAATTCAAATGTAACGCATTTCGAAACAATAAAATACAGAATTGAAAAAGTATTTTTTTTCGAAGAGCAAAAGTTGATCAAATTTGTATTATTAAAGGATAATTTCGGATTGCAAAAAGCTAGCGATGGCGTGCAGATTTTTTTTAAATATTGCTTTCAAAAAGCTCTTGCTCAATTTTATTGAAAACATCTCACCTAGAGAGCCACACCCTCGTGAGCGCTCAGTTTGGCTGGATTTAATGTTTCAGTCCTAAACAATACGCGAAAATTGCTTGCGATTTTTTTTGTTCTGTTTCGGTTTCTTTTTTGTTGAGTTGTTTTTCTTTCTTTTTTGACGAATTCAGTATGATGATTTGGCTTTTCTTAAAATGCTACATGGGGACACGACGCACAGATGGGCTGAACGTTGATGAGTGGGGATGACAAACAGTTACGACTTACGACTAGGTTGTACAAAGGTTCTCTAATTACTTCGATATTTGTTTTTTTTTTTGTCTTGTTTGTAAAAATTGTTGTAAAATTGCTTACAATATGGTTCGAGCTCGTTGTGTTTGGCGTCCCTCGTAAATAGAGGGGAGCGCTGTTTGTGGTTTCTAATAGCAAAATGCTGTCGATTTAAACATGTAAAAATACAATTTCTCTACTAGTACTGATGTTTCTGTTGATTCCTGTTGTTTATGATTTTTTTCTTCTCGATTCTAAGGCTACATAGGATCACACGCACACTGGGTTGTTCATTCTTTCTAGTGTTGCTACACGTGAATGGGGACGAAACTTGGGTCAGTTACGGTAGTGTGACGGAATGTTGTTCAGACTTGGATAACAGTTTGTATTGTTTTGTTTGTATATAAGTTAGTACACAAATCTTACTTAATTAAGCTTGCTAAATAAATAGTACACACTGAGCTACGTAGAACAAGGGGAAACTATACACAAAAGTCTAGCTTAAAACGAACATTTGAACTGATTATGCTGCGCGCGCAACTCTATACACATTGAAAAACTCAATTGCTTCAAACATAATCCGACGCCGAAATGGTCCCCTCCGGCAGGCCCTCGGAGTGCTTCTCGATGGTCAGCAGATTGTTGGTTTCGTTCAGGAAATGACTCTGCACGTTGTGGCCACTCTTGTGCGGCGAGGACATCTCCTTGAGGTCGACGATCTCGTACGGCCGCTCGTCCTCGTCGTCGTCGTCGCCACCGCCATGTCCCCTCAAGCCGTGCGGACCGCTGTTGAGCAGGCCGGAGTAGTACGCGCTGCTACTGCCACTAGCCCCGCCCTGGCTGGCGCTGTGATGGGACGAGGGCCCTCCGGTGGGAATCGCCGGCAGCGGACAGTTCATGATGAGGATGTCGTTGTCGCCTCCCTGAGAAGATAAAGATGATTTTGTTGAAAACGGACGTTTAGCGAACCTCGTCACCACACTCACATGATGCACGGAGCTCGACTTGTACGAGTTTGTCTCCGAGATCTCGTTGCCCACCTCGGCGTAGCTGGCCTCGTCGATCTGGACCGGGTTGTAGTTGGCGTCGTCCATGTGGGTGTAGTGGTTCTCCACCGGCAGTGTATGCGAGTTGACCAGCTGGTCCGGCGTGGCCAGATTCTTCCGGCTGCTGAACCACGTCCACAGGCCCGAGTTGGTACTCCGCGGACTGCACGAGCCGTTCGTAGAGTTCTTGGACGTTTGGTTGTCAAAGTTGAGCCCGGCCGTGTCCTTGGTGCTGCTCGAGTCGAAGCACAACGTCCGGATGCCGTTCTGGTTGGCGCGGATTCTGAAAAGGGTGTTCAAGCTCAAGTCACAGCACTTGGAAAAGACTCATTTCAACTCTTACCTTTTACACCTCATAAACACAATCATTATGATGGCACCGATGACGGCCGACGTAAGCGAGACCACGACCAGCGTGAACGTCCAGCTGAACTCCTTGGTGTCTGAGGTAGGGGAAAAGATGTCCTCTATTTCAAAACTTTACCATAATCATCCAAAGGGGAAAGACGCCACAATTACTTACTAATAGCGCCATCCAGCGACAGCGTGCCCTTGTCCTGCCAGGCCCAGCTGCACAAATCGCACGTGGTCAGCCCGTCGGGCGCAATCGATTCCTCCAGAAACGGTGGCCTCGGCGGTGGCGGGACAAACTTTCCGTCCCAGTACCCGAACGAGTCGATCGTATCGATGACCTGCATGTCGTCCTCGATCAGTGGTGGGGGCAGGTCCAGCTCGAGGTTCCACGCGGTTGGCACGGCAGCGGATGCCACCGTTTCGGAGCTTCCGGACGGATCCAGGTCGCCGGCGGGATGGGACGACTGGTGGTGGTGGTGATGGTGTTGGACGGCTGCGGAGGCGGCGATGGACCCGGCGCTATCGGGGCTGTGGCTAGAACTGCTACCGCTGCTGCTGCCGTGGCTACCGTTACCGTTACTGGACGACGCGGACAGGGACAGGCTGAGGTCATCTTCGGCGGTGGGCAGCTTGGACAGCGTGAACATCGTTCATCCGGAGCGGGGATCGTGGACTGGTGGGAGGTTCAAACTGTGGAAGAGAAAATGAGAGATTATAAAATATTTTCCTTGTTTTTGTTGAGGAGTGAAAGATTTGTTAGATTTCCTAGATTTAAGACTCAAATGGTCTCGATTCAGATTGATATTTGTCCCTATTTTGGGCCTAGTACCTATTTTGGGTCTGCCAAACTTAATTCAACGAAATTGAGCATTTCACTAAATCTGGTAGGGATCTGCCACTTGAGAATGATTCGTGCTGTCATTATCTTCATTTTGGTGGTCAAGAATAATTCACATTTTCCTCTTAAATTAGATATAATGCAATTAATATATCACTCTAACATTTTTCTTGCCCATTAGGTCCAAAATTTTCACCACTTTTGCTTACCGCTTCTTGGCACTCAGCGTCAAGGCGTTCATCGCTCAGCACACGAATGAGAGCCGTCCCCCGAATCTCCAACCACCGGCAATATGTTTTTATTGGTGGGTTGCACAATCCCGTTGCAAAAACAATCACTAAACTGCCACCAAATCAATGTAATAACTGATTAAAGTCTCTCGAAGAAAATGGCTCTATTTTCAGTCCATTTGACACTTCTACAAATTGTGACAGTGTGTAAGTTACAGTCTTTCTTGCATATTACGGGCTTGTTGTTTGGCTACGCAACAATTGTTTAATTATGTTTAAAACTAGTAAAGAATGATATAAATTATGTCCAAGCTAATTATGCTCGTAATGCAGGTGAAATCAATCATTCTAATGTTTATTTGTGGCTTAAAACATCACAATGCTTTAGCATATTTGTCGACCGAATTTGTGCGACTGTACTGTACGGGCTGGGGCTGAACCGTACGTCCAAAAGGTTCGCCACATGCTTCGAGATTTCAGCCAATCAGAAGGTAGGCCGAAAATATGCACAAAGAAGGTCGTATGCTAGGAGCAATATCCCCAAAATAGGGGCAAAAAGTGTTTTAGTTTTTCGTGCTTTTACAGCAATATAATGTATTTTCATCAAAATGTTGATAATGTACGAGCTTAAGCATTAAAAAACCAACTTATTCATGTAAAACAAACTAGGCTGCCAATAGCAGCCTTTGCGAATACATCAAATTAAAAGTTCGCTCTGCTTAGTAGGCCCAAAATAGGGACAAATACCTAAATAATAGGGGGAGAGGGGGTAATATGCACCCTCTAAGGGAAAACTGTGATTTCTCAACCATTACAGCATTACTGTGGAAGAATTTTGTTCGATGTTCTAAAACAACTATTATTCTTCGTCATCCATGTGAAAAAAATCTTAAAAAACCTCAAAATTGTTCGAAAATATCAAATTTCTAAAAACATTTTTGATTAATTTCAAACAACCATGCGGGGCAATATGCACCGCAACATTGGGGCAAAATGCACTACAATAACGGGGCAAAATGCACCACAATATGGGGCAAAATGCACCGGGTAAAAGCAGTTTTCACTAGTCACCACTAGATGACACCGCTGTTTTTACAAAGGAGCTTCACAGCGGTGCATTTTGCCCCGACCACGCTTTTCGCAGAAAATTTAATTAAAAATGCATTTTTTGATGTTTTTGGACTCATCTATCTACAGAATAGTGAAGATTATGGCAAAAACAATATACCTCAATACTTACAATAACAATAAATGCTTTTTATATTGTCCAAAAATCATAATGAAAGTTCAATGAAAATTAGATGAAAACACAACATTTTAAAGTTTTGCAAATAACTTAAGCTGTTTTTATATTACGATGCTCAATTTTTTCCAGCATGGTTTAGTAATGTTAAGCTTCCAATTTCTATGAGTTTTTCCCGGCAAATTCTTCCAAATACCGAGAAAAGCAGGGGGTGCATTTTGCCCCGGGATGCATATTACCCCCTCTCCCCCTAATATATTTTTTGCGGGATGCACGGTTGGAGGAAGCAAAATATTATAAATCGAGAACACCCATGGGAGATTAAACCGTAGAAAGATGTGTTTCACCTTCCTGATAAAGAATATGTTCGATTCGGAATATTCTATCGGTGAAAATTGCATTTTTCAGAAAAAAAAATTTTCATACTGATGGAGACGCATGGTACTAAAAAAAATAAAAAAATGATGAAAATTTACAACTTTGTAGAACATTGTTATGCTATAAAAAATTACCATGCAAAGTTAAAAAAACATGAAAATTTAAAATGCAAAATTTTGTTCTTAATGAAATAATTACCCCTTTGGGTCACTGTAATTTTGAAAAGTACCTTAAATTTCCCTTAAAATGACATATTCATTTTTTTTACAGTTGAGTAACGGAAAATGGCAGAGTTTTTAAAACTTTTTTAGTATTTTTTTTCGATGAAAAATACGTTTGTTTTTCGGAATTTTGAGTACGCCGGCCATCAAATCGGGCGTCCAATTTTACATAAAATTCTCTTTGACACCAAATTTCTATCTCATCACCGTTTCAGGCTGCAAATTATTGAAAAAACACCTCTTTTTTCGCATGTTCAAAAATGAAAGGGACAAGCTTGATCGAAGCAATCCGTGCGCGTGACCGGACGTAACTTTTTCGTGCTGTCATTTTTCAAACCTAAATTTTTTGTTTCAAAAATCATAAAGTTAGTGGAAATACGGATATTTCGCCGGTAAATCTGTTGGTGGCCAGTGATAGCCATAGCGGTGAAAGATCTTCGTGGATGACGAACAGGAAATTGGGATTGCGGAAAATAAAGGCAGATTAACAGCAGCGGGTGAACACCACTAAGTTGCCATCAATTTCAACGTCCTGAGGTTCCAGTCCCGATGCTCCAGATTATCTTCCAGGATGGGTACAACTCACCAACTCCAGCATCCCTGAAGATTAAACTGAAAAACAGGAAGTTTTTGGCTGTTTTGGTGGTGTACCAGTTTTGTTTCTGGTTGTTCCCAGAATTCCCTGAAGATTCAAGTGACATGTCAAGATCGACGATGCCGGAGTCGGAGCTTCTCAATTTGGTGAGATCTTTCCTATATAGGGGAAATATGCCCTTTCTCAGCCTATTTCTGTTATCGGCCTATCACCGATTTGATCATGAATTATAGTTTTTATAAAGTGTTTTTGACTGTTCCAAAGTAACGAATAGTTCAAATAAAAGTGAGCAAGCAACTCTCCATTGTTGATGCATCTAAAAATGTTGATTTAATAGCAGAAAACTGCAAAAGTGATGAGAATTGGTCGAACGGCTTAGAGTGATTAAAATGGGTATATTTCCCCTAAATATCAAAATTGACTTTCACTAACTCTAACATTCATACACTTCACTGAAGATTACTACGCCAACCATATTATATACGCGATAGGGTGTTCCCTTGGTCGTTCGCTGTGAGTTGTGGATTGCCTGCTTCTCTAATGAAGGTTCGACTGAGGGGGCATGCTTATTAATTTCTCGTCGCTCCATACCCTCAGTGACGTGATGGGAGCAAGGGCGTCTATGCAAAGTGTCCCTACACCCGCTACAAATTTCCGGCGCTTGGGGCGGGAAGAGGGAAATCATTTTATTTTATGCGCCGGTATTTGTAGCCTTACAATTCGTGCAAAAAAAACTTATGCACGTGGGTGTACAGATTACGGAGTAAAAGATGATCGAATTGTTCACCTAACGCTCACATGTGTTTCAGGACCAAGTTGCCTGCGGGTATGGGGATCATACATACCTACATACATACATACATGTTCAAAAATGAAAGGGACAAAGTTTCACACAAATCGAAGAGGGGTCGGGGCAACTTTTCCCGATTTCGTGTGAGTTGGTAGAGAATTAACCCATACTAAATGTTGTTTATTCAAAATTTTACATTTAACGAACAATGCGAAAAGACAGATAAAAATCAGCTTCTCACTTCCATCCAAGTTCGTCAGGTGTCCATATACTGCAGTATGACGACCAAACCCAAACCAGCAATTAGTGACACAAAGGTGTCTTTTAAGCACACAAAACCACGATGATGTTGCTGGTTCATTCGATAATAACACGCTATCATCACCACTCACCGGAATTATTATAATAATGATCCTAAACATCCCCCCATCTCCAAAAAAAAAGGCTGGCTTTCAAATTCAAAAGTCCTTCAACGGAGTGTATGAAAACCTTGAATAATGAGGTGCACTTTTTTGCTAAACTGACAGAAGACAGAAAAATAAGAATACAGTGGCAACCCCCTGCGGGAACAATGAACCGAACAAAACGCATTCAGGAAGAAAGAAAAAAAAACGACAATTGCAATCAGTCGGTCAACTCTGGGGGCAGCAGATGGAGCCCGGAAGTAACCCCGGGAAGTGTGCAGTTCCTGGACCACTTGTAATTTGGAAATATGGGAAATTACAGTCTAGTATTTGAAATTGTCATTTACAAAAATGGCTCATTTCACGTATTAGTTAGATTTCTGGTTGTCTAAAGTTTTTGAAAGGTTTGAAATTTTAAAATTAAAACTTCGTTCCAAAACCGATGCCATCACTCTGCATCCAAAATATACCAATTTGTGTTGAAGAAGAACAGGAAGAGGGCAACTTACAAGCACTCTTACAAATTGCAATGCAAGCCATAATATGCTGCCGGCTAGGAATGCCATACAATGCACACACACATGCAACTGGACCAGGAGCACACTTTGCACACTCTTCAATTTTGCATATATCTATATTTTTTTTGCTCCTTTTTGCCCACCGTTTGTAAAGAAAAGAATTTGTGAAAAAGGTTTTTTTTGGCAGAAAATAGTTGAACAACTCTTTAAAAAATCATCATATAGGTATACCCGAAAGTGAGCACGTGTGTGCTGGATGAAGCGATACTTCCTGAAAAATTCAGTGGTCGTATCAGCGAAATTGACTGCGAAATAAAACAAGAACAAAATCAGGAGAGGGGCCAGAAGTCAACAAGGGGAAAATTTACAAAATGGCAAGTGGCAAACGTTCGTGAATTTTCTTCCATTTGGCACATCGCTTCCAACATGGGAAGGTCGTTTTGTGATTTTGCACTAATTTGCAGTATAAAATGGTGATGATATATCGTCGCTTGTGTGCTTAAAAGGATAGGACGTGTCACAAGACAGCACTCACACGACGATATGTAAATTTGGTGTCACGGGACCATCCATAAACCACGTGAACACTTTTTTGAGAATCTGTTACTCCCCCCCCCCCCCTCGTGGACAATTGTCCATACAAAAAAAACTCGTGGACAATCGCCCGATTTGATGGCGTACTCAGAATGCCGGATAAACGTATTTTTCATCGAAAAAAACACTAAAAAAGTTTTAAAAACTCTCCCATTTTCCGTTACTCGACTGTATATTTTTTTGAAACATGTCATTTTAAGGGAAATTTAATGTACTTTTCAAATCTACATTGAGCCAGAAGGGTAATTTTTTCATTTAGAACAAAATTTCAATTCAATTTTCAATTCGGTTTTATTGGTGAATAATCAAGATACAATGAGTTATTTTGAAGTGCATAACAGAGTTTTGGAGTTCCTTTCAGCTGTGTGTTGCATCATAATCAATTTTGGAACAATTATTTCTTTAACATACAAAAATTGCAAAGGAAAAGGGATAGAGGTAGAGAAAGCTTATATCTAGATCACAGGTTGTTTATCCTTTGTAGATGTGCTTGATCATCAGTTCCCCAAAGGCTAGGAATTGTTCCGCCTTGTTCCGGCAGCTCCGAAACCGCGTCAACATCTCCCCCGCGAGAGCAAAGAACTCCGGCAGGGTGAAGAGATCTTCCCCGGTGACTTCTTGCTGGGCCGTACTGCCGCTACCGGCAGCAACCACGCTGGCAAACGATCGCCCCCAGCCAGGGGGGAACGCTGAGTTGTCCGCGGGAACCGTACGATGCCCAGCTGCCGGTCTTGGATCTTGACGGTGCCGCGGTCGAAGTACAACAGGTACAGTGTGTGTGTACCTGTTACGGCGTCCGAAAGGTGTCCTTTAAGGTCGGTGACCAGACAGTCTTGGTAACCCTGCAGGACCACCTTAACAGGGGGCTTCTCGGTGTTAAATGTGTAGAAGTTAAAGTTGCTACGCTTCAATTCTTCAAGCACCAGGTCGAAATTCTTTTTGGTTAGTGTGATAACTGGCACCGACGACTTACCGATTTTCAGACAATATCCGAGGCCTTCCAGCAACTCGTCAACATCTTCCGCCAACGTGTCCAAAACAAAAATTGGAGGTGGTCTTCGTTCCGTTGGAGAATTGATCTTTTTTGACGTCGGCACTTTTTTCCGTGCACGACCATCGTCGTCGTCGTCGGTAGTGCTGCAACCGTCGGTGTTGTTGTTGTTTTCTTCGTCCCTCAGCATCTGGAACTCGTTTCGATGGGAATGTTGGCGGATGTCGATGTGCCACTGGTCGTGGCACCGGAAGTACCTGAACGGGTTCGCACTGGTGATCTCGGAACATATCCGGGATGTAGTAACTTTTTGTCGATGCCTACTGCGCTCACGCTCCCCTGCGCGATGGCGGTCGATACGGCGTTGGTTTGTTTACCTTTTTGCACACGGCCGGTAGACGAACTTCGCGGGTTTTTCGAGGCCGCACTCGAACTGCCACGGCCACGGCCGGCCCTTGGCATGCTGGAGAAGCAAACTCGCGGGTAATCAAAATCAATTACGGCGAAAAAATCCGAAAAAACGATAGAGCACTGAGCACTTCACTGCTGCTTGCTCGCGTGCGTTCACGGAGGTGTAGAACAAAATTTTGCATTTAAAAATTTCGTGTTTTTTCTAACTTTGCAGAGTTATTTTTTAGAGTGAAATAATGTTCTACAAAGTTGTAGAGCAGACAATTACAAAATTTTTGAAATGTAAACATAAGGGGTTTGCTTATAAACATCACGAGTTATCGCGATTTTACGAAAAAAAGTTTTGAAAAAGTTGGTCGTCGTCGATCATGGCCGTTCATCGTCACCCGCGACAGACACGGACGACGAAACAAAGAGAAACGCAAAAAGCAACTTTTTCAAAACTTTTTTTTCGTAAAATCGCAATAACTCTTGATGTTTTTTAGCAAACCCTTTATGTTTATACATCAAAAATTTTGTAATTGTCAATCAATTTAAAAAAATCGGTTATTTTTTTTTAACTTTATCATTATTTTCTAAATAGTCGTCTTCCTAACCTACAACTTTGCTGAAGACACCAAATCAATAAGAAATTTCCTTCCTGATATTCTGATTTTTGAAAATTGTAAAAGCCTTTTTGCCTTTTTTGCTGGATAGCTAGCATCGTTGTGATCTGCATAATAATGGATTTAAAAGAAACTATTTTAAATTTCTACGGCAAACATAGTGTCAAGTCTAAATGCATAAAAACTAATAAAACAGAATTGAAGCCACCACAAATTTGTCGTAGAGAGTATCCAAATTTATCAATTCTTAAGAAAGTTTTCTCGTGTTTTGAGATTAAAGTGGCGAAAATTTTCAAAATTCTATGAAAATAAATTCTATTAAAATAATAATATTCCATTTTCTACTTTAAAATTAACATATTTTGCAGTTAAATTTACAAACAAAAGTATTTATAACATAATTCTGCTAAGTGACGTGAACGTAAAAAGAAATAAATACATATTTACAGTATTTATTAAAAAAAATATTAATAATTTTCACAAGGTTAACATCGCATTGGTTTTTCACATGAAGTTTAAAAAAAGGATTTCGTTGAAAAATCCAAATTGTTGTTGAATTCAATTGGAGAACAATTTTACTTCTAGGGTAAGGATTTAATTTTTCATGTGGGGAAATTTGAATTTCATTTTATAAGATAAATATTATTTAATGCTTAAATATATTTTTTTCCCTCCACATTTAAACGCAAGTTCTCAGAAAGGGTTGCATTGCATCTTCTGCTCTTCAACCAGTTGCAACTCAAGACGGTGTATACTCTTGAGATCTTCTTCAACGCATTCTGCAAAAATATCAATGTTGCAAAAATTGCAACTAACCGTTACTATGGGCACTTGGCCACATTGCAGAGGTGTTGCAAAGTGGAATCTTCAACAGAGTATACCTCTCAACGGCAGACGAGAGTACACCGTTGAGAACTTTACAAAAACAACCTCCAAAGAATCATCGAATCAGAAAGGTACACATAGCTGACCGAACTCCATTCCACACATCACTGGGTTGATGGAATAATTCGCAAACCTCCTTCGGTCATCGTTTCGATGACGAGAGGACGATTCTGCTGAGTAGACTATCCACCTCGTCCTGTGTGTCCGTTGAATGTGATGAAGTTCGACAATGACGGCTGCGATGTTTGAGATTGCACTGCCTGCCGGCGTACGGAATTACCCGGAGCAATATCCGCTAACCAAGCGATTGTATTTTTGCTTTTGATGAAGGTGATTTAGGGGAGAAACAGAGAGAATAATACAAACAATCGAGATCAAGAAAATCGACTACCGGTTAACCGGATTGACGAACGCATTGCTGAACTCTAATACTGGGAGACACTGTGGGAAAGTTACTTATAAATGCTCACAAAATGTATAGCTTTAAAAATTGTCAAAAGTTAAGAGTGTTGACAGTTTGCCTACCTTCAAATTAGTTGACCTTATTATTAGTCGCAAACCTTGTAAATGTATTTTCAGTTTAGTATTAATAATCTTTAAATTTTAAAATTTGTTATGAAATATGAAATGATGCTGAAATCATCAGATTTTTTTCTTCAAAAGTTTGGAAAAGATATCGTCAGGTGAAAATTACAGGCTAATTAACTACCACTTAACACGACTTCTTTGTGAGGATGCTTCTCAGAATCTAATTGTCCGATTGTCAATGTCTCAGAGAGAAAATCGTAGGAAATTTTCTCAGCTACTCAATTTTATTTTCAGTGTGGCATTCCTTCATAAAGCATTTAAAAAAAATCCGGATTTTTTTAAATGCCTATTTGGAAATTCAACTTTTTGTAATATAAAGTTAATAAAAAAATCGGACAATTTTTTTTCGGTGCACCTATTTTATTTTCCTAAAAGTCCTAATCCGAAAACACCAAAATCAATCAGAAAATCTCAAGATAGAGGTTTGCATATAAAAACGTTTTGTATGACCAGCCCCCAAAATTGTATGGAGACCTGTATGAAAATACTAATAATGTAAAATAGTTCCTCTGACAAAGTTTCTTTTAGGTAAAAAAATAATTTCAAAGCAAAGTCGATTTGCGAAATTGTAGAGAACTTCCCTTATAATAACATTATTTAAAAAATGGGGTTTGAGCAAATCTACTAGTTGCTCTAAACAGTAGGGGAAAGTGGGGCAAGTGTAACAAGCTAAGGAAAAGCTCGTTATAACTCATTAAAAACGTTAAAAAATCTGTCCGATTTTTTTATAATCATCTTTTTCCAGGTCTCGACTAAGACTTTGATAGAACAAGTTTTCAAAAAATCCAGTTTTTAATGTAAAAAAATGATTTTAAAAATGTTGATTTTCCGTACGTTCTACTCAACTAGGGCAAGACGAACAACCCGTTGGGGCAAGAGGAACAATGCATGAAAAAACATGTTAATTTGCTAACAATTGAACTGTTATCACTTAGATACATCAGATTAGGGTGTACATATCTGAAACGTTTCTTTCATTTTTAGATTAACTAACAACATTTTACTAAAAATTTGATCGTTTCACGGAAAAAAAAATTACTTGGATGAAAAAAAGGAAATATTCATAATATCACTTTTTTTTTGTACGGACAATTTTTTTTTAACAATTGTTTATCAGTTTTGAAGTACGTTTATGTATTTATTTCCCAATAAAATATGTTGTTGCAGCAATTCGTAATTTTTTCCATACTAAAAATCTGGGTGATGAATAGAGAGAATGCGTAACGTGATTTTCGAATGATCCCACTTTGTTTACATCTACAATGTAGGAGGCTGTTCAAGCACAAGCATGAAATTTCTTACTGGTAAATGAGCTGTTTTATAATCAGTTTTATTTTGTCTAGTTTTTGACATTTTTTGCTAGAAAATTGTCGCGTTTCCATTGGTTAGATTTTTTTTTTCCTTTTTTACAAGTGACGAAGAACTGCGGCGAGAATGTCATTCTGCGATGTCACAGATAAATTCCCTGGCTGATTTTGGAATCCTGCAGCTCTTACTAGTCCAGCGAAAAAACATCGCTAATTCTAGCGAAGCTGATCCAACAAGCAGAGAAGATTTTCACTAAACTAGGTTAAACGGAATCAAACAATAAAAACAGCTTCTGGATTGATACAGCCGCATCGACTCCATAAACAACTTCCATTCATAATTATAAAAAATGACGATCTCGCCTTCAACTTTCTTAAGATTTCTTGACTTCAACTCCAGGTCCTCAAAAGCCACACATTTTTCATTCTTGCAAAAAAAAAAACAATTTTTAATTAACGATAACAATACTTTCTACTTTTGGCGAACAGTAAATTGGTTCCACTTTGACAGTTCAAAATTGAGGCCGTTTTGCGAACCACTATTCAGCACCCAGCTAAAAATCCATATGGTACACTTGCCCCACCTGAACAAGATTTTTTAAAAGCTCTCAACAAAAATAACCAAAAGTTAAATCATTCTTTATAATAGGTGCAAGCCATTGGTAGGGACACCACTGATCTAGGAAAAATTGCATTTTGATAAAATGAGCCTTAAAACGAACCCTAAGCCTTATTTTGTACTTTCCAAATATTATAAGAAAACCAAGGTTTTGAAAAAAAACTTCATAAAATATTATGCCCCGTGGCGTTTACGTCGTTTTGGCGGTTATGTGGTAGTAGAATCAACTTATTGCATTGCTAGCAACAATTTCTCATTCTGGAAATAATCAAAATTGTAGAAATTACGGCCGTACGAGCGATTGTTCCTCTTGCCCCATATGGTCGTCTTGTCCCACCTTCCCCTAAAAAAAAAACGTGATCAGAAATTCCGAGATGCAGTTTTTCGAATAAAACGATGCACAACATAACTAGAGGAAAGTGGACCTATGGGACCCTAGTTAAGTAGAACCCCCTCTACTAGTTGAGTAGAACGTACGGAAAATCAATATCAATATTTTAAAATCATTTTTTTATAGTGCAAAACAAGTTTTTTAGAAACTTGTTATATCTAAGTCTTAGTCAAGACCTGGAATAAGATGATTATAAAAAAATCAGACTGATTTACTAACGTTTTTAATGGGTTTTAACGAGCATTTCCTATGCTTGTTACACTTGCCCCACCTTCTCCTATATGTGCAGCTGTCAAATTAGTATGGATTTTTTTACAAAAGGTTTCTTTGATCATACAAATTAATTTAGAATTTTTTATTGACGACATCTTGGCAATATTGACCTAAAACTGCATTTCTCAGGAGTTTTATTTATTTGCAAAAAGCAACAGCGTGACAAACTTTTTTTTTGCCGTGCCTTGTAGGTGGGTAATTCTCTGCCAACTAACAGCAGTTGCCCCGACCCCTCTTCGATTTGCGTGAAACTTTGTCCTAAGGGGTAACTTTTGTCCCTGATCACGAATCCGAGGTCCGTTTTTTGATATCTCGTGACGGAGGGGCGGTACGACCCCTTCCATTTTTGAACATGCGAAAAAAGAGGTGTTTTTCAATAATTTGCAGCCTGAAACGGTGATGAGATAGCAATTTGGTGTCAAAGGGACTTTTATGTAAAATTAGACGCCCGATTTGATGGCATACTCAGAATTCCGAAAAACGTATAATTCATCGAAAAAAACACTAAACAAGTTTTAAAAATTATCCCATTTTCCGTTACTCGACTGTAAAAAAAATTGGAACATGTCATTTTATTGAAAATTTAATGTACTTTTCGAATCTACATTGACCCAGAAGGGTAATTTTTTCAATTAGAACAAAATTTTTCATTTTAAAATTTCGTGTTTTTTCTAACTTTGCAGGGTTATTTTTTATAGTGTAACAATGTTCTACAAAGTTGTTGAGCAGACAATTACAAAAAAATTGATATATAGACATAAGGGGTTTGCTTGTAAACATGCGATTTTACGAAAAATAGTTTTGAAAATGTTGGTCGTCGTTGATCACGACCGTTCATAGTCACCCGCGACGCCCGCGACAGACACGGACGACGAAACAAAGAGAAACGCAAAAAGTAACTTTTTCAAAACTTTTTTTCGTAAAATCGCGTCAACTCGTGATGTTTATAAGCAAACCCCTTATGTCTGTATACCAAATTTTTTGTAATTGTCTGCTCTATAACTTTGTAGAACATTGTTACACTCTAAAAAATAACCCTGCAAAGTTAGAAAAAACACGAAATTTTAAAATGAAAATTTTTGTTCTAAATGAAAAAATGACCCTTCTGTGTCAATGTAGATTCGAAAAGTACATTAAATTTCCAATAAAATGACATGTTCCAAAAAAATTTACAGTCGAGTAACGGAAAATGGGAGAATTTTCAAAACTTTTTTTGTGTTTTTTTCGAAGAAAAATACGTTTTTTCGGAATTCTGAGTACGCCATCACATCGGGCGTCTAATTTTACATGAAAGTCTCTATGACACCAAATTTCTATCTCATCACCGTTTCAGGCTGCAAATTATTGAAAAACACCTCTTTTTTCGCATGTTCAAAAATGGAAGGGGTCGTACCGCCCCTCCGTCACGAGATATCAAAAAACGGACCTCGGAATCGTGATCAGGGACAAAAGTTACCCCTTAGGACAAAGTTTCACGCAAATCGAAGAGGGGTCGGGGCAACTTTTCCCGATTTCGTGTGAGTTGGTAGAGAATTACCCAGGTATGAGGTACAAATTTCCCTCCCGGTGTCCAAGTCGGTCGTCATTGTCGGAGTGTGTTCCACAGAGCTGATGTAAAATCAAGCCAAGTAACCTGCTACGAACAACAACTACTCCGACGGTTGTTAGCTCTGCTTGTCGTCGATGAGCCACCCCGGTCGGATGCACCAGATTGATGGCAAAGAACAAAGATCGCCACGCCAGGACGTGTTTGTTTAGGGTCTGATTTTGCCAAGCCATGCAATTGCTGTTCAGGGAGGGCGGAGTGTTTGCTTGTTTGAAAGTGCTGTCGCAAGAGGGATCCCGCAAAAAAAAAAAAAAAAATACTGGAAGCTGTGCTGAGCGCAACAAAAAATTGAGCGAACAAGGGGAGTGTGCTAGCTTTACAGTTCATTGATTTGCATCCCATCATGCTTGTTGAAGCAATAGAGCCTGGGAATCGATACGGTTTAGTTGGAAGAGTTGAGAATAGTATTGTTTAAACTATTAAAAACCAAACTATATTTAAAAAAAACGTCGATTTAATGTTCTAGAATATTGTGTTTAATATGATATCTGAAGACTTTAAAAGTTTCAACAATTCTACCATTAAATCCTGCAAAGTGAATAGTTTTCCGTTGATGGATGGTGTGCATTAACCAGAAATCGATGAGGAAAGCAAAGCATCAGGCCATAGGATCAGGAAGCAAATCCACTAAAAAAATGTGTGCAAAGGTACTCGAGACTCGCCAGAAACCATAAGTGGGAAAAAAAATGGTGCCATATTCTTTTCACTTTGCCCGGGCATGATCCCGACACGCGAGTGTTATACCCATAAGGACCCCCCCAAATAAAGGAAACTGCAGGAGGAAGGGTGGGTAAACTTTCCTACAAACAATGGCCGACAAAACCTGGCATGGCACTAGCTATGCAAAAAAAAGCTGCAAAGAGCTCGCATATAAACACATGCGAGTGCTCTCAATGACTCTAGACGCGAAAATTGCTGCCTGATGCCGTCTGAAGAGGGGTGTCGGAGTACCTACCTCATCATCATCAGCATGCAGGCGTCCGCAGTGCACTACACCCGGCCGGCCGGCCTCGGTCGGTCGGATCGTTGGTCGTCCTGGTAGGATAATCGCGAAAAAACACACAGACGCGGTTGTCGGAAGCTGGTGACCCGGTGAAATAGGGGAAAGTGGGTTTAAGGAGAGCGATTCGAAAAACCTTATGCAATTCCATTGTGGATTACTGATAACATTTCCTGTCATTCTCGGATGACGAAACGGCCTGTACTGAAAAGTACTTTTTGCAATTCCGTCGTGAAACTTCTTACTTTTCCTGTCATTCTTGAACGACGAAATAGCCTACTTTTCTGTACCAAAAATAACAGAATCGAATAGCAACACTTTTCAAAATAAATGCTGAAAAGTTCTACTTTTCAGCACTTGTTTCGAACGATTTATTGACAAAATACATGAAAATTCGACTTAAAATTTCACTCAATGAGTGTTTTTCGAAATTGCAAAAAATGTTGTATGGAACTCGTTGCAAAACTTGATTTTTTCAGCGCTCGTCGTATTTATCCAACTCGGTGAACCTCGTTGGATAAATGTACGACTCGTGCTGAAAAAATCCTCTTTTTGCAACTTGTTGCATAAACTACTATTTTAGCATTCATTTGAGTGCTGAAAAGTTCAAGATTCTCAAAAAAGTGTCCACGTGGTTTATGGATGGTCCCAAACGGGAAATTTTCAACCAATTTCCCGGGAATTCCCGGGAAATTTTAAATATATTGAAAATTGTTTTTGAACTTGGTTCTGATAAATATTATGCAAAAAAAATTTACGGGACAGCGACTTTAATGGTTAAAATAAGTGTAAAGATCAATTAACTGCTTGACTACATGTAAAAAATCATACAGCTATTGATCCTTGTACTGTAACTTGGATTTGACAGTAAAAAATCAAAAATCTAGGCAACCACTCGTTGTTTATTTACATTTTCAGTCGCAGTTTCCACCAAACTGAACTTTCGCACTTCAAAATTGCGAGTGACAGCTGAAAAACAAGCGATAAACCTCGGCTCTCTTTGATCATTTTGAGGAAATTTTAAATTTTCCAAGCCAGTTTGGCAAGTCGCAATAGTACGATCGATAGCGATAATTTAGTGCGAAGTCCAAGTTAGTGAGAATTGCGCAATATTTTTTATCAAAATGTTTAGACAGTGAGTAAAATTAATCCATACTCCAAATCTGTGACCAGTGTGGTTTGACCCATACATTTGAAAAAAAAAAAAAAAAAAAAACAGGCAGAAATTATGTTTTTCATGACAAATATCTTTTCTAAAACAAGTCATACTGGTTTCAGCCCTTGAATCAAATGGTATAATTTTTTATTATTTTCTTAAAGCCATGCTTCTCGTGTTTGTTTTACTAATTTTGTGAGCACCTCTCAAACCATACAATGTAGTTTTTTTTAATGATTTTTTTTAATGGTTTTATTATACCACATGATTTTCAGGTTTATAATTGACTTCGTTTGAAAGTTTTTTCATGGCACAAAAACATGATTCAAATTGTACGTACATCTCATTTGATCATGGTAAACAAAAAATGTAAAACAAACTCTCTATATTACTTTGGCAGTAAGGGGTTCATATATTTTTTGAACGAAATAACACCAGTAATTCTATAAAAATCATACCTACATTGTAGTAAATCATTTTCATTATGCAAGATCTTTTCCAGTTGCTTCAGAAATTAATATCATCAGAAATAAATGTTGATATCAAAATTTCTGATAATCTGATACATATATGAACTTAACAATGAATATAATTGAACAAAATAATGTTGAGTTTTTTCATTTAATATTTTTTTCAGAGCATTTTCAAAATATTGGTTCCAAAAAGTTAAGAAAGTGTATGCTTCCGCTTGAATTTCGGGAATTTCCGGGAAATTTACAAATTTCCCGGGAAACGGGCAATATTTTTTCCAGGAAATCCCGGGAATTCCCGGGACGGGAAATTGGACGCTCTACTCCTAACCCAGATTTTGCACCATCACGCTCTTTGGACCAGAAAATGTTTTTTTTTTTTGCAATTCCGTCGTGAAACTACTTACTTTTCCTGTCATTCTCGAGCGACGAAACGACCTACCCAAAATAACAGAAAGGAAAATTAATACCTTTCAATACCTGTGCAGAAAAGTTCTACTTTTCAGCATTGGAAAAAGTTGAACTTTTCAGCACTGGTATCGAAATAGTAGTATATGCAACGATTTTTTCAGCACGAGTTGTACATATCCAACGTGGTACACCGAGTTGGATGAATACGACGAGTGCTGAAAAAATCAAGTTTTGCAACGAGTTCCATACAACATTTTTTGCAATTCCGAAAACACCCTTTCAACTTTTCAGCACCCACTTAAGTGCTAAAAAGCAGAATTTTTCAGCACTGGTATTGAAAGGTATTGATTTTCCATTCTGTTATTTTTGGTAGGGAAAAGTAGGCCATTTCGTTTCTCCAGAAGTACAGGAAAAGTTGACAGTTTCACAGCGGAATTGCAAAAAAAAGGCATTTTGTAATTTAATAGGCAATCCACTATTCAATTTTGACTGAAATGGGATCGCAGAACCCGACTTTGTATTAAAAGTTAAATAGCATAAAAAAATATGGGAAAACACAATTTTTATTCAATACCCAACCAAACACGGTATTCCCCTACATCTTGAACTAAAACAAAAAAAAGGACTCCAGAGTGTGCAATGCATGCTCCTCGAACATGTTCTCACACGGAGAAGCACAGCCAGAGTGTAGTTCAAGAGCACCATGTGTGAGAATATGTACCCTGTGAAAACACACACCCGTGTTTTATGCTGCGTTTCACATTACTGCGTGTGTGTATGTGCGTGCGTGCGTGCGTGTCTGGCCCATTGAAAACTTTGGTCGATAGTGTTGACACCGGGCTTGCTCCTTGCTCAATCAACTGAATGGTGTGAGAAGCGGGAGGACGTCGTTTATATGGCTGTTTACACTCCGCAAATTGATCGTATAAAAGTTGCAACCATAGGAATGGTGGCCGGGACAGGATGATGTTTTGATAGACTGCTGGGTCTGGGAGCTTGGGCTTTTGAAATGCGTTTCCTCATCATGATGTGATTTTATGTTGGAGGACGTGTAAGCTTTTTAAATGTGACTGCATATCACTTCTTTGAGCAAACATATTGCCCGTCATTGGAATTGGAAGGACTTCATCATAAGTTTCTCACATCGTTTTCATCTTCTCACTGTGAATGGAATCCTGTTGCAGAACAGACTCTTCAAGGTGAAGCCGTTGATCATTTTCGAAGAAAATTGATCGTCACTATAAAATATTCTGTATTAAATTCAATTTAACGAATTTCAGCACCAAAAGGAATCAACATGTGCCGGGTGTTGAGTTCTTCAAGCACTGAAAGAATTTTCGATCTAAATCAAATACGTTTAAAAATTTATATAATATTGTGGTACAATCATTGACGTCCTAGTCATTGATTAATGACGATTTCCATGTCTTTACAAGGAATGGGATAATCGTTACCAAAAGGAATCAGCATGTGTAGGGCACTATTCTAAACAACTTGTTGAAGGAGTTTTGTCAAAATATTGAAAGCGAAGCAATATGTAGATCTTTGAACGAAAAATCATGACAATGATGGAAGTCGTTAAAGGCATTTTGAATTTTTTCTTATCAGAAAAAAATGAATAAAAATAACATGATTAATTATAAATATTTTTTGCTTGAAATTGAATTGAAAGCTTGAAGTTTTATTTTGCACACCACTAATCCATTGTTTGCACAAAATAAGCAATGCTGCACTCTTTAAAAAAACATTTTTTAAAATTTTGTTGAATAGTGCAGATAACATATTGTATCGAAGATTTTGTTGTTCTAAATGTGTTTTAAAGGTGTTTATTGTGTCAAGAACATTATTTTCCTTTCTAAAATGTCACCGTAATAGTAGTTTATGCAACAAGTTGCAAAAATAAGATTTTTTCAGCACGAGTCGTTCATTTATCCAACGAGGTTCACCGAGTTGGATAAATACGACATGTGCTTAAAAAAAACAAGTTTTGCAACGAGTTTCATACAACAATTTTTGCAATTCCGAAATAGTAGTTTATGCAACAAGTTGCAAAAAGAGGATTTTTTCAGCACGAGTCGTACATTTATCCAACGAGGTTCACCGAGTTGGATAAATACGACGAGTGCTGAAAAAATCAAGTTTTGCAACGAGTTCCATACAACATTTTTTGCAATTTCGAAAAACACCCATTGAGTGAAATTTTAAGTCGAAATTTCATGTATTTTGTCAATAAATCGTTTAAATCAAAAAATGTTGAAAAGTGTTACTTTTCGAAACAAGTGCTGAAAAGTTCAACTTTTCAGAACCCATTTCAGTGCTGAAAAGTAGAACTTTTCAGCATTTATTTTGAAAAGTGTTGCTATTCGATTCTGTTATTTTTGGTACAGAAAAGTAGGCTATTTCGTCGTTCAAGAATGACAGGAAAAGTAAGTAGTTTCACGACGGAATTGCAAAAACAATATTTTGAGTTTCGTAGAAAATTTTTGACTCCACCTTTTTTTCCGTGTTCAGGAGGCCATTTTGAGCAACTTTTGTTCAACGAAAAACATAACTTCTCTTTTTTTATATTTTTCTTTTTCTATTTTCAGTACATTTATTTTGCATTTATCTTGTCTGTTGTTTATGCTTGTTTTGATAGTATTTGGCTTATTCTACCACTTTTTATCGTTAGACTTTGTCTTTTTAGTTTTTTTCATGATTACAGTCAATTTTTAAATTGTTTGCTTGTTTTCACGTTTTATACTTTATAATGATACGATTATCATTCAAATTGTAAACAAAAATGCGTAGAGACATAGTCAGAGCAGTAATAAAAAATACTGAATATTTGTTTTCACATAAAATAACGACAATGTTTTAAAAAACACAGCCAGACTTGAACCCCCACATTAAACATATCATAGTTCCAACCCTAAAAATTTACTTTGATTTGAAGAGTATTTCTTTCCAATGCTTTTTAAAGATAACAAATTGGTTGAATTTTATTTAGATCGAAGCCCGTAAAACTGATATTTTCTTAAGTCAAAAGTTTGTAAACCTTTTTAAAGTATATTGCTTTTTACTATCTACAATTTTCAAAGGTTTTTATGAAAAACGAAGTTGACTTTATAGCTGTCGGCCACCATTTCTAGTACCAACCACTAGGTCTTCCTTTTTATCTACAAGGACTTCACCGCCCTGGGCTCCTAAGTGTATGAAAGTATGGCACGGGGCGACGGCGCCGAATACCCATATTTACACAAAGAATTTTAGAGCGCCCGCCGTGGGATTCGAACCGGCGACCTCTGGATTGTGAGTCTAGTGCGCGGTCCGATTGAAGGTTTTTAAGAACCCTTTTCTAAAAAATCATAAAATTTGATATAATTTTTTAACGGTGTGTGCATCTTTCTTTTTTAGGGTTCTCTGGAAACTTTTTTGTTAAGGATACAAATTGAAAATGATTTATAGAACAATTTTCAGAACACCTCAACCTAAACCTCAACACTTCTTTCAACATGAGTTTGATTTGTCTTTTTTTCATTTTCATCCAAAAAATATGCAATTAAAATAATATCCGGACCACCATCGTTTAAGCAAACTAAAATTTGCAGCAAGGCTAAAACTTTGAGAACTCCTGGATTAGCGGAGCAGAAAAAAGCATTTTGGTCTATTAAAGCTGCCATAAAAAAAGTTTGATGTCAGAATGTTGGAAAATTTTATGGTTTAATGTTACCTCTTTTTCGATGTAATTTTCCCTTTTGTAAGTGTACACAGAAAAAAATATTCCTGTAAATTTACATTATTTATCATGTACCAAAAGGTATCATGATAAATGATGTATATTTACATAAGGTTCATTGGAAATTTGCATTAGATTCATTGGAAATTTACATTAGTTTTGAAAATTTACATTAGTTTTGGAATTTACATTACTTTTAGAATTTACATTAGTTCAAATCAACTAATTCTGATTGGCCAATGGGAATGAGAAGCTCGACTTGGATTGCAGTAGGAAAAGGGTGTGGCCTATGTTCTATTTTAAAATGATTGAAGCGGGCAGCAAAAGGAAATTCTGATTTTTAAAAGTTGTTTCCCAGGACTTTTTTTTTTTTAGTAATTTCCATGACTTTTTACTCTTTACATCATATTTCAACATTACATTGAGTGAGTTTACATAAGAAACAGCAATTACGTGCTGTGTAAATTTACATATTTTTTTCTGTGTAGTCTCAATATAAAAAAAATCCTGCAATGGAACATTTTTGCAATTATTTTTAAACATATTTGACGACAATGAATTTCATTGAATGGAGTAATTTTAAGGTGTTAAACGTTTCCGGAGCTCAAATTTCATTGTCTATTTATCCCCACTCTGCCTCGTCTTAGAGGGCTTTTTTATATACTAAAACTCTAGAAATTTACAAAGGTAAACTTTATTTAAATCTTATTTTTATTATTTTGGCCCTTAGTTCATAATTCCATCGAGGTGCGAAAATCATGCATGACACTAAAAGTGAGCAGGCAAGTTCGCCGGAGCTGACCGACCGCCCAGGCTTTTGGGTCAGGTCACTGCCACGACGCACCTGAGCTGAGGAGCACCGCCACCAGGGAGAATGTTGGCCCGTAACCCGATATGTCGTGCCTGTCGACTTTCTTTGTGGTTTGTCGAGTTTTCCCTCGCCAGCACCGCGTTTTAGCTGGTCGGTGGTGTTGTAACGAGAATCCTTTTCAGACAGGTGAGCCACCAGAAAGGTTAAATTTTTAACGCAATTAATGTAATTATAGAGATTATACAAGAAATATGCACGTTGCTTTGTACCCATCATCGATCAAGCCGGAGCATAATGAGGGCAATGTTGGCTACCGCGAGGATGGCCTGCAAGTTTGATCGGTGGTAAAAGTCGTGGGAACATGCTTCATTATGCAGGGCAGAAAAAAAAAACAATGTATGGCTTCCTGGTGAATTTATTGAACAACATGTGTCAGGTTTGCCACTGTGGTCACATATTTTGGCACTTTTTTTTGTGTTGACACCTTTGAGCTAAATTTTCCGTCTTTAGAAAATTGTGAGAAAAGTTATCTTATTTTGGTAAATGTGTTCCTTTAAGTTTACGAGATATTGCAGCATTTTGATGGTTAGACTTTCATAATTACTGAAAAAGGCGAAATTTTGAAGGTGGTCCGGAATGGAAAATCGTTTTTTTTTCAATTAATATTTATTCAGTTATATTATCAATAATATTATTGAATATTATTGAGTGTCGTTGATTTTAATTTTGCAGTTTTTTGTATAAGAAAATTTGCTAGTTTCACTTTTTCAACCAGCTTTTCTCGGAACTTAGTCTCCATGACCAACTGCCCTCTGTAATAGATAGTTGGCACGGTTCTTCATGACACGGCTAAAAAAAGAAAACCCAAAACACACAATGCCTTCCCTTTGCATGTCTCAACAAATTGGAAATTTGAAGCTTCCTCAAAACTACCCAACGCAAGACCCATTTAAGGGCGAGTTTAATCCTTTCGAGCGTCAATCTGGCAGACTTTCATGTAAAAAAATAAAGAATGGATGTCGGGGCATTACAAATCGATTAAATGGGGCTCGACATTCGATGCTCGGACGCTGACAAACGTCGAATGTGGAAATTTGAACCGTTTAAGACGATTTAATGCAAAACTGGGCGCGCAAACTGCCTGCACAGGTTGTGACACCTGAAATGAATCGTTTAGGGGCAGACGGGTTTCGATTTCCCTCATTTTTCCTTAGTTTACACGGCGGAAACCCTACCGAGAGAGGGAGCTTCCCTGAGAATGGTTCAAGGCAGATTTCCAAGAATTTGTGCAATTTTTGGGTGTCTGGTTTTTGGAATTAAATTAAACGTTTTTGTGTGGGGAAACCTTCAAAAAATTTATTTTAGCAAATAATTAGTTACCGTCAGCTGGGGCGAATTGGGGCACTTGTTTAAGCCATGTTTTTGCACAATATGTGACACAAAACAACAAAATTAGTACATCGATTTTTAAATTTTAAGATTTTAAATGCTTTGAAAACGGCTGTCTCTATTCAGTTACAATTCGCCCCAGTTGGTGATTTTTTATTCTCAAATCTACAAGGAATCTACACCGTAAAACTTTGCATAACAACAACTAACATTCTTGGGTTCGGTGAGCTTTAAAGTTCATATCCGAACTGATGGATAAACAACAGTGCTTGAAGCGCCTTCTAGGCTTTACTAATCAAGTCGAGATTGGTTTCACTACACTCAGTTTCATTTTAAAAGTTGATTAGATTTTCAAACCTTTTTCGTTCAAGGTTTTTTGACATAAAAAATGCTTTTTTTAATTTTGACTTTTTCAAGTCAAGTCGTGATTTAAAAAACTTGAAAATATTTTTTTCAGAAGGTAAGTTCCAAGATATCATCGATTGAAATTTGATTGTAAATTGGGTAGAACTTGAAAAAACTCATTTTTGGTAATTTTCATTCTTTGCAATGCATCTCAGCAATCAAGGATCAGTTCAACAAAAAGAAAAGCAATTTTTAACGAATTTTGTTTTTCAACGATGGACAAGGATAGACACTAATTAAAAAAAGACAATTATTTTGAATCATTTAACCTAAAAATGGATATAACTAAAAAACCGGGGTACTTTATCGAAAATTTACAGAAGAACATATCGATTTAGAGTTGTTTTTCGCATTTAAAAATGATTTCTGGAGTTTTTTTTCAAAAGGTCCAATAAACCAAATTTTCAGTTTTTGCTTTTTGGGTGTTTTTGAAACCGCTTTGAGTCAGGGGTATTAAAATACACCCAAAAAGCAAAAACTGAAAATTTGCTTTATTGGACTTTTGAAAAAACACAGCAGTGGTGTCACAAGGTAGCATACAAGCGACGACTTTTCAAAAAAACACAAATTTTACAAAAAAAACGCATACACGCAAAAAAAAATATTTTCAAAATCGTGAATTAAGTTCATGAATGTGAGAACCACGAAGGATTATATTCACGTTTATAGTGCTTTGCTCAAGACACCAATCGATCAAAAAATCATTTCTTCAGATACACATTTTCGAATGTTTAATCCTTATGTTTTTTTTTAATTTTAATGTTGTGTAAATGTAAAATTGATACACTTATTTTTTACAGAAAAAAAACTTCGTGAAAATCATGATTTAAAAAAAATTAAAACTGGGCCAAATAAATTGTTTTATTAATTATTGATGTTTGCTTTTTAAAAGTTTTATTATGAAGTGAAAAGTCAACTTTTTTCATGCAACTGAGTGAGCCCCACAACATCCAATGACTTCGACCATGCAACTGCAGTGTACCTCTGAAATATCTCAATCGTTATCTCCCCGGCAAGACCGTGGAAAAACATGGCTCAACACACACGAATGGAATCCTATTTGCCTATCGGGAAACGGCTGATGGAACATGGATACTTCGGAAACTGTGCAAGCTCAACGAACGAGGCAGTCTCGCTGCTGGCTTTGCAGTGTACGATCAGGTTGAACCCTTGACAATTCGGCAGATTTAGCGCTAAATAGTCTTTAAAAGGCCCCGAATTCAGCAACAAAAAGTGAGTGCTCTTCAGCCAAACTTCATCCAAACACTGTAGTAAGTGGAGGGGGGTCACTCGAGGGTTAATCCTTGCTCAGTTCTGCTTCTCGTGAAACTTTTAGATCTTATCTAGGCTCTGGCTTATACACCACCATGGCTGATGATGGTTTGCATCGGAATTGCAGTGCAACGGTGGGATTTCCTTCACCTTACGCAATCGGCTCGTGTGCCGGATACAATTACGAATCGCTGGAAGGATTCTTCTACGGGTTCAACGGGAGGTAGTCAAGTCAATAGATAATTGGCTGATGCCAGTGTAAGGCAAAATCACGAGAATCTATCGTTGTAATGAACGCTCTCGGGGCGGTTATCTGTATTGAAATTCAAGGTAATTAACTCTGATATGTTGGTTAGTAAATTAACCTCTTTAATGCAAAACGATCTTTGATTAATCAATTGCATTTACGTTTTATCGAAAGACATTACGGAGCAATGATATTCATAATGTTTACTGAATTTAGTTGAATTTCAACAATATTTTTTTGTATTTTTGCACGGAAAAGAGTTCTATCCAAAATTTAACAATTCAAATTAGCTGGCTTCAAATTGGTGAAACAGTGATTTTTTTGGTTGAATCAGCTAAAATTACAGCTAAATTTACCAACCTGGGATTGGTGAAATAGCTTACCCTGATTGCTGATTTGCTTTCCAAAACTGACAGCCCAAATCAAAATGACAGGAGAGATTTTACCAAAAATAATGGTGTTTCAGCACAATTTTGCGTAATTTTACCGAAAAATTAGCTGGAACCGGCAGCATGGATTTTTTGACAGGTCATCAGTTCGAGACCAAAACAAAGCATCGTCTTGTATCGTGTTCGATCCTGTTTGAGCCGCTCAGTTCGCGAAGTTTTTTGATGGTTATGTGTGCTGTTTGAGTGCAAGTGCAACACTGAAAGAAAGGCTCACAGCAATATCACATGTTTCACACGTGAATCTGCCCCATACGACTTTACATGTGAATGTCATGTGCTAATCACTTCGAAAAATCTCATCACGCGACACGTTAAATTCAAAAGGAAAACACGTTACATTCACGTGACGACTCACATGAATTTGCAATGCTTTTCTTATTAATGTTAAATGAGTTTGTAGTGTAAATCGAATAGATTTCCAATGGTTTTCATTTGTGGTAAAAATGAGAGGGGGTTTCTTTTTTTTAAATTTATTTATTTTTCGGTTTAAATCAAAATCAAGTTTCATTTTTATAAATAAAAACATTTTTGAAAGTATGTAAAAAAATTAACACTCGTTTCACTTCACGGTTACACTCATGGTTATGCTGCGTTGGTGAATTTTGATCAGGTTCCGACACGATCTACCACGAAGTTTGTGCACGCCCTGCCGGACCGGAGAATTACAAAAACCAGGTCATTCAGGAATGGGTTTAAGATGGCCGGGCAAAAGTGCACCAATCTTTTGTCAGGACTAACAGCTCCAGATCTGGAGCAGATTCCGAAGACAAAACCTGATCTTCTGGAAAAAAATATAACGCATTAATTTCAAAAAGATTAACTCTTTCTCTAGATTATACCTACCACCAGCTCAAAATATTAAAAATAACCGTAGGAACTTTGTTGGCTAAACGACCATTTTCATCCGAAACGACCCGAAGAGCAAATTTTCCACCACCATCGTCCGTAGCCATCTTACTAATGAAGATTTTTTCGTCCGACGCATTTCAAAACCAAAACATTCCAATCTAACGTGTATTTCACTTCAGAAACAAGGGAAATGTCGAATGGGGCAAATCGATGAGAAATTCATTTGAATTTGAAGTGAACTTCATGTGAAAAAAGAGTGGAAGGTTTCTCGCTAACGATCAGCTGGTTTCAAATTATTTTCACATTCATTTGAAATGTAAAACACGTGAGGGTCAATGGAAAAGCATGTGAAAGTATCATGTTGATTTTTGGAGACACTCACGTGAAAAAACACTTGAGTTTGCTATGTTGGTTTGTTTCAGTGAAGTGCAAAAGGTGATAGAATGTGTTGTGTGAGTGAATAAATCAAAAGCCTGGAAGGTTTTCTGCGGATCGACACCTGAAGGTAAGTTTCAGTAGATAAGGTGAGAAGTTTTTTGTGTTGAGGGAAAGTGGTTAGAAGTTGAGCTTCTCGTTATTGTTTGGATGATGCGTAGGTAAAAACATGTACTTAACATAAAGTGGGAGCATCCCTAAACCACGTGAACACACTGAAAGAAAGGCTCACAGCTATATCACATGTTTCACACGTGAATCCGCCCCATACGACTTCACATGTGAATGTCATGTGCAAATCACTTCGAAAAATCTCATCGCGCGACACGGTAAATTCAAAAGCAAAACACGTTAACCTCACGTGACGACGCACATGAATTTGCAATGCTTTTCTTATTAATGTTAAATGATTTTGTAGTGTAAATCGAATAGATTTCCAATGGTTTTCATTTGTGTAAAAAATGAGAGGGGGTTTCTTTTTTTATGAATTTATTTCTTGGTTTGAATCATAATCAAGATTTATTCATATAAAAAAACATTTTTGAAAACATGTACAAAAATCACTAATTTCACTTCACTGTTACGCTCGTGGTTACGCTGCGTTGATGAATTTTGATCAGGTTCCGACCGCGTTTCGATGATCTACCACGAAGTTTGAGCACGCACTGCCGGACCGGAGAATCACAACGACCAGGTCGTTCGGGAACGGGTTTAAGCTGGCCGATCAAAAGTGCACCGAGACGACCAAGTACTGCTCGGTCCGGTAGCTGGTGAATCCGTAGCCCGCCCTGGATATCCATGATGCATCTCGAAAGACCTTTTTCAGGACTAACAGTTCCGAATCTGGAGCAGATTCCGAAGACAAAACCTGACCTTCTGGAAAAAATAAAAACGCATTAATTTCAAACAGATTAATTCTTTCTCTAAATTATACCTACCACCAGCTCAAAATATTAAAAGGAAATTTGTTGGCTAAACGATCATTTCTATCCGAAACGATCCGAAAAGCAAATTTTCCACCACCATCGTCCGTGGCCATCTTACTAATGAAGATTTTTTTCGTCCGACGCATTTCAAAACCAAAACATTCCAATCTAACGTGTTTTTCACTTCAACATCAAAGGAAATGTCTAATGGGGCAAATCGATGAGAAATTCATTTGAATTTGAAGTGAACTTCATGTGAATAAAGAGTGGAAGGTTTCTCGCTAACGATCAGCTGGTTTCAAATTATTTTCACATCCATTTGAAATGTAAAACACGTGAGGGCCAATGGAAAAACACGTGAAAGTATCGTGTTGATCTTTGGAGACACTCACGTGAAAAAACACTTGAGTTTGCTATGCTGGTTTCTTTCAGTGCACTTTGGCAGGGGAAAGGGGAGGCTGGCGATTGTCCACAGTATACTTTTTTGTATGGACATCTGTCCACACTGAAACAAACCAACATAGCAAACTCAAGTGTTTTTTCACGTGAGTGTCTCCAAAAATCAACATGATACTTTCACATGCTTTTCCATTGACCCTCACGTGTTTTACATTTCAAATGAATGTGAAAATAATTTGAAACCAGCTGATCGTTAGCGAGAAACCTTCCACTCTTTTTTCACATGAAGTTCACTTCAAATTCAAATGAATTTCTCATCGATTTGCCCCATTCGACATTTCCCTTGTTTCTGAAGTGAAATACACGTTAGATTGGAATGTTTTGGTTTTGAAATGCGTCGGACGAAAAAATCTTCATTAGTAAGATGGCTACGGACGATGGTGGTGGATAATTCGCTTTTCGGATCGTTTCGGATGAAAATGGTCGTTAAGCCAACAAAGTTCCTAAGGTTACTTTTAATATTTTGAGCTGGTGGTAGGTATAATCTAGAGAAAGAGTTATCTGTTTGAAATTAATGCGTTATATTTTTTCCAGAAGATCAGGTTTTGTCTTTGGAATCTGCTCCAGATCTGGAGCTGTTAGTCCTGACAAAAGATTGGTGCACTTTTGCCCGGCCATCTTAAACCCATTCCTGAATGACCTGGTTTTTGTAATTCTCCGGTCCGGCAGGGCGTGCACAAACTTCGTGGTAGATCGTGTCGGAACCTGATCAAAATTCACCAACGCAGCATAACCATGAGTGTAACCGTGAAGTGAAACGAGTGTTAATTTTTTTACATACTTTCAAAAATGTTTTTATTTATAAAAATGAAACTTGATTTTGATTTAAACCGAAAAATAAATAAATTTAAAAAAAAGAAACCCCCTCTCATTTTTACCACAAATGAAAACCATTGGAAATCTATTCGATTTACACTACAAACTCATTTAACATTAATAAGAAAAGCATTGCAAATTCATGTGAGTCGTCACGTGAATGTAACGTGTTTTCCTTTTGAATTTAACGTGTCGCGTGATGAGATTTTTCGAAGTGATTAGCACATGACATTCACATGTAAAGTCGTATGGGGCAGATTCACGTGTGAAACATGTGATATTGCTGTGAGCCTTTCTTTCAGTGCACCTGGAGGGGCGGCGGGTACAGAATGTCTAGACATAGATTGGCCAATGTTTGACAGCTCCGAACAAATAGGGTACATAATGCCTTTTAAGCACATCCATAAACATTGTTAAATATTAATAGAAATGAAGTTAAATTAAGTTCAATTAAGTTAAATTAAGTGAAATTAAGTTTAATCAATTTAAGTTTAGTTAAAATAAGTTACATTTGGTAAAATTTAAATAAAAATGTAGAATTCAGTTAAAATCAGTTAAATTGATAAAATTTAGTTAAAATTAGTTAAATTTAGTTGAAATTAGTAAAATTTCGTTAAAATTGATTAAATTTAGTTTAAATTAGTAAAATAAAGTAAAATTTAGATAAGTTTAAATATATTTTGTTGAATTAAGATGAATTAACAGTTTGACAGCTTGCCCAGAGCAGACGTGTGTCCTTTGAGCGCGTTTTTGACGGTGTTTTTTTTTTTAACTTTCGCCGACGGCCATGGCGGCGGCCGCGACGGCGGAGAGTGAGTGGACGGAGCATAGAACCGAGGATGGAAGGCCGTTCTACTGGAACGCGGCCATGAAGAAAAGTGTGTGGGAGAAACCGGACGGGTTCCAACCCAAAACGCAGGCGGCGACGGGCATGGAGGTGGAAGACTCCGAAGGAGGAGGAGAGGACGGGGGCGAATTTCGTCCCGTGATCAAGGTTCGGCGCAGGAAGGCTAACGAGGAGATCAACGTCGGCGATGGCCAAGAAGTGGAGAAACTGCTCAGCAACAACAAGTTCAGCCCGCTAGCGGAGAAGAGCAACAACAACAACAATGCGAACCCAGCAGCAGAAAAAACCACCCCCGTGGTATCAGCACCCGGCAAGTCGGCCGGGGAGAAGAAGCAGCCGCCGCTGGTGGTGAAAGAAACGAGCTTCGCCCGCCTTGCGAAGGTGATGTCGACATGTGATGTCCAGCCGGAACACAAACTGACGCGGTACGGCACCAAAATTACGTGCTTCTCGAGCGACGACTTCGACACGGTGCAAGCCCACCTGAAGAAGAACAAGGTGCAGTTCTACACGCACGGAAAGCGCAGTGCGAGACCGCACCGGGTAGTAATGCGAGGTCTCCCGAACGCGGAACCGGATTACGTCAAGGAGCTGCTCAAGACGGAACATCAGCTGGACGTCTTGGCAGTACACGCCATCAGGCGGAAGCAGCAGCTTCCCGCCATCGATGAGACACCTTTCATCGTGCTCTTTCCCAAGGGGCACACCAGTCTGAAGGAGTTGAGTAGCAAGGTAAAGAAAGTGGGACCAGTCGTCGTCCGGTGGGTGGCCTACCGGAACAAAGAACCTCACGTGACCCAGTGCAAGAACTGCTTGCAGTTCGGTCACGGAACCAGTAATTGCCATCTCAAGCCCAGGTGCAGCAGCTGTGGGGGTGCCCACAGCACGGAAAAGTGCAAAGCAGAAGAAACGGAAGCCAAGAAGTGTGTCAACTGCTCTGGATCTCACGAGGGTCTGGACCGCAGCTGTCCCAAACGTGCGCAGTTCATCCAGTCGAGGCAGCAGGCGTCCACGCCGAAGCCGCCAGCATGGAAGAAGGACAAACAGACTCCGGCAGGAGCCGCGTTTACCGCGGCGGATTTTCCTCCGCTACCTGGAGCGGTGCCGTCCGTTGAACCGGAAAATAAACATCCTCGTCCCGCAGGAAGAAGTCGAGAAGATACTGGCGCCGGCGCCGGTGCAACCCCGAAGGAGCAACAAGGCGAACGGAAGCTGTACAGCGAGTCGGAGCTGTGGGCCATTTACCGAGAATACCGAGTACGCTTGAGGCAGTGCAAGACACCCGAGGAACAGATTGATGTGATCGCACACTTGCTGACACATGGCACGAGCAAATGATCATCTAATTCAGTTACGGTTTTTTTTTTTCTTTTCTTTTATTATTTTTTGTACTATTGATCCTCGGTCCTAACCTGGTCACAGCACCTAAAAGGACCTAATAAAAATAAGTTACGAACAAAAAAAAAAAAAAAATAAGATGAATTAAAAAAAATAGTTAAATTAAGCAAAATTTAGTTAAATTCAGATACATTCAGTTGAAATTAGTTATTTTTTGTGAGATTTAGTTGAATTTGCCTAAATTTGGTTAAATTAAGTTGTGTTAAGTTAAATTTAGTTAAATTAAAAAAAATAAGCAAAATTAGGTAAAATTAAGCAAAATTAAGTAAAATTAAGCAAAATTAAATAAAATTAAGCATAATTAAGTAAAACTATGTAAAATTAAGTAAAATTAAGTAAAATAAAGTAAATTTATGTAAAATTAGGTAAAATAAAGTTAAATTAAGTAAAATTGAGTTAAAATTATGTTAAATTCAGTTAATATATGTCAAATTAATTTCAATCAAGTTTAATTAAGTAAAATTAAAATAAATCAATTAAATTGAGCTTAATTTAGTTGAAAATGGTTATATTTAGAAAAATGTAGTTGAATTTAGGTTAATGTAGTAGAATATAGGTAAATGTAAGTACATTTATTCAAATGTTATTACATTTGGTAGAATTTAGTTAAATTTAAAGTTAATTGGTCAAATTCAGTTAAATTGAGTTTAATTAAGTTAAGTTAACTTTAATTAAGTTAAAATAAGTTTAATTAAGTTGAATTAGGTTAAACTAAGTTAAATTCAATTAAATTAAGTTAACTTTAATTAAGCTAAAATAAGTTTGATTAAGTTAAATTAAATTAAGTTAAATTTAGTTTCATTAAGTTATATTAAGCTAAATTGAGTTAAATTGAGTTAAATTAAGTTAAATTTAGTAAAATTGAGTTAAATTAAGTTAAATTATGTTGAATTAAGTTAAATTTAGTTAAATTAAGCTAAATTAAGTTAAATTAAGTTAAATTAAGTTAAATAAAGTTAAATAAAGTCAAATAAAGTTAAATAAAGTTAAATTAAGTTAAATAAAGTTGAATCAAGTTAAATTAAGTTAAGTTAAGTTTAATTAAGTTAAATTAAGTTAAATTAAGTTAAATTATGTTAAATTAAGTTAAATTAAGTTAAATTAAGTTAAATTAAGTTAAATTAAGTTAAATTAAGTTAAATTAAGTTAAATTAAGTTAAATTAAGTTAAATTAAGTTAAATTAAGTTAAATTAAGTTAAATTAAGTTAAATTAAGTTAAATTAAGTTAAATTAAGTTAAATTAAGTTAAATTAAGTTAAATTAAGTTAAATTAAGTTAAATTAAGTTAAATTAAGTTAAATTAAGTTAAATTAAGTTAAATTTAGTTAAATTAAGTTAAATTAAGTTAAATTAAGTTAAATTAAGTTAAATTAAGTTAAATTAAGTTAAATTAAGTTAAATTAAGTTAAATTAAGTTGAGTTAAGTTAAATTAAGTTAAATTATGTTGAAGTATGTTAAATTAAGTTAAATTTAGTTAAATTTAGTTAAATTAAGTTAAATTTAGTTAAATTAAGTTAAATTAAGTTGGATAAAGTAAAGTTATTTTGTTTAAGTGAAAGTAATTTGATGTTATATTTAAACTTTGTTAAATGCAAAACATAGTTTAAATTTAACATGAATTTACTTTAATTTATCCAAAATAACTTTTTGTAATTTTTTTTTTATTTTTGTATTTTTGTATTTTTGTATTTTTGTATTTTTGTATTTTTGTATTTTTGTATTTTTGTATTTTTATATTTTTGTAACCAATTTTGAGCACCGACCCTCGAGGCGAAACGACTTTACATCAATCTACTCCACACAATGTCGGTCTAGGCGTAATTAGTATGCACAAACTTGAAAGCGATTTTTTCGCTCTCCATTACGAGGAAACTGCCAAAGGAAAATTCTTTTCAGAAGAGTGAGCTACACCCAAACTGCACTTGTTTCACTTTCATCAAGATAATTTCTGGCACCTTTTTTCCTCGTCTGATGATGTTGGTGTTTCATGCTTTTTTTGCCCTGCCTTCTTCACTGCACTGCTTATCTACAGCTCTGGCATTCACACTCACTCCCCCAAAGGGGCCTGGCTCCAAAAAAGCTCCCGTCTGCCGTCTCTCTCTGTGGGAGCTTTTTGAGCTGCAGTTGGGATGAATGCGTTGTTTTTCGAGGACTTTTACTTATGGTTTTATCGCGCGGGCTCAATCTCGACACTCGTTAATGGGCGGAGTGGTTGGCGGTTTTGGGTGTTGTTTTTAAGGGGTGTTGCATCATTCAAATGCAACCGTCTGGACTAGGGATGCACACAGAGTTCAAGAAAATTAATTGGGATTCTAGGAACCATTGAATACTTTGAACTATATAGATTAATAATGTTTTTTTTTTAGTTTTGCTTTCCGTACTAAAGATAATCTCAGGAAACTTTCTTTTTTCGTTGAAAATTAGATTTATTCTAAATTTGAATTTAAATTGATAACTATTGGTAAATTAACACGCTCGTTTTCAATAAAATTCCACATCCCAAAATCCATTCCATCACGCTTTGAATAACGAAATCCTCCAGACAGGTCTCTTCATCCAAACACCAAGAATGATGCACTTTGCAAGATATGAGTCTACCGCTGCTGCTGTGTTTGAATTAGTAAACATTTTTGCATCTCGATCCTCCCTGGAAAATTTCTCGCCGAGAGTGGTGTGAAAAAATCCACCGCCGCAGTAATTGAAGGAGAACCAAGAGTAGAAAAAACAGCAAAGAAAAGAGTGTTGTGAAAAACGGTTGCGCCGCGTCGTCGACAGATAAAGGAGAGTGGAAAATTAAAATTAAAACTGTCGGGCTTTGATGTTTGGGTGTGTGTGCGAGCAGGTGGGGTTGAAAGGGAACTCGAACGGGGGAGGAAAGGCCCTTGAGTTCCGGCCGCGCCACAGATCTTGGCCGGAAATGTAATGACGACAGTTCTCGCGACTCTCGAGTTCATGATGATGGTCGGGCTTTTCATCACAAAGTCACAAAGTAGAGTTGAGACGTGACAGTCTGGTTGTTTCTCATTTAGTGGTTTCGTTGAACCCTGTCAATCTTGCGTCTGTTAGTGGAAGCTTATGAAACAACAATTTTATTCTGTTTCTTTTGTCCAAATGGTTTTGGGGATACTTTCAAATTTCCAGTAATTAATTTGTCATTTAGAAAAATATTCCCGTAAAAATAGAAAAGTTTTTTTTAAGGCTCTAGAAAGCATCATTCCAGATCGGAAATTTGGCGACCTTGTTTTTTTTTTAGAAAAACATTCAAATCTTGACTCAAAATATTTCAATCAAAAAATGGTTTTCTTTGTGTTCTTTGTAGAAGCACATATCGTTATTATTTTTTCATTTCAATTTACTATTTCTGAACCTTGAATTCAGAACCATCATTGACAGTCGTTGCCCGAAGAGTGAAGGACACCTTCTACGACCTTAAGATAAACGTGAATGTAAAGAAAGTAATAGGCTGCACAAAAAATTATCTAAGTTTATGTCTTGACCATTCAAAAATGTAAAAAAAATCGAAAACTTTTACAAAAATTTGAAATGAGATAAACTTAAAACAATTAACAAAATATTCATTCTATTCAACTATTTTGTACCTACTGGAACTGTTTTTTAAAGCTTTGTTTGTCTATTTGTTCCTAATTTTTCGAAATCATGTATTTCAGACTTGTGTATTATGCATTTCCGACAATTTTTGTTTGTTTTTTAACCCATTTAAAAGTTTTTATTTTATTTTGCCCTTCCTAAACCTTGACCAGAGTCAAGATAAAACTTGCAAAAACAAAGAAAGAGCAGTTTACAATCAAAATAGATAATTTTTGAAAGTATGAACTTTTAGTCAATCTTATTTATTTTAATACCTAAAATAGAAATTGTGTTATTTTAATTGGTAAAAATACAATTTTTGAAACTTTTACTTGGCATCAATTGAACTTGAATTTTGAATCTGTACTTTTCTCAAAGAGCCATCCATAAACCACGTGGACACTTTTTTTCAATGAAAAAAATTGTAGACTTTTTGATCTTTTTACAAATCTTGAATTTTGTGCCCTAGATCAATAAAATTCCCCTTTCTCCCCTTGATCTTACCCAGAGCCGATAAAATTTGTACCAGCCTAAATTTACTATTTTTCACCTAAACATAAATTTCTCAAAATCTGTACCTTTTTTTTAAATTTTCAATATGAAAAAAAACGGACAAAACATTTTCAATCAAATTATAATATTTTTAAATTGTTTTTTTTTGTAATTCGAAAGATTAAAATTCTTATCAATTTTTTTACAATTTTCCATGCAAAATAAAGAAACATTTGTGGAATTTTGTGATCTCAGCGAAAAAAATATTTAGAAATTTTGGAATCAAGACTTATATTTCCACAGGGCGTAAAATTTGAATATTTGGCCCTTTTGAAATGTTAGTCTTGATTTCAAAATTTTTAAACTTTTTTTTTCTAAACGAAAAAAAATCGGAAAAGGCCTCCAACCCCCCGTACACATTAAAATAATCGTGATCGAAAATCGTTTGAAAAATTGTTATTGTTATTGAATTTTCAATAGCGATCTCAAAAAAATCAGATGTTAAAAAATATCTCTTGAGCAATTCTCCACCAAAATAGGAAATGGATTTTATTTATATTTTTAGATTTTGTTCAACTTTATGGGGCCTTTCCTATGACCAAATATGCCATTTTGGTTCACCCATATAAGTCTCTTTACAATTTTGGCAGTTGTCCATACAAAAATGGTACGTAAATATTCGGAAATATGTATCTTTTGATGGATTTTTCTGATTGGTTTGGTGTCTTCGGCAAAGTAGTTTGTATTAATGAATACATTTTAAATGTCCGTAATATTGAATGTTTTGCCCATTTGAAATGTTAGTCTTGAATCCAAAACATTAGAATTCTTTTTTTTTTCGAAAAGATCATAAAACTACACAAATTTTTCATTTTTTAATATTGACTGAAATTTATATTTTTAAAGCAATCATAACTCAGCGGCAAAAAAATTCTCCATACTTCTCTATTGCTGGAAAATAAAAAAATCTGATTTTGGGATTTTATTGTAAAAAAAGTTAATTTAAAAATCGGCCAAGCATTTTTTTTGCATTTGCTTTTTTGGGACCATCCACAAACCACGTGGACACTTTTTTGGAAATGAAAAAAAAAATCCATTTCCGATTTTGGTGGAGAATTGGTCATATGACTTTGAATAAAACTTTGCATGTCATTGATTTGGTGTCTTCATCAATGTTTTAGATATAAGAGAGAATAATTCAGAAAAACTGGCAAAAATCCCCTTTTTTTAATAGCGGTCTCAACAAATTTCTGATTAAAAATTGTACCGTAAAGCGGGGTGACTTTGATAGGATTTCAATTTGTTTTTGGAATATTTTCCAATAGGTAAGGTTTTTCTCAAGATTATTATTTTAAAAACATGTACTGGGGTAGGACACACAAAGTCCATGCACTATTTTGGGAAAAAAGTTTTTTCAATAGTGTTTAGAAAAAAAGTTACGTAAAAAAATCTAAGTTTTAATTCCGGGGTGACTTTGATAGTCATAGTTTTTCTTGTTAAAATCATATTTAAGATGTTCAAACTTTATTTGTACGTTAAATGTACCATCACTAAAGTGGCTGATAAGTTTTTAAGAAAAAAAACAATGTTTATATTTAGTTAACTAAGTTTATAAGCTTTTTAACAAAATACATACAAATGTTAGGTAAAATTGTTAAAAGTCAGAATTTTTCCTGAAATTTGTTAAAACTAGCTTTGTTTATAAAATTATTGATTTATATTGCATTTTATACTGAATTCGAAGCACGAATCACAAGTTTACACATTTTACATGAAATTTGTTCAACTGAAATCGCCTATAAATTTGGAGATTTTTTAAATTGTGTTTCAAAAACACATATTATTTATTATTTACAAACTTATTTGACCTTCTCCTAGTGGAAAATTGTCCAAAGAATCCGAAAATGCATTCCGTTTTCCGATTAAAAATCATGTTCATTGAGAAAATCATGACACTTTGAGAAGTTTAAAATAATTACTTTCATCAACATTTTCTTAACTATAGTTAACTAACTTTTTAAACTTTTCAAAATTCTATGAAAAATTCTTCTTGAGGTACTTTGAACACTTCTCTACCACGGTCAGTATGTTTCTAAACCATTCCTTATCGAAGTCACCCCGTTTTACGGTATTCCTTGGTATATTGATGAAAAATTGCAAAATTTAAAAAAGCGATGTTTAAAAATACTTAAATCAAAAAATGTTTTGAATTAAAATTTGCAAATAGTGTCCTAAGATTTTTATAAAAGCTTGTCAATCCACGGAAGGGTTAAAACCAAGCGATGACAACACTTGCCGGAAACGCTTTCTCAACTAGACTGATGGAAATGCGCTTGGCGTCGTCGCCTCTAGGAATTTCCAACATAATCTCAACGAGATATAATCATGACTTTTCAGAGCCTCAAGAGGTCTCAACGAGACGCGGCTCCTCGAGACACTGATAGCACTAATTCTGGCAGGGCTCTTTGAAGTGCCACGGGTTTGATCTTGGTGGCAACGACTCTAGGCGGCAGTAATCTACCGGGCAATTGACTTACCGAATACAGATGACGACGACGGATGAAGTGCCCTGTCGGTGGTTGGTGGCGTCTAGCGCCAAGAGGTACTCTGGAAAAAAGCAGATGAAAATTGTGTTAATTTAGAGCTCACTTTAGGCCAAAAGGGGTGCGATTTTGTAAACAACAGGGAGATCGTGGTGAAAGATAAAGATTATCATCATGGGATGTTTTTTTTATTGTTTAATATTTTATAAATTGTATGTATTAGCAAAACCAATTGAAAAACAGATTGCTCAACCAGTCGATGCATGTAACACAGTTCATCAAATTTGCAATAATTTCCTAAACTACCACACCCATCAACAACCTCAGACCTTAATATGCAAAGCTCTTTCGCTTTCTCATTGGTCCCGTTGCCAGTTTCGATGACGGTTTAGTAAATTAGTGCCCGAGGGGAACTCCGTCCCATACATAATATGCACCCCCCTAGAAGGTGAAATATTTCCGCGAACTAATTGCCATTCCAGCCTTCCCGTCGTCGTCGTCGTCGTCGAATGCAAGTGTTACGAATTCCACGGCCACTTCCAGAGTCAATCCACCGACTTGACTGTGGCCAAGTTCCAAGCTCTGTGCTCTGTAAAACCACCATATTAAAACAATGTTCGGGCAACTGTTTGCGGGTTCCTCAACGACCATGTGGTTCCCCACACATACACACACGCACACATGCATATTTCAGCGGCTGCATCGCCAAACCAACATAATTTGTGCATTTTGCCATATGAAGGTATGGGTACTTCTCCACCACCATGCTGGGAGGAATTTCTGGTTGAGGTAGGGTAGTTGGGCAATTGTTGGAATTAAATTAAAGCTTTGCAAAAAAGTATTTGTGTTAACTTAGCATTTGGGAGTTTCTAAGGATTTTTGAAACTTTTTTCCTTCATCTGAAGAAACCTATGAAATTGATAGGATTTCAATCTAATTTTCAACCGGTTTCTTATGATTTTTTTTAACATGTCACAAGGTTATGCAGGTTTTTTCAAAAAAGTTTTTATCAGTATAGCTTTAAACATTATTATTACCCCGGAGTGACTTAAAAAGTATCTGTGTTTCTTACCTTCAGCTTAAATGTGAATGCTAACAATGAACTGTTTCATTATCTAAAGTTATTAACTTAATTTGAGATTAAGTAAATAAATAGTTTCAAGTTTGAAATAGTTTTTTTGATTAATAAGAATATCAAAATTCACTAAGAAAATTGCACTACAGTTGTGACTCGATTATCCGAAGGCCTCTGAAAAATTTCACTTCGGATAATCGAATCACGAATTTTTTTTTTCGATGTCTAATTTTTGATTGTCGAGCTTAAGTATAAGCCCTAAAATATGCTAAAGTGATTTAAAAAATTTAAATCCAAGATGGTGGCCCGCATAAAAAAGTACCATATAAAAATTTTTTTTCATATGGTAATTGAACTTTAAACTATATTGTTACTACCATTTCCAAAAATGTTTCACTACTATTTTAAAAATGGTATTTATATGGTTGGCATGAATTTTTACTATCTCACAAATGGTTTAACCATCTGGCATAAGGTTGGTTAGCAATGGTAACCTTAAAAAACTCAGTACTATTTTCGTCAAAAAACTGTATGTTGTATGGTAAATAAATGATTTAAGTACTATTTGGCAAAAAGTTACCTTAAATCAAACAGTTCACAAATAGTTTAATATAGTTAAATTTTAATTTTGGGAAATTGAAAAAACGATTTCACAAATAGTTACCATTTCTCAAAGTGTCATTGTATGATCCAATATGGTAATCAAATGGTAATTTTTTATCCGGGGGCCAATATGGCGGTGACGAATTATTGAAAAAAATGTTTTTTTATTATTTAATAGGCTATCAACCATTCAAATTTGACTAAAACAGAACTCGAATTTGCCGGGACCGTGGTGTAGGGGTAAGCGTGGTTGCCTCTCACCCAGTCGGCCTGGGTTCGATCCCAGAAGGTCCCGGTGGCAAATTTTGAGACTAGATTTGTCTGATCACGCCTTCCGTCGGAAGGGAAGTAAATGTTGGCCCGGTCTAACCTAGAGGATAGGTCGTTAGCTCAGTCCAGGTATAGAAGTCGTCTCCCTGGGTCCCGCCTCGGTGGAGTCGCTGGTAGGCGGTTGGACTCACAATCCAAAGGTCGTCAGTTCGAATCCCGGGATGGATGGAAGCTAAGGTGTAAAAAGAGGTTTGCAATTGCTTCAACAATCAAGCCTTCGGACACCTAGTTTCGAGTAGGAATCTCGCAATCGAGAACGCCAAGGCAATGCTGTAAAGCAGGGGTGCCCAACCTTTTAGCCCTGCGGGCCAGATCTGATTTTTCTGAAGCAGTGGCGGGCCGGAACTAATATTTGATAAAAGTTGAAAAAGTAAATACATTTTTTTAATTTTTTTTATTATTGGGTTCTTCTAAAGTAAATAAATAAAAAAACTAGAGTTGCAGATAAGATTCATATATTTTGATTTGAAGAATGAAAACAATGATAACTTTCAAAAATGTGATTATTTGACATATTTAAATCTTTGTATGTTTAAAATTGTATAGTACAATTAAATCCCTTGATATAATATTTTATAAAAAAAAACATCAAAATTTTAATGATCGTTGCAATTTTAAAGTTTAATTTCCGCAACACTACAATATAAAAAAAATGAGACATGATAAAAAAATATTTTCAATTCGTTATTCTTCGAAATTTAAAGCTTATTAAAAATATATTTTTTGCTCCCGTATTTCTTGACTCATTTTGAGACATTTTTTATTAATTTTAAAATATTTGCAGCGATCTATTTGCAGTAAGAATAATTTGCTTTTTTTAAAAAAAAAAACTTTATTACTGAAAAGTTGTTTTGAAAAATACATTAGTTTTTGCTTACTTATTTATTTGAAAAATAGAAAACAACTTCAATTTGAAAAAAAACACATTTTTGTACATTTTTAGACAACAATCCAAGTTTTTTCATTAATTTCACAACTTCACGAAATGGACAATTTTGTTTTCTTGCACCATTTTTCAGTTTAAAAAAATAAATAAAGAAATTATAAGAATTTAATTCAAACATGAAGAATGTTGTACAAATATAATAAAATTTGATCTCAAGCTTATTTTGTTTTTTTCAGATAATCAATTTATTAACTTAATATTTCATGAACAGCCTTAAGGGCCGGTCATAGAACTATTTTGAAAAGCCGTCGTGGGCCGGATGAAATGGCTTCACGGGCGGGCCGGACGTTGGGCAGGCCTGCTGTTAAGCGAATAATTTGATTTTAGAACTTGAATTTGATGTTAAAAACAAAAAAAAACGATTTTTTTTCCGTGATTCGATTATTCGAAGTCCCATACAAACCTTCGGAGAATCGAAACTTACCACGATAAAAGAGGCTTCGGATAATAGAGTCTGGACTGTATTGAAATTCCTATGAATCTGAAGATATTTTGGACTTTTTTAACTATAACACTTCAAACTTGTATTCTAGAATCTGAAAAAAACTCTAAAAAATCTGGAAGTGCAGAAATTGAGCGAAACGGAAACGAAGAAAATTTTGTTTAAATTAACTTGTAACTTGAAAGGTTGATGTTGCACTCAAAAATGATTTTTGAAATTTTGTTTAACAATATTTAATTTTTTTTACAGGTTTAAAAAATTACTCTGCCAGCAGATTTTGCAACATCCCAAGCTCTAATGCAAACAATCCCTTTTTTAGTAATGTAAAATAATCGCGAGAATTATAACAAACCGTATTTTGGAAAATTAACTGTTAGCCAAATAAAAAAAAATGTTTATCTTTTTTTCTGAAAACTCCTTACCAAAATCTACAACTTTTCTCAAGACACCAAATCGATCAGAAAATCACTTCTCAAAATACAGATTTTCGAATATTCACATTCCCATTTGTATGACAAGCCCGCAAAATTGTTTGGAATTTTGTATGGAAGGAGTAATGATGGACTTTGATTCATCTAAATAAAAAATACTAAATTATAAATTGCGTAAAAAAATGTGAAATTCGGCTATCCCTCTAAATTCAAACTCAGAGCGATTTACTCTTGACCTTCTTACTTGGTTTGTATTTTTTTTTGAGTTTGCTTCAATTTAAGAAAAAACATTTCTTTAAACAAAAAATGTAAAGAAATTAAGTTGGTTCATTAACCACCCAACCACCCTAAACACACCGGTTCTTTTTCCGATTCGGTCGTTCTGGGCTCGCGCAACTGTCGCAGCTATAGAGGAGAGGTATTTAGAACTTGTTTTGCTCTCCGCAATCGAAACATTGCGTCCAGAGGTCTGAAGTTGGTCCTCCGCGCTCACCGCGGGATCCTTACTGCCTGCGCGTAAACGTATCGGTATGTTATGCACGGCATGGTCCAACGACGACGACGACGACTGGCAAAAACACTCTATTTGCATTAAAAAGTTTCTAATTAAAATAAATTAATCTTTGTCATCTGGGTTCACGCTGAGCCCCGGAGTCGTCACGCCGATAAAGTTGGAGTCTGTGCAGTTGCATGGGACGGAGACTCTGGGAGACTCCCCGGAGAAGTTGCACCCATTTAGTGTTGCGGTTGCATGTTAATTGAGTGCTCGCGCCTGAAAGCTTTTGCGGCGTTTGGAGCTTTAATGTCTTTGAACGGGCGGGGGGAAATTGACAATGTCGTGGGTGGTTGTCAGCTTTTGAAAATATTACAGCTAAATCGGTAGATCAATTGCTCGAGACGTTGGTTGCCAGGCATGAATTGATATGTCAATTATTGACTTCAGCATTTTTTAATCGGTTGCAATGGATCATGTAAAGATATGCGTCATTTTTCAAAATTATTATCCTAGATATATCACGTTACTGTTGAAAGATATTAAATAAGTAGTTTTTTTATGACTTCTGAGTTTAAGTTAGTTCCATGGACTATAAATGTTAAATATTTTTTTTATCGATTCTATCCTCCACAATAAAGTGAACAGTATCAGGGTTTTGTATTAGGTGGATAAAGAATCTAAAACGGCTTTTAATCAACTTTCAATCACAGAAACAATCACCAATTCTCGAAATATGGCCTCGTTTGCTCGTTTCAATTTGGAAGAGTTGTAAACTATAAAATAACTTCTTAACTACAGTAGTTGTTCGGTAACTGGGCTGAGAACGTAGCCCAGTCACCGAATGTTGCTCGTTAATTGGGCTGAACAAAACATAAAAGTTACTCAAATTTATTTACAATGATTACTTTTCATATTTCTAGGCACCCCCTACAGCGTGGTGCAGACCCGTAATGCTATGCTATGCTAATGATTACTTTTCATATTTCTATAATTGTAACTTGAAATTAAACAAAAGTTTGAAAAAAGATTTTTTTTTATTTTTTGAATATGATTTTTGCATCCATTAACCCCTCGGTCATTTTGGTTTGTTTTGGTTTTTTGACGTTTGTCTGCTTTTTAACTGGGCTAAGGCCCAGTTATCGAGCGCCCAGTTAAAAAGCAGCCCAGTTAAACAACGCCCAGTTACCGAACAACTACTGTATGTTGAGTCAACTTTTGGTTGCATAAATTGATGCCTCTGTGTTCTACACTAAATTTTTACAAATGTACCGTAAAACGGGGTGACTTTGATAGATTTGCGATTTTTCCGCAAAAGGAAGAGTACAATTAAAATACGTAGGGAATGGTTTAGAATCATACTAACCGTGGTAGAGAAGTGTTCAAAGTACCTCAAGAAGAACTTTTCATAAAATTTTGAAAAGTTCAAAAAGTTAGTTAACTATTGTTAAGAAAATGTTGATGAAAGTCATAATATTAAACTTCTCAAAGTGTCATGATTTTCTCAATGAACATGATTTTGAATCGGAAAACGGAATGCATTTTCGGGTTCTTTGGACAATTTCCCACTAGGAGAAGGTTAAATAAGTTTGTAAATAATAAATAATATGTGTTTTTGAAACACAATTTAAAAAAATCTCCAAATTTATTGGCAATTTCAGTTGAAAATGTGAAAACTTGTGATTCGCGCTTCAAATTCAGTTTAAAATGCAAAATAAATCGATAATTTTATAAACAAAACTTGTTTTAACAAATTTCAGGCAAAATTCCAACTTTTCAACAATTTTACCTAAAATTTCTATCTATTTTGTTAAAGAGCTTATAAACTTTGTTAACTGAATATAAACATTGATTTTTTTTTCTTAAAAACTACATCAGCTACTTTAGTGATGGTACATTTAACGTGCAAAATAAGTTTGAACATCTTAAATATGATTTTAACAAGAAAAACTATGACTATCATAGTCACCCCAGAATTTAAACTATGAATTTTTAATGTAATAATTTTTCTAAATACAATTGGAAATTTTTTTTTTCCTAAATAGTGCATGGAATTTGTGTAACCTACCCCAGTACATGTTTTAAAAATAATAATCTTGAGAAAAACCTTAGGGGCCATCCATAAACCACGTGGACACTTTAAGAGGGGGGGGGGGGGGGTATGGCGATTGTGTTTTTTTTGTATGGACAATTGTCCACGAGGGGGGGGGGAGGGGGGTTGGGATTTCCAAAAAAGTGTCCACGTGGTTTGTGGATGGTCCCTTACTGCCCATAATTGAAAATTCGGCTATTATGCCAAATCAAGTATTCCGAGAAAAACGCGTTTTAGTGTTTGTCACAAAATCTCCGTCAAGGCAATTTCCCATAAGAGTGGCATATTAGCCGTTTGGTTTTTCGCATCGGCAGCCAAATCAAAATACTTTTTTAGTGAAATTCAAGTTTCAGAAGCTGCGTTGGAACACCCCCTACCACCTGGTGCTAATAACTCGTTTTTGCCAAAAGTGGATATTAGCCGTTTTTTCAATCGTGGGCAGCTTACCTGTTGGAAAATATTCCAAAAACAAATTGAAATCCTATCAAAGTCACCCCGGTTTATGGTAAGCAAATACTTATTGGATCTTATAAAAAAAAGTTCAGAAATTTGCAATCGGTAGTACTTACATAAATTTTAATATTGTAGACCGCTTTCAAATTATTTTTTTCAACCTCTAGAAGCCATGATTAAGCTTGACCTACTTCAATCTTCAAAGTTTCGTAGACAAATGAAATTAAAGAAATTTTCCTAACCCTTTAAAAAAAATTCAGGCTTTGGCCACCATGAGCATTGAAAAAAAAAATCACTTTGGGAGGATTTATCTCGAAAACTGCGCACTTTGTTAAAATATCTATAAATTACTTTTTGATTTCGAATCCGATTTTGCATCTACACATTAAAATTTTGTGTAAATTTGGAAGGTGTAATTTTGGAAGGTTGAATATTAACGTCTTTAATGATGTTATTTTACCTCAATTAAGGCTGAAAAGGTAAAATTACACCTCTTCAGAGATAAAACTGCAAATTTTTTCTGTCATCAAATATGTACCCCTTCCCAGATGTAATTTTATCATGATTTTTTTTACTGTGAATAATAAAGTTAAAATTTTTAGACCATTTTTTCAGTATTTTCTGAAAATTATGTTTTTTCCTTAATATTGGCAGCACTGCCAAATATTTGTTGCCCCTTGCTGGTAGCTGGTAGCTCAAAAATGGTCTTTTTTGATCCTGAGATTTGACTGACTGACAATGTTACACGCAAAAAAAAGCGTTCCCGTAGCCATGAACAAAAAATCACGAATTTAGCAAACAAACGTGTTCATGGAAACGTGAACAAATTCATGAAATCATGGTACAAAAATCATGAAATCATGATATGCACTTCATGAAGTTATGAACTAGTTCACGAACTTGTGATCCTTGTTTAAAGCCAAAAGATTGCGTTACTTTTTCGAAGTCGACCAGTAACGCTTGGGAAATCAGACGTGTTTTGACGTGCTGGCCAGCTGGTTGGTGGATTTGGTGTGCGTGTTGATTTTCAGAGAGAAAATAAAATGATTAGTGTGATTGAATTTATCAATTGGCCTCTGGGGCATGTTCGCGTGGTTAAGGTATGTTATGTAAGGGGCAATTATTCGCATGGGGGTCATTCCATCTCAACTGTGCACGAAAAAGTGCAAATTTGAAAATTACCCTCTCCGATCCTGCTCAAATTTGGCAGAGCTGTTGAAACTATCAAAACATGCAAGAATCCCAAATTTCATCCAAATCGGACCACCCCCTCCATTTTTGTACCTCCCCAAAAAATCGACTTTTTGGCGATTTTTGACCAAACCTCCTAGTTTCAAACGGCGATAGCTCAGGAACCACAAATCTTAGAGGGTCGGTCTTAGACTCAATTTTGAAGGAAATTGGACGTAGAATCCATTTCCGTGATCAAAATTTTGATAAATGTATTTTTTCTACCTGTATTGCGCAATTGAAAACTTTAAACGGCCGTATCTCAAAACACCCCAACTTATTTTTTTTATTTGACCTCACCATCGTGTTCCCCGGCCAATTTTACATAAGAATCACTTATCGACAGAAATGAATATGTTTCGTTCCAGAGATATCGAATTTTAAAGTTTTGTGTTTTCGAGATTACCTACATCAGCTTCATTTGCCGCATCTGCTAGAAGCACACAGGCGGGCTGATCAATAACTGCTACCTGGTGTTCTGAGAGATGATAGATTTAATTTATTTTTTTAAATTTTACGCAAATATTCATTCAAATGGCTCATAGGGGAAATTCTCGTATGTTTGGCAGGTTAAGTCCTCGCTCCTAGTTTCGTCCAATTTGCTCATTTTCACTATTTGCAAAACTTTCGATAGAAACTTGCTTGTTCACTTCTTATTGAGCTATTTATCACTCGATTTCAGTTGAAAATCAGCTGTAATTGAATGCCAAAGCGCTGATATGGCAACATTAGAGGAACGCTGGAATTAGATGCTGTTCCCCTACCTTGATCAATCTATTTTTGTGAAAGGAATATTTATTGGGTTATTTTGAATGCACCGTTTTTTACGTGTTGCTAACCGTTTTAGAGTACCTCCTAGGCCATGACTATCATGGGCGGTAGCAAAATAGTATCATTCAGCAAAAACCCCAAAACCTGCTTTATTATTATTATTATTATAGTTTATTATTGACACTTTACCATAATTTGGCAAATCTGATTTATGGTTCAAAAGATTGATCATATTAAATCAATTTGTTTACTATGAGCCAGCTCCATTTGATTAAAAGATGATTTTGGTCAAGTTACATTTAATCCAAAAAAGACCTTATACGTGAGGACAGCAGTTGTATTGTGTTCCAAGAATCCAAGAATGATAGAAGAAAAAAAACACTGTTGTTCGGAGGGTGTCGAAATCATCGCAACTAAATTTGGGGAATTAGCCGCTTTGCAACAGATCAAACTTTGTGATTTTCTACATTTTTCAGTTTTATACATTCCAGAATTCTTTTTTCTACTCCTTGTGATCGTCCTTTATTAGAGTACAACGTATCAACAAATTTTATTCATTTTAATTCATATGTTTTACTCAATAATGTATCGTGCACTTATTGTTCAGTGTTACTAACAAGATTAATTGCATTTTCTTGCTCGCTCCGTCGGAATCCAATTCTGCCCTTTAATGTGTGTCGTTATTGCTCTGTCCTGTGGGTTAGCACAGAAATTCACCTCATTCTTTTTTTTTTTTGAGCAGATAAACATTCGCAATTAAACTCCAGATTCTTACAGTGTTATGCAGTTAATTTTTGCCCAATTTGATAAAGATCAATTATGATGAAATATTATTTCAATAAATGACCAGGTAGTAGTTATTGATCAGCCCACCTGTGTGCTTCTAGCAGATGCAGCGAATGAAGCTCATGTAGGCAATCTCGAAAACACACAACTTTAAAATTCGTTATCTCTGGAACGAAACATATTCATTTCTGTCGATAAGTGATTCTTATGTAAAATTGGCCAGGGAACACGATGGTGAGGTCAAATAAAAAAAATAAGTTGGGGTGTTTTGAGATACGGCCGTTTAAAGTTTTCAATTGCGCAATACAGGTAGAAAACATATTTTAATCTAAATTTTGATCACAGAAATGGATTCTACGTCCAATTTCCTTCAAAATTGAGTCAAAGACCGACCCTCTAAGATTTGTGGTTCCTGAGTTATCGTCGTTTGAAGCTAGGGGTTTCGCTCAAAAATCGCCAAAAAGTCGATTTTTTGGGAGGGTACAAAAATGGAGGGGGTGGTCCGATTTGGATGAAATTCGGGATTTTTGCATGTTTTGATAGTTTCAACAGCTCTGCCAAATTTGAGCAGAATCGGAGATGGTAATTTTCAAATGCTGTTCCGCTTCAGATGGAATGACCCATGGAGAGGAGTATTATTTCAAGGAAAAAGTACAGTCCAGACTCGATTTTCCATTATTTTGACTCTGGGTGACAATGCATGTAGGCATTTATGTGAACAGGGGCAGATCAAGTATTTTCAGTATTTCGGAAATTTCAAGAATTCAAGGTACTTAAAGTTTTTAAGAAATATTACAGTATTTAATGTTTCCAAAATAGAGTAATTCAAATCAAGTGTTTCAAAATTCAAGTATTTCGAGTATATATTTCAAGTATAACCAGTGTTTCAAGTATTTCAAGTGTTTTAAGCATTTCAAATATTTCAAGTATTTCAAAAATTTCAAGTATTTCTTGTAATTTAAATTTTAAAAGTTTCTAAGATATTCAAAGTATTCCAAATATTCAAAGTATTTGAAGTATTCAAATATTTAATATTTTAAAAGTATTTAAAATATTTGAATAATTCCAAGTATTTATTATATATCAAATTCTTAAAGTATGCAAGTATTTCAAGAATGAAAGAAGATCATGTACCTAAATATTTCAATGTATGAAAGCAGGGTTTTGAAGTCAGGTGAGTTTTGATGAAGTCGGAGTCGCCTCTGGCTTCTGAAATTTTTGCGACTCCGACTCAAATTGCAACATCAGCTTGCCAACAAGATTTGAATTCACCTACTCAAGCTTCAAAGAATTGTCTGGCTCCAACTCCCGCCCTAAAAGGACCCTACTCCATTTGTATTTTTATATTTTTGAATTTTTGTATTTTTGAATTTTTGTATTTTTGTATTTTTGTATTTTTGTATTTTTGTATTTTTGTATTTTTGTATTTTTGTATTTTTGTATTTTTGTATTTTTGTATTTTTGTATTTTTGTATTTTTGTATTTTTGTATTTTTGTATTTTTGTATTTTTGTATTTTTGTATTTTTGTATTTTTGTATTTTTGTATTTTTGTATTTTTGTATTTTTGTATTTTTGTATTTTTGTATTTTTGTATTGTTGTATTTTTGTATTTTTGTATTTTTGTATTTTTGTATTTTTGTATTTTTGTATTTTTGTATTTTTGTATTTTTGTATTTTTGTATTTTTGTATTTTTGTATTTTTGTATTTTTGTATTTTTGTATTTTTGTATTTTTGTATTTTTGTATTTTTGTATTTTTGTATTTTTGTATTTTTGTATTTTTGTATTTTTGTATTTTTGTATTTTTGTATTTTTGTATTTTTGTATTTTTGTATTTTTGTATTTTTGTATTTTTGTATTTTTGTATTTTTGTATTTTTGTATTTTTGTATTTTTGTATTTTTGTATTTTTGTATTTTTGTATTTTTGTATTTTTGTATTTTTGTATTTTTGTATTTTTGTATTTTTGTATTTTTGTATTTTTGTATTTTTGTATTTTTGTATTTTTGTATTTTTGTATTTTTGTATTTTTTGTATTTTTGTATTTTTGTATTTTTGTATTTTTGTATTTTTGTATTTTTGTATTTTTGTATTTTTGTATTTTTGTATTTTTGTATTTTTGTATTTTTGTATTTTTGTATTTTTGTATTTTTGTATTTTTGTATTTTTGTATTTTTGTATTTTTGTATTTTTGTATTTTTGTATTTTTGTATTTTTGTATTTTTGTATTTTTGTATTTTTGTATTTTTGTATTTTTGTATTTTTGTATTTTTGTATTTTTGTATTTTTGTATTTTTGTATTTTTGTATTTTTGTATTTTTGTATTTTTGTATTTTTGTATTTTTGTATTTTTGTATTTTTGTATTTTTGTATTTTTGTATTTTTGTATTTTTGTATTTTTGTATTTTTGTATTTTTGTATTTTTGTATTTTTGTATTTTTGTATTTTTGTATTTTTGTATTTTTGTATTTTTGTATTTTTGTATTTTTGTATTTTTGTATTTTTGTATTTTTGTATTTTTGTATTTTTGTATTTTTGTATTTTTGTATTTTTGTATTTTTGTATTTTTGTATTTTTGTATTTTTGTATTTTTGTATTTTTGTATTTTTGTATTTTTGTATTTTTGTATTTTTGTATTTTTGTATTTTTGTATTTTTGTATTTTTGTATTTTTGTATTTTTGTATTTTTGTATTTTTGTATTTTTGTATTTTTGTATTTTTGTATTTTTGTATTTTTGTATTTTTGTATTTTTGTATTTTTGTATTTTTGTATTTTTGTATTTTTGTATTTTTGTATTTTTGTATTTTTGTATTTTTGTATTTTTGTATTTTTGTATGGTTCGTTGATATTACATTAAATGGTCGTAATTTTTAATTTGATGAATTTTGATATGTCACATGTCATGGTTCCTTGCAAATTCCGAAGTGTCCCCAAATGGCCACCGGTTACCGGTGACCCGTTCCGAAGTGGCCAGGTTGGACCAGAGAACGTTGGTACCACATTAAATGGTCATAGTTTTTAATTTAAATTTAAACTATGGTTCCTTTTAAATTCCGAAATGTCTCCAAGTGGCCACCGGTTACCGGTGACCCGTTCCGGAGTGGCCAGGTTGGGCCAGAGGACGTTGGCATCACTTAAAATGGTCATGGTTTTTAATTTGATGAATTTTGATATGTCACATGACATGGTTCCTTGCAAATTCCGAATTGTCCCCAAATGGCCACCGGTTACCGGTGACCCGTTCCGAAGTGGCCAGGTTGGACCAGAGAACGTTGGTACCACATTAAATGGTCATAGTTTTTAATTTGATGAATTTTGATATGTCACATGCTATGGTTCCTTTTAAATTCCGAAATGTCTCCAAGTGGCCACCGGTTACCGGTGACCCGTTCCGAGGAGGCCAGGTTGGACCAGAGGACGTTGGCATAACTTGTAATGATCATAGTTTTCATGGTTCCTTGCAAATTCCATGGACATGGTTCCTTGCAAATTCCGAAGTGTCCCCAAGTGGCCACCGGTTACCGGTGACCCGTTCCGGAGTGGCCAGGTTGGGCCAGAGGACGTTGGCATCACTTAAAATGGTCATGGTTTTTAATTTGATGAATTTTGATATGTCACATGACATGGTTCCTTGCAAATTCCGAATTGTCCCCAAATGGCCACCGGTTACCGGTGACCCGTTCCGAAGTGGCCAGGTTGGACCAGAGAACGTTGGTACCACATTAAATGGTCATAGTTTTTAATTTGATGAATTTTGATATGTCACATGCTATGGTTCCTTTTGAATTCCGAAATGTCCCCAAGTGGCCACCGGTTACCGGTGGCCCGTTCCGAGGTGGCCAGGTTGGACCAGAGGACGTTGGCATAACTTGTAATGATCATAGTTTTTAATTTGATGAATTTTGATATGTCACATGACACGGTTCCTTGCAAATTCCGAAGTGTCCCCAAATGGCCACCGGTTACCGGTGACCCGTTCCGAAGTGGCCAGGTTGGACCAGAGAACGTTGGTACCACATTAAATGGTCATAGTTTTTAATTTGATGAATTTTGATATGTCACATGCTATGGTTCCTTTTGAATTCCGGAATGTCCCCAAGTGGCCACCGGTTACCGGTGACCCGTTCCGAGGTGGCCAGGTTGGGCCAGAGGACGTTGGCATCACTTAAAATGGTCATGGTTTTTAATTTGATGAATTTTGATAAGTCACATGACATGGTTCCTTGCAAATTCCGAAGTGTCCCCAAGTGGCCACCGGTTACCGGTGACCCGTTCCGGAGTGGCCAGGTTGGGCCAGAGGACGTTGGCATCACATAAAATGGTCATGGTTTTTAATTTGATGAATTTTGATCTGTCACATGACATGGTTCCTTGCAAATTCGAAGTGTCCCCAAGTGGCCACCGGTTACCGGTGACCCGTTCCAGAGTGGCTAGGTTGGGCCAGGTTCCGTCGGCATTGCTTCAATAGACAGGTTCTTAGTATCTTTCAACTGCGGCCAAAAAATCCAAAATCGGTTAAATTATCTAATTTTGGTACACGAATAACTGATTGCAGATAAATATATCCGTACCCGGGCCAAAATTAAATAGTTCATCACGTAATAATTGAATGATACCCTGCAACTGTCACTTTTCCGTATAATGATTTCTGAACGTTCTTCGCCTCTGTTTCAAAGCTGTGGCAACGCCCACAAAATTCCCCCGAAGAAAAATTTCATGCTTTTTGTTCGCATGAGCGTGAACAAATGTATGATTTGTTTCCCATTACCATGAACGAAGTTTATTAATACGAGATCAGGAAAAACGTAACCAGACCTGGCGTTACGGTTTTTCGTGAACAAACGTTCATGGAAATCGGTTGCAATCATGCATTTGTTCACGGTGCAAAATCTTGTCATAAAATTTGCTTTGTTTCCTATTTTCATGGTACGTTGTTCACGTTTACGCGAACGGACTTTTTTGCGTGTAGGAATGATTCTTTTTTTCCAATATCTTTCTGTTAAAAATATTTTCATTTTTTTTAAAATCAAGCCTCATTTTTCAACAAGACTTAATGCAGTGGACTCTCTCGACTTTTTGATAAGTATGGCTTGATTTTAATAACAATTGGAAGTGGCTATAACTTTAAAACTGTGATAGTATAAAACAAAATATATTATCTTCTGATAATACTTTTTGATTGAAAATTTGATTTTGCATATTAAATGATTTCGAATTTTGCTCTCGTCTTGGCCTTCGACATTTCCAAAAATTAATGTTTTAAATGGCAACATAGCCAAAAATTAGTTTTTCACGGAATTATTTTTAATTTCTGTTGATTTTGATCAGATTCTTGAATATTTTCATAGCGTTTTTCATGAACAGCTTCTTAAATTGCTTTGTAATTGTATACGAACTAACGATGCAAAATTCTTTGTTTTAGAGAAAATATTCACAAAGCTTCAGCCAAATCTAAAGTACGAAAAAAAACTCAGAGCACTGCTAATACTATTTTGATCCGCTCAAAAATTGAGCTTGACTTAAAACAACATATTTTTTTGTGAGCAATAAATGATTTCAAAATGATGGAAAATTGTAGTAATTATCATTGAATGTCTTTTATTCCAAAATGATGCACCTTACCAAAATAACATTTTGATTAGATATTAAATGTTTGGTCGAAAAATCTAGACAACAATGTTTCAACCGTAGATATATGAAAAAATATTTCAAAATTGCATAACTATTACATACAAAAACACACACAGATTTTTTTTTTCACCGAATTCGGTAGTTGCAAAATGAATAAAATTAAGTTAACCATCTGTCAAAATGAACTTCATTACCGAGTTTCGATAAGTTTTTACCGAATTCGGTGAATTTCAGTTTAGACTGTTCAGCAGTTTAAAATTCGTTAAACTTTACCGAACTCGGTAAAAAATCTAAGTGTGTGATACATAACAAAAAATTGTATTCAAAAACGTTCAAATCAAATCAAAATCAAATTGCTTCCCTCTACAGCAAGAGTAGTTTTCAAAGATTTTTGGAAAGTTTTCAAAGCTAGTTTACAACATTTATTAACATATTGAAAAGGGAACATCCATAAATCACGTGGACACTTTTTTTTTTGGAAATGTTTATGTCGCCCCCTAAAAATTGTCAATCATTTTTCATAAAAATAAAATGGCAACCTGAATGGATAACCAAAGAGAAATGTGAATTCGACAATTTGCAACTTTTTGGGATCGAAATTTTCATTGAGAAAATTCAAAAGATATTTTTTGTTATACTTGGATCTGGAAAATCTATAAAGTAAGGCATGGAAAGCAATTCACTCAAAAACCCCTCTGTTTTGACAATGAATGTCTCACTACACCGTTAACCACAACCCAAAGCAAACTCTCGTTCGGTTACACGTCCACCTATTTCGGAGGGGGCAGATCTCAACACAAATAGTTGGCTTTTATCGGGCCCTTCAGCCTCTACCGGGCAGACCTCTCTCTCAATGCAATCTCGTCCAGATAAGGAGAGAGGGCACTCTTGGTGTGTGGTTTTCCAGGACCAACCAACCTATAGCAAAAGGGGTACGCACAATTACACGTTGAGTGTTCAGAAGCGCAAGCAAGGGGGACTTTCCACATGTGATGTGAGGAAAGAAACATCGTAAACCACTAAGTGCACTTGAGCGGACCACGTGTGTTTGTAGTAAGCTGTTGTACACTTTCCAAGCTTGAGGAGTTGGATTGGCCATTGGAAAATAATAGGCCTGGTTCGCAGATGTTACCGGACTTGGTGAGGGTTTTGTGTATGGTTTGGCTGTAAATTAGATCGAATCGATTTTTTTTGACAACGTATATGTAATTAGAAATGCTATGCAATGCTATGCAAAGAGTCATTAGGGTTTCTAACCTTCATTACAACATATTGTCAGTGAGATTCGATCCGAGTACCTCTGAATTGCTAGTGTAGTGCGTGGTGCAACCTAGTTTAACTAACCTTAATTCGAACACAACAATGTGCCGATAGCAATAATCGTATTTCAATACCTCTTAATCCGTTCCGTTGACGGTTCCAATCGGGATCTCGCAGAGAGCTATGCTCGATCTACTATATTAGGCTCGTGTAATTGTTCAACCGCGACCACATGGTTGTCGCACGTACTCGATCGCTTTCCGCAAAAGGGCCGACCAAACCTTATGTGAAAACCACAACTGCGGACAAGGTTGCGCGGAGTTCCAGCCCACCTCGGCGATCTTGGTTGGTGACAATCCAGCCGCACAGTTATTTCTCGTTGGGAAAAACAAGAATAACACAAACCCCGACCGGTACAGGACATTGAAGTCAGCGCGGTTGACCAAAAGGAAACTCCGACCTGTAAGAATGCTGAACCGAACAGGGCAGAACTCGACCCGAAGTCTGTTCCAAGTTGTTCGAAATGAACGGGAAAATGCAAAACATGTGCAAGCTTCTCGTTAAGTGGCCGCTCGGGGACAACTGCCAGATGAGAAGTTCCACCAGGAATTGCGAAAAGTTTTGATTACAGCGTGCAAACCCTATTAACAATGAAGCGAACCAGCTTAGGGCATCTCCACCGTGCACTGCTAAACGGGTGTCTATTTTTGACAACCAGCTTGCTATCTCTGTTACAAAGTTGAATACATACTTTTAGGGCATCTCCACCGAGTACCCCTAAACGGGTATCTTTCCAGTCTAGTTTCGCAAACGGCCATGGAATCGCCTCAAGTCCATACGCGGTTGCAATTTGCGAACTTAACCAGAATCGGACTACCCCAAACCGGTGGTAACGGCGGGGCGGAACACACACACGATACAATTTAAATGTTAATGTAGATTTTCACCTTTCCGACTGTTGCTGTGGTACAGAGCAGGTGAGGTGAGGTAAACATGCACCTCTAAATCAAAATCTTTGCAGCCGCGGTCGTCGTCGTCGGCCCGGCTGCAATTAATTTCCTTTTGGACACGTTGTTATGATCTAATAATGGTCCGCGGGGAGGTACTTAAAAAGTGACTGTGTTTTCAACTGCCGCCGCTGATCGGGAGGGCTGGGAATTAAGTTCGCGCAATGTATGATCTATTGGTTGGGTTTTGTGAGCGCGGGAAAGCTGCGCCGTTTCGATGGGTGACACTGATTATGATCGACCGCTGCTGGTTTCGTGGCTGCTGCTGTTGTGGTTGAGTTGGGTTGAAGTGCATAATTTTGTGCACTCATAAATTATTCAACTCGGTTGCAACATTTACAAAACATGGTCGGTAATTAATCTGATTGGAGCTCGCGGGTGAACTGTTGAAAGGATAGATATTGTTTGTCGCGCAAAACAAGGTTTCTGTGTAACGTGCTACTTTTTGTGCAATTATGAGATTTTAAGCTGTGATTGTGCTGCTAGAGTAACGTAATGTAAATCTCTATTGGTTTAAATTTGCAACATAATTGCAAGTAAGCTTATTTGAGTTCAATAAATTATTGATGGTAAAGTTTTTTTTAGGCCGTTGCTAATATTTTTCAAAGTTTATGTCGCCCCCCCTTCGAAATTGGTCTGAAAAATCAGGGGGCAAAAAAAATATTTTTTCAAGAAACTTCAAAATTTCCATGAAAATAGAAGTCTAATCAACTGAAAACAATCTAAAACGCATTTTTCTGCATTGATAATCATATTTAGCATGTTTGGGATTGTTTAAAAATGTTTTGAATTTTTATGAAATTCCAATGTGGGTAATTCTCCGCCAACTCACACAGCAGTTGCCCCGACCCCTCTTCGATTTGCGTGAAACTTTGTCCTAAGCAGGGCTGCGGAGTCGGGTCATATTTCGAACGACTCCGACTCCGACTCCGACTCCGGCTTTCTCAGATTAGCCGACTCCGACTCCGACTCCGGCTCCGGCTTTTAACAAATGGTTGGCTCCGACTCCAACTCCGACTCCGACCTACCAACTCTAGCCGACTCCGACTCCGACTCCGACTCCAGCTTTCAACAAATGGTTGGCTCCGACTCCGACTCCGACTCCACATATTTTTAAATGTTTCAAAAGTTTGTCAACTATTACTTGTTAATTATGTTCAAAACATTGATAAATAGAATTATTTAAATACTCTCTAAACGTCATGTTTTTCTCAAGAAAAATAAGTTCGAATCACAAAACGGAAAAAAAGTTTCTAGGTAACAAGTTTTATACGTTATGGAAACAGAAATAAAAAATATCTTCAGTTTTAGAGGCATTTTGAGAAAAACAGTTTTGTAAGTAAATTTGGGTTTATTTGCTTAACCTCAAATTTGCAAATAATTTATCAAAGATAATAAATTCAAATATTAAATTGTTATTTTTGAATGAATTATTAAAAGAAACTTGGCCTTAATGATCTATTAAACATTAAAATTCAATTTGCTCACTTTCAGGCACAGTGACAGGCACCTTATTTTTTAAATGACAATTTTAAACGAAACATTTTTTTTTTGTTTTTTTTAAGGCGTACATGGACATCACGCCATGGCTGAAGGAGATTATTATTGCAATGTATCTAAACAATTTCTTCGTGGAAAGGACGCTTAAGAGGTCCTTTTCAAATATCTGTGACATGGACAAAATTTTACCCTGGTACTTTTTAATTTATTTTAATTTTAAAATTTAATTTACATTAAAAAGGAGGCGCATGATACTTCGTGAATCTTCACCTAAAACGAAACATTATGAATGATCTTGCGCCTCCATCAAAATATATGAAAAAACTTAAAATATAATGAAAAACAAATATCCACAAGTAAAATATTTTCTAGGTCACAAGTATTTAAATTTTTTAAAGTACATTGATTTGCAATGATGATCACCTTCCGTCATATTGGCGTTGGACATACAGTATGAGAAAATTCTTACCGGTTGATAATATTTTGATGTTGTTTTTTAACATTTGAAAAATAAATTAAAATCCTATATTTTGTTCTATACATTTTTTATTAGTTCATTTTTGTATTGAAATCTTGAGATTTGTTCAACATAATTAACGATATCAAAATAGTTTTCCTAAAATCAACATCAACATCAACATTCGTTAGTTATTTCAAAATTAGTGGCAACTTCTTTAATATTTTTTGTTAGCTTCAATTATTTTAAATGCAACACTTTGATTTTCTTGTACTCAGTTATAAACAAAATGCGCATGTTGAGTTCCATGTAAGAGATTGTTATTATCGTTGATTGTTTGTTACAAAAGCTAAACTGTCAGTGACTTTTTTTCGATTTCCAAAAACAGTGATAACTATTTTTAATCTTTTTATGTACCTCGTATTTTTTTCCTAAAAAATGATTTAACTTAAAACCTCCAAGACTTTCGCTATCGGGGTAAAAGATGACTGTGTGTGTACTTTTTCAGAAAGAACTGGATGAAATTTGGTCAAATTTGAATTGAAAGGGCACATAAATATAGGCAAAAGGAAGCAGTCAAGAATCAATTAGATATGTCTGACTACATAACCAATATTTTTTTATTATTTTTCAAATTATGATACTACATACTGGGGTAAGAGGTTATCATTTAGTGATTATAGTGAAATAACACAGTTAGAGCTTTCCAATCACAATAAAAAGCTTCAAAAACATTATGGCATCTGATAAATCTCTAAAAAAATAAAATAAAAAATAGCGACGCAGTGCATGCGACGTAAAAAACAATTAAAAATATAAGAAGTTTTATAAATCAAGCTGTTTTAAAGGAAATACTGAACAATAAAAAAAAACATATTTTTTGTTGAATTTAAGATAACTCCGACTCCGACTCCGGGTTATCAGAAATCTTCGGCTCCGACTCCGACTCCGACTCCAGCTCTTAAAATTTAGCCGACTCCGGCTCCGACTCCGACTCCAGCTGTTCGAGTTTTGACGACTCCGACTCCGACTCCGACTCCAGGTCCCCAAAAAGACCCGACTCCACCGACTCCGGCTCCGACTCCGACTCCGACTCCACAGCCCTGGTCCTAAGGGGTAACTTTTGTCCCTGATCACGAATCCGAGGTCCGTTTTTTGATATCTCGTGACGGAGGGGCGGTACGACCCCTTCCATTTTTGAACATGCGAAAAAAGAGGTGTTTTTCAATAATTTGCAGCCTGAAACGGTGATGAGATAGAAATTTGGTGTCAAAGGGACTTTTATGTAAAATTAGACGCCCGATTTGATGGCGTACTCAGAAATCCGAAAAAAACGTATTTTTCATCGAAAAAAACACTAAAAAAGTTTTAAAAATTCTCCCATTTTCCGTTACTCGACTGTAAAAATTTTTGGAACATGTCATTTTATGGGAAATTTAATGTACTTTTCGAATCTACATTGTCCCAGAAGGGTCATTTTTTCATTTAGAACAAAATTTTTCATTTTAAAATTTCGTGTTTTTTCTAACTTTGCAGGGTTATTTTTTAGAGTGTAACAATGTTCTACAAAGTTGTAGAGCAGACAATTACAAAAATTTTGATATATAGACATAAGGGGTTTGCCTATAAACATCACGAGTTATCGCGATTTTACGAAAAAAAGTTTTGAAAAAGTTGGTCGTCATCGATCATGGCCGTTCATGGTCACCCGCGACAGACACGGACGATGAAACAAAGAGAAACGCAAAATGTAACTTTTTCAAAACTTTTTTTCGTAAAATCGCGATAACTTGTGATGTTTATAAGCAAACCACTTATGTCTATATATCAAAATTTTTGTAATTGTCTGCTCTACAACTTTGTAGAACATTGTTACACTCTAAAAAATAACCCTGCAAAGTTAGAAAAAACACGAAATTTTAAAATGAAAAATTTTGTTCTAAATGAAAAAATGACCCTTCTGGGACAATGTAGATTCGAAAAGTACATTAAATTTCCCATAAAATGACATGTTCCAAACATTTTTACAGTCGAGTAACGGAAAATGGGAGAATTTTTAAAACATTTTAGTGTTTTTTTCGATGAAAAATACGTTTTTTTCGGAATTCTGAGTACGCCATCAAATCGGGCGTCTAATTTTACATAAAAGTCCCTTTGACACCAAATTTCTATCTCATCACCGTTTCAGGCTGCAAATTATTGAAAAACACCTCTTTTTTCGCATGTTCAAAAATGGAAGGGGTCGTACCGCCCCTCCGTCACGAGATATCAAAAAACGGACCTCGGATTCGTGATCAGGGACAAAAGTTACCCCTTAGGACAAAGTTTCACGCAAATCGAAGAGGGGTCGGGGCAACTTTTCCCGATTTCGTGTGAGTTGGTAGAGAATTACCCATGTACAGCAACGTAAAAATTATATTTCTCGCAAAAAATAAAATTTTTGTGAATACTTTGATATTTAGGAAACTAATGATGGCAAAACAACTGGGCAGGTGTATAATGCATTTTAAAACACTTTTTTCATCAAAATGTTGAAACCATGGCTCGTAATTTGAATTTTTATACTTTTTTATATTTTTGCCCCCCCCCCCCTCGACTTTGGTCAGAGTCGAGGGACATAAACTTCAAAAAATATTTGCAACGGCCTTAGCAAAATGGCGAAATAAAATACAAATCAAATACCAAGCATAATTTTTGAATTGTAGTTAGGCCGTTGCAAATTTATTTTTCCTTTCAAATCGGTCCAAAAAGTCAAGGGACATTTTTTAAAACATAAATGTAATCAACTGATTTAAAATGCATCTGAGTTCAAATTTGACAGAGAATGAAAAGATATAAATATTTGTAATTACATTTGTTGTCTTACCGTAGCACATCGTTTTTCCTTTAAAATATGAAAGCTTTTAAAAAAATGTCAATGATGTTTCTTTTTTTTTAAGTGAGGCAATAGCTAATAATATTTGTTATGGCCCTTGCCAAGGAAAAATTGGCACATGCATCGAAAGACACATCAATCAGAATTTAAAAAAATAAGATTAGAACAATTCTATAGCTTTTCAATTTATTAGCGTTTTTTTCTAATTGTGTTTACTGTGATTTATTTAATCTTCATCTATTCCTTATGTCTAAATAATCCAATTTGATTTTTTTTTTGTTTTTCGATAAAAGTCTCCATACAAACTTGGGAGCTTTCCATACAAAAGTGCTATGAAAACGTCAAACCCCTCATCTTGAGAAGTGATTTTCGGATCGATTTGGTATTTTCGCTGAAATTGTAGATTATGCTTTGTTCAATGAAAATTTTGTCAATGAAAATTTTATTAAATGAAATTTTCATGTTTTTGTTCCCAAAAAATAATTATTGCTAAACATTGAAATTTCCATTGCAAAAACAATTATTATCAATTCTAGAGTTTTTTTAAAAGGTCCTACAACCAAAGGAAAAATATGTATCAAAATCTGCAACAGTGGATTTACTGCAGAAAATATTACATTTTATAACAGTTTTTGCAGAAAGCTCATTGTTTATTTTTGCCCTAGTGCAAACATGTCAGCGATCTGCAGTTCTCACCAATACATAAATATGCTGAAGCATCCCATCGAAAGTGCTCAAGGTGAAGAATGTGCTTGTGCTCTATCCCTATCTTTTCATCAAGCGCTCCACGGCGCAGTGGTAACGCATCAGATTATCAACTAAGAAGTTGCTTGTTCGATCCTCGTTCGAGCATGTTTTTTCTCAATACCACCAAACCGCGGTCAGTAATGTCGATAATTGTGCAAAAAATGCATGAGGACAGAATTCATGCAGAATCTGATATACTTTCATGCCACCATGCATCACAATCATACGACCGCCGTTTGGGTGTACACATATGAAAGACAATAGCTTATAGGATTCAGGAAACATTAAATAACGTTTGTTGTTGTTTTTAATCACATAAGGCATTTTATTTTACAAATTTTGAATTTTGGGAACACACATCCAAAATAGACTCAAAACTTTTAGAAAAATAATATTTTCATGAATTTTTTTTGTTTGTTTTTTGTTCTGCTCCTTTTATTTCGCGTCGCGTGCACAACAAATGAAAGTATTGTACTAACATTCGTATCCACTTTCCCGTGATTGATTCGGCTAAGTTAGTTCGATTTGCGATGCGTTGCCTTTTTCGGCCACGGTGCAAGTAGATTCATTAGAATCATTTCGGAATGCTCCGCGTATTTTGCGTAACTTGTACTGCCAATTTATATTTTTATTTATTCATAAATTGCATTTTTATTCACGAATGGTTTAGCCATAGTCTGTTTGTCTTCGTCAACATTTGAATTTATTCAAAGGATCCCTTATTTCCACAGCCGGCTGTCTAATATTGGATCTTAAACAAATATTCGCGTCGGGATAAAGTGTTAAACATTCACCAACTAAATGACAACGGTCTCAACAGCAACATCTTATTGCTTGACTTGAGAATAAAATTCAATCTGATAAAAATACTAATTTCACCAATTTGACTAAACGGGAATTGTCTCAACAGCAGCATCCGATTGCTTGCCTTGAGAATAATAACCTAACAGTAAACTTCATTTATGCCAATGGTCGTATCGCTTGCTTAGGGCGACTCCCAGACCTTTACCCATCACAACTACCAACTCCCCGCGACACTTACGCAACCTTGTTGTTTAAATTCGATCAAATTTGGTCAAACGGTCAGTTTGATCAAGTTTCACAATAGGGTTGGGAAAAAGAGCCTGCGGTTTCGCTACCTTTTTCTAAGTAAGTTTAGCATCAACACTTCCCGTGCTCCGCATCCTTTTTCCTCTCCCGGTGAATGGTGGAGATGGGAGCGGCCGGCAATGGATGGCTTTCATGGTGCTACCTGTTCTGTTCTGGTAGAATTGGTTTTAATTCCCTCTAATCAATTTCTAAGCAACCTGGGCTGGACAATTATCACACATACATGACGAAATCCAGTCTGCAACCCGGTAAGATCACCATCTCCATGCGAATACGAATGCGAATGCGAATAATATTTTCATGAATTTTTTGATAATTCGGAAAAAAATACAATAGCATGACTGTTACAATGTAAAAGGTTTTTGTGATCAAAAATTTATAAAAAAGCTAGAAATTTAATTTTCGTTAACTAATACTTGTTTGAAGCCGGATCACACTTATCTGCATAAAAACTGTGTCCGGGTCAATCATCTGACGTATGTTGGATTGGTTATCGAAAGGAAAAAAATAATGTGATTTGATGCTGGATGTCAACTATTTCCTGATCTTTTGTGTGACCCATTTTTCGTAAGGAGTGAGGAAGGTACTGTCTTTTTTCAAACTTGCGTCCATCCTTATTCATCTATGAAAAAACATTTTCAAATAGCTGTGATTTCCACTAAAGAGATGATAATCTACAGTTTTGTTTTGTTATTGTCGATCCGACTTTTGGAAACTGAGATATAACTTTTCAAAAAATGAATATTAGGAAAAATTGATATTTCTGAGTGCTAATCATCATGGGAAAGGGAATTAAATTCTGAAATTTTGGTGAAAATCACTAAAAAATTTACGAAAATGGGCATATATTTGTCTATATTGAGCAAAAACTAATACTTTTTTTTAGGAACTTGTTATGCAAACAGTTTCTTACAATGTGATTTATTGTATTCATTGATTGATTCAAAAATGTTTTAAAATGTCATGATGTAATATGGCAGAGGATAGAACAAATATTTTTAAGCTATAAGGACGTTTTCAACACTCTAACATCTAGGTTCGAAAAAAGTATGAGTTTCAGTTTGTTTTACCATATAAATTTGCAACTCTTTTGAACCTCGGATGATGGAGTGTTGAAGATCTTTTTACAAAAATGCCAATCATTTAAAAATTTATCCATTATCCTTAAAGAGTACACAAAATTGGAAGTTGTTTTTTTTTCTTGTATAAGCAGATTAGAAGTTTTTAAAACTGTCAAGATAGTTTCAAAACACTTACTCATTGCTAAAATTTACTCTCCATCCAAGCAATTCTCAACCCTGGGGAAAAGCACCCACTTTTGCACAGGCGAGGGAGAGGGGGGGGGGGACCACCCGGCAGGTATAATTTTAGAGTTGCGAAACCAAGCTGCTCTCACAACCATGTTGCTGGTAGACCTTTGCCGTTGTGCCTTCCCCTTAAGACACACACCAAAACCGGCCCATCGTCCTGTGGCCAAGAGACCCTCTGCTGGCCGACAGGCCCGTAGCCAGGGGGGGGGGGGGCTACCGGGCTGCAGCCCCCCCCGAAATTTTTCCCATTTTTTTTTAAATTGTACTACCTTAAAAAAATCTCAAATCAATGATTGTGTGTTCTCTTCACAGAAATAATTTGTAAGATAGAGAATTAAGAATAGATTGATCAAACTAAGTAATTTGCCGGGTTCAATTTTCATAGATTATGGATCCAATATTTAAAAATTGAGCTACAGATTTGAGCATCGTTCCATTAAGGAACATCTCATAGTTTTAGCATTACATTGGTTAAAAAATTAAATCGGTCCAAATCTGGGCTTACTTGGGGCTACCCCCTGAAATCAAAGATTGACCCATCATGGCCTAAGTTCCTTCGAACTTCGGATAATCGAAACTTTGGATAATCGAGGCTTCGGTTAGTCGAATTCGGACTGTAAAATTAATAGCCCTTCTTTATTTGCATAAAACTCCTTATCTTTTTGAGGACCTTCATACTGTTATTAAATGATTTTTTCTACATTTTTCAAAATATACCATAATTTCTCAAAAATATTCAGATTTTGTTTTCAAACTCGAAAGCATTTAATATGAAGAACATTTGAGTGAATTTCGACTATTATCCGAAATACACTTCTAATTTTATTGTGTTGGTTTTTAGAATATGGTTAGTTACATATCTGAGACCTTAGAGAAAAATGCTTGAGAAATATCTTTGTGTATTTTTTATTACTTTTTCGTAAACCTTTTTTTCGAAACCACTCGTCCAAAATGCTTTCTTTTGGTCACATTTTTTAGTTCCCACCGTTCCTCACCAATTATTATTTAATATATCAAAAATTGAAAGATCAACTAAGTGAATCCTTATTATCAATTAATTTTCGCTTTGTGCATGAGCTTGCGGTTTTTGAAGCAAGAAATAAAATGATAAAAATATTCAAAGCGTAAAAAAATATAAGCTCGGATACAAAAACTTAGAAATTGAATAAATTAAACATCATTTTCAAATTGTTAAATTTATAAACTTTTTTATTTCTATTTTTTGGATTTTTTGGATTAGAGATTCATTTCAAGATTTTTAAATTTATTTATATTTTTAAATTTCTCATTTCTGGAGTAATTGTAAATAATTTCCAAAGTATATTTTTTTTAAAATAGCTTCACAATATTAATGGAAATGGAAGTCTAATCTACTGAAAACATTTTTTTTTATTCATAACTTATTTCGATTGAGTCCTTTTGGGAGCAGCGACCAGGTCGGTTCGGAAAACAAATTTGAAATGTTTTTTCCTGCGTTGATAATCATGTTTGGGCTCGTTTAAAAATATTTAGAGTTTTTGTAACATTTCGCGGATTCGCCGAAAGTTTTTTCCATGAAAAAAGCTTTTCACCATTAGCTAGATATTTTGAAAATTAATGATGCAAAACAACTGTACTGATTTAACGTGTGTTTTGAAACACTTTTAAAATGATAATACCATGGCTTGTAATTTATTTTTTTATATTTTTCCATTGTTTGCTCTACCCTCTCGACTTTGATCAGAGTTTAGTGACATAAACTTCAGAATAATATTCGCAACGGCCTAATTTAAGTTTTTAAAATTTTACAACTTTAAAATTTCAAATTTTTTTATAATTTTTGATTTCAAACATTTTGGTATAAGACAAAGAAATGCCAGAAATCAAAAATAAAAATAATAAAAAACATCAAAAATTTAAGATAACAATCACACAGAATAATTAAAAATATCTGAAATAAATAAAACTAAAAAAATCCCAAATAAAAAAAATATCATTTTAAAATTAAGATATTAAAAAAAATCAAAAAATCCATTAAATTATGTTTTTTATCTTAATTTTTGATGCTTTAAATATTTTTATGTTTGAATTGTACTATTCCTCAATTTGCTTTTTTTACCAGAAAATTAAGTGAATATTGTAATGGTTTTTCCCTTATTTTAAACTTAATTCTGAGCAAAATATAAAATCCATCCATAACATATTCGGCATTTTAGGATTCTGCGTTTTGACAGTCAGCTTCATGAGGCAATTCTTCAATTTTAGCGAATACATTTTTTTTCAAACGTTATTTTCAGTCGCAATTCAAATAAACAAATTAAAATCTCATCAACACAAATTGTACCCGAGGAAATATCAAACGCCGCTTTTTGTTTCTGTTCCTGTTTCAGCTGCGTACTGCTTAAGAAAAATCTTTTCGCAAACCTTTTCTTGAGCATTTTTTTGTATGGAGTTTTAAGAGTCTCCGTACTACAGGACATTTTTTTTTTAATTTTCACTGAATGTAAAATATGGTTCTTGTAGCAAAATTCAGACTAAGATTAGATTTACATGAAAAATATAATTGATTTAAGAATTATTACATATAGATTTCTTTACTTTTAAAACATCAAAAATTGAAGATTACAATAACAAATGATAATTTAAAAAAAAATCATGAATTTCAAAAATAAGCAAAAATTTAAAAATAAAAAAATTATAAAATAATTAAAGCTGAAAATATCCTAAATTTCTGAAAAAATAAATTTTTATCATTTTAACATAAAAATATTCAAAAAAAATTGTTCAAACATTTCAATAAATTATGATTTTTAAATCTTAATTTCTTGATGCATCAAATATTTTTAAGTTTGAATTCTAGTGCAGACTAAGATTAGATTTACAGGAAAAATCTGATTGATTTGAGAATTCTTACATAATGTTTTCGTTCTTTTTAATTAGCAAGGTTTCGTAAATATAAAATTTCTAAACCATAAAATGTGCAGGATTTTGTTCCCAGAGTCACATCGATTTTATTAAATGGTTACAATCCTATATTATTATTTTTATTAGTTAAATCCCAGAAATCCAAAAAGGATTTCACTAGTGTTTTTTTTTTCTTGTAAAATCATATTGGTTATCAACACTTATTTGAAAAATTAATTCAGTTTTGACAGTAATTTCAAAACAAGAAATAAGAAAATTGAAGATTTTAATTTGTTAATCGTGTTCGCATTTATATTTTTTATCGTACAAGTTTGTTTTTTATTTCTCAGGAACTAATAGACCAATCTCCAATGGTTCTTAATCTTTACACGGTAAGAACAATACAAATTTAGCTTGAAGTTGCTGTTATATCATTTTCATAGAAAATACCTGTTAAACAGTTTGTCCACTATTTTCAATAAATTGGATAATGTTATTTTTTTGTGTTTTGATGAAACAGGCACTTTAAAGCTTATTGTGGATTTAATTGTTTTGTCGATAAAAAAAATAACTTCTATGAATTCAAAGACTTTTTAATATTTTGACTCTGGATATCTCTGGATAATAATGTCAAGCATTTTTTGAAACTTTTTTGTTTAAATTTTAACCGTTTATCCAATCGGAAAATTTTATTTTTAATTTAATTTTTTTTTTAATTTCGAAGATAAGCAGCACTGAAACGATACATTGAAATTTTATTAATAAATTACTTTTAGAAATTAAGATCGGATTTATATTTTTTGTTGGCAATTTTTTTTATTTTATTTTTGCTCAAATTATGGACCAACTTTTCAGAGTATGTAATGAATTTGAAAATGGTATTTAAGCGAAACATTAAAGTTAAACATGAATCATTTTAATGTTTAATGACATCAAGGAATATCAAACTTTGATGTTAGTTAGCTTATTTTCAAAATGGATAGATATGCATTATTAACAACTTTTCCGGTGAATAAATTGGTGTTCAAATTTAATTTCATCTAATTTTTTAACATATTAAAATTAAACACAAGCACTGATTTTTTTTCTTGAAATCTATTTATTAACAAATATCCATTATAGGCCTATAGGGTCGTCCAATTACCACGGAGACATTTCAGAAGCCGGAATTTCAAATTTCATTCAAATTATTTATTTTTGAGATTTCCAGGAGCTTCGAAAAATATGAAATGACTCCAATAGCTTAGAATAATTAAAATAAAACATTGTTAAAGTTTGTTTATAAAATTTCAAGAAAACAAATATTTCAGTTATGAGTTTCATGTTGTGCTAGAAAAAATGAAAAATTTCAGATGAACCATCACAATGATCACACAGCTGCACATGTAAATCCAGACGGTTTAAAATTTGATAGTTCAAATTTACCAGTTTGTTCGTGGGTTTTTCTCTCAGTATAAAGTACAAAAAACATAATACTTATGGTTAGATAAATCGATATTTTTTCAGGATTTTTTTTGATTTCAAAAATTTGATTAAAGTTATGTACCGTCAGTGGGGGTGACATTGGGTCTGGCGGGTGAGATTGGGTCAAAGTGATTTTTGACGGATTTTACCATTTCTCAGGTTCTTCTAAATGAAAATGAATTCTGTTGAAAGGGTTGTGTAGGGGACATCTTAAGATGACTTCGCTGAAAAAATCTCGTTCCTAGAACAAATCCTGTTATTTTGGCAGCTGTCTAAAGTTGGGGTACGTTTTTGGCCAAAAATGACCTCTCGAAAAATTATTTTTCTAATATTTTTGTTAGAATTGCTCGAAAACTACCCAAATGTTTGAAAATCTCCACTTCAAACATTGTAGCGTGTCAATACGATTCCCTCGAACAAGAAACACTGTTGGATGACTTGTTTTTACCATATCGTTGTATTTGAGCATCATTTTAGTTTCATTTGACCCAATGTCACCCCTTCTAAGGGGTGAGATTGGGTCAATTTTCAAACAATAGGCATTTAAGGTAGTGTTCATCAAAATCAACCATATTTTAGGGAAAATGTTAGTAAACTATCTAAGAACAAATCTACGTTGAAAGATTTTCGATGTTATTTAAATTGTTTTTGTTATTAAGAAAATACGAGAGGTGTATCGTTTTTTGACCCATAGTCACCCCCACTGACGGTATATCTAAATTTAGCGAAAGTTTATCACGAAATTCGATTACAATTAAATAATTCAAGAAAAATTGTAAAAAAATACTTTCTTCTTTACTCCTTTAATACAAACTAGCTGTATGAATAAAGAGAAATTTTTGACGAAGGAGTTTCTTCAATAAAGACATTTAAAACTTAAGATGAAAATGTTTGAAATTTTTTTTTGCATACTTTACTTTACAATTTTATAATTGATCTCGATAATTATACCACAAACCAAGTGATGGTATACATGATTTGCTGATTTCTATACTCTTTGAATTTTTGCACCCCAGCCCCCCCCAAACAAAAATCCTGGCTACGGCCCTGCTGGCCGAGAACACCGACAACGACAACAGTATATCAAAAGATACAAACCGATCGAAACCACATCAAATATGGCCTCGGTGTGTGTGTGTGTGTTTGCCTTTGGAATGGTCCAGCGAGTTGGCCAAAGAGAGTGCGCGACAATGTTTATATGGTCAGCTGACCAAGTTGGAGGCAGGAAATTCTCTTTCGTGGTAATGCACAGGAAGAAATTTTAAGAACAAATTTTAAGAACAATTTATCTCTGACATCTGCAAAAAACAGGTGTAAACAGTTTAAGTTAACGAAAATGTAGTTTTAGAGATTTCAAACTCAACAGAAGTTGAATCTTCGAAGACTATCCCAATCATTTTTCTGCGTGCCAATCCCCCCTGGTTAAGAGGACCCCGATCGAAGCAAAGGGCACATTTTAGTACCGGCAAATCTTGTTTCCTCCACCACAACTGCCTGGCTGACCCTACTGTCCTCTGGGCCTAGTGGCCACCAACCAAGAGCCAGGCGGCTCTTGGCTCACAGCGGGACGTCCGTCGACGGGCGCGACGTCTTGTCGGAAAATTGCATGGCGACCTGTGACGATGATGACGACGACGGTGCCTGCTTGGATCGCAAAACGGTCCTCGGCCCCGTTGGTCTTTGGAGAAATTCTGGTTTTGGTTTCACCGGACTCGTAACGCGTTGTTGATCGGGCCGAGAAGCAAGTTAGTTTATGCACTCTCAAGGGGGAGTGGAAGGTCAAATGGACAGAGTGCATGAGATATAAAAGAGATCAGTAAGCATAACGATAAAACCGTTTTTTTCGGGCAGCAAAAAAAAAAACGAACAGAAAATTTTCGAATTTGATTTGAAACATTTAGTACCGTCATCTGGGGCGAATTGGGACAACAGTCTGAATAGGGACAGCACGTTTCAGGGCAGTTGAAAGTTTCAAATTTGGAAATGGATGTACACATTTTGTTGCTCTGAATCTGGTCTATCAAAAACCACTCAAAAATATCAAAATATTAGGCTGCAACATTGCTAAAACAGCTGTCCCAATTCACCCCATGTGTCCCGATTCACCCCAGATGACAGTAGATGCATTTTATCATTTCGATGATATCATTTCTGAAATAAATTAAGAGCATTAGTTCCTAAAAGAGCATTTTCCAAATATTTTTAAATTGGTGTATTATAAAATTTAGTAATTTAAATTTACTGGTATTCAATTATCATACATGAATTTGTCATGAAGGATCATGGATCTAATCATCTAAGACCCAACTTCGCCTCTAGAAGAGCATTTTATCTTCAAAAAGTTTTTCGTTGAACAAAAGTTGTTTAAAATAAGCTTCTAAATACGGGAAAAATTAGCTTCTAAATTTCGAAAAAATGGCAGAAGAGCAAATAACAATATAGTGATATCCCGTGAATGTCGAAAATGGATATGGATTTGTTTTGTTTTGGCCAGTTCCCTTGCTTTCCATTATATATTTTTTTCGTGATTTTAAATTTGATGAAATTTGATCGCCGATTCCTTATGTCCAAAATAGGCATTTTTCATCATTCGATTCTACATACGAAACAAATTTAGTGGCTATTAATATAGGTGTGCCAATTTCTGATCGTATTGTGACTTCGGCAAAGTTATAGGTTATGCTAAGGACTATTCATGAAAAATCAGAAAGAGGCACAAAACATGAAATTATTGTTTTGCTTTTTATCCCTTTCCCTCTTTGATTTGTCTTTTTTTATAATTTAGTGGACTTTAAATGTTTTTGAAATTTGCAATAATTTTTATTACTTGTTAAATTGAAATTAAAGTCTTTTAGTTTTTTAGTCCATGTAATTACCTATCTTTTGACCTATGGGAGTATGGGTGTTGGAGGCTGTTGCAAAAAGATATTAGGGTTTTAAAAAAATCAATTTTTGACAGTAATTTGCAAAAGCTAAGAGAAAAAGTCGAACCAATCCTGGATGTCTATGGCACATTTTCAAGTGCTTCAAAATACCTTTCGAATGCATCTAAGAGAGTTGGAATTGATGAAGTTTTACGGAAATGCGAGCAATTTTAAGATTTTTTAGGTTTTTTGGACCTCAAACTTCAAAGCTCGTTTTACCCCACTTCCCTTTGTCGTAGAGGGCTCATATTTGGCATGAGTTCATCTCATGTATAGACAAACAAACGCTGAAAGTTTCATCCAAATCGGAGCACCTCGATACGACCTCTAGAACAAACCGAGCAATATTTACAAATACTGCCTCTTAAGCATTTTTAGGGTAAAATTTGTCGTTTTTTTTTATTTTGTTCAAATTAAAAATATTGTGCCTATCCACATTTTTTACAGAAGATTAAAAAATATATATTTGTTTAACTAATTTATTTCTTCAACTATTTTTGATTCTACCTCCTAATCTCAGTGCTATGACCGAACATTATGACAAATGAGTATATTTAAGTGTTGCTAAATTAGCCCTTATTTTTCCTATATCTATAGTATCTATTGAACAGATTTTTAATGTCTTTGTAAAATTTTCTCAAATTTTTTTTCACAATACTAAAATTTCAAGAAGACTGAAACGTACCATTTTTGCCTGAAAATGGTACGAAATTTAAATTGTGGTTTGAAATCCTGAAAATATTTTTTTTCGAGAAAATGTCAAAATTTTACAAATGTTGTATTTTTGACATTGAAAATTGGGTAATAGTTTAGAAAGTTAGGCCAGTGCAAATTTTCTTACAGGTTTTTACAAAATGTTCCAAGAAGTGTGCAAAAAACAAAGATTGGTATACAATATTGTTTATAAACAATATTTTTCAGTGAAATAAACTTGGACAATCGATTGTCAACTACTTAGAATAGATACTTTGTATAACGACTTTTTTTTGTTGTTTTTATTAAATAGGACACTTTTGGGCACTATACAAATTTTACGTTTGAGTCCACATATCGGAAAAATACGCAACACTTTAGGGGAACATATATTTTTATGAAATCTTTAATATTTTGTAAATTTTGTGACAAAAGCATAACTGTTTTAATGTATAATGCATTTGTAATTCCTTTTGCTTCGAAATTTTGCGGCTTGAAACACGAAATTCAGTTTTTTCGCACCCCTCGACCGGGACCAGAGCTGAGGGACAACAACTAGCCTTATTATCACTCGCCATCGCTCAGGAATTCTAATTATTGTATTAAGTGTTATTATTTTGTAGGCTGAGATTTAGCCCTGTGAATTTATTATTGAGAAATTTATCCCTTATTTTAGATGAAGATTGAAAGTATTCAATTCAATTGATGACAGATAACATTAAATTTAAAAAATATTTTTTAGTTTTCCTATCATACCTATCTTATTGTAAAGCGAAAAAGACAAAGAATGTTTTTTTATTGGATGGATTTTTTTTCGTAACTTTTATTTCATGTTTAGGTTTTTATTTAAAATTATGATATTTTCCTTATAAGATTATAATTTCTCAATCTGTCGTTTTTAAAATTGAATTAAAACGGTTTTATGATACAACTTATCATTTTATTTTTTAATCATACAACTTGAAAAAATAAACATTATTCTATTTCTAAAAATTTAAAAAAAAATCCAACAAAATTGGAAATATTTTTTAAAATATTAATTTGCCATTAGTCTAAGCCAGTTCCTTTTAATATTTTGAATACAAAACAGGAAAAATCTTACATGAAAATTGTTATTTTGACGATAAAAATGTAAAAATTGAGCCAAAAATGTTTTGCAGACCGCCACAGATCTTCTGTTTTATGAACAAAAGAAGAATAATTTTGCCCCACATTCTCACCAACATCCAGTACCATACTTCAAACGTAGCTTCCCCAAGTTAAAACAAGTAAATAAAAAGTAGAAAAAAAAGATCTTCACCCGTCTTTTCCACCATCCGTTCTCACTTCGGTGCATGATTTTATCGCTCAAATTCTGATGCGGTTTTATTACTCATTACCAGGCCATCCAAATCGTCTCTTGAAAATAAATATCCCTATTAAAAAATGGTAGTTGTTTTATACGAGGAGAAGGCCGAAGAGAGCAGCAGCAGCAGAAAAACAAACGACTTCCCCCTTCACTTGGCTTAAGGTGAGGTGGCTCAACCGCCACGTGTATTATCTTAAAATGTGTGATTATAAGCCTACAGCAGCAGCAGCAGTGGTTGCTGCTATAATAGAGTCGACCAAATTTATGGCACTCTTTTCGATGTGGGCGCTCGAGTGGTTAAAACGTGCAATTAAAAGTAAATTGTAACCATAATTTATACTCGCCGTGTCGTCGCCAGTGATTTTTGCTTCTTATCTTATTATTTCCACCCTATTTATTTTTATTTTGACAATTCAATTGCCGGCCTGTTCTTGTTCGAGAGCAGGTTTACATTTGTTATTACACTGAAAAAATCGCCAGCAAACAGGAACAGTGGACTAACATCATAAAAATATTTATGACTGGTGAAATGGCAGAAGAAAAGACAAACAAAACAAGCGAAAAAAAAAACTTTCAGCTCTGGCGGAAAATTGACAGTTTCGGTAAATTACCTGGGATTCGCGATAAATAAAAAAATGAACGCGAAATTTATGGCCCCCTCCCGCGGGGCAGTTCTTTTGTGAATACCGAAACGAGCAGAGAAAAAAAACCCGGCAGATAAATTGCACTTGTCAATATTTGCGTACATGGAAGTTTATGTCACTGACTGACGGACGCAATCGCGAGTGAGGTTTTTTTTATCGCATGTTTGCTGCACTTTTACTGGGATATAAATTTTGATTTTTTGTTTCAACAAGATTGGAAAGCGGAACTGATAGCGCGATGATTGGAATCGAATTATTTCTGCATGGGCTCGGCAAGTTAAGAATGGCAATGGGTTTTTTTTTTATTGATTGTAGTTATTTAAAAATGGATTTTGCTCTTAAGAATTTTGATCCTTGAATTTTTTTTTATAAGAAAATAAAAAAAAATAATAATTTTCGTGTTTACAATGTCGATTTAGAGCAATTTATTTGTATTGTTTACTTAGACATTTGACCAAAACGCCCATTTTGTATTATTCCATACAAGTCTTCATACAATTTTGGCAGCTGTCCATTAGGGTGCCCAGAATATGGGACTTTTTTCAAAACCTCGCTCCACAAGCTGAATACTGTTCCTGGAGCTATTTTAGGACTCTGGGCCAAATATGAGCAAAATCGGCCATTGGAAATTGAATGCTCTACAACTTTGTAGAACATACCAAAGCTGTAAAACTCGATCCTGAAAAGTTATCAACGATTTTAAAAAGTCATTTTTGTATGAAAATATTTTTTTTCACCAACTTTAGGCTCGAGTATCAATGGGTTAATATCAACCAATTCCGCTCAAAATTTATCCAGGTGCTTAAAATAACCCAAAGCCCCGTTTTCCGCTTGTGGAGCAGGGGGTCATTTTTTCTGGGCATCGTACTGTCCATACAAATATGGTGCGACCGTTGTAAACTTTTTTCCAAGTTTATGTCACTTCCAAACCCTGCAATATTGACTCGAAAAAAATAGGGGGCTTCGAAAATCTTTTATTCAAAAAACATAAAAATTGCAATTGAAGAAGTTGAACAAAGCTCATACATACATGTAAATCGGCAAAAATGTCAGAGGTTGGTATTAGCACACACTAAAACTTTTTGTAAATCTGTTTGCAGAGCATTAAAGTATACATTTTCAATTATTAACAGAGCAAATGTGAAGACATTTGGATGTATCATTGCTTTTTTAATTTTTCGTTTTAAAAATCGTCTTGGGTTAGTGCATTATACAAAACTTTTAACATTGAAAAGATGAAAAGCCTGGCTGGTACCAGCAATTTTTCGAATTTATATTATTTTTGCCGCCCCCCCTCCATCACCCCTACCCTGTTCAATTTTAACCAAGGATAAAGTACACAAACTTTGAAAAACATTTATGTCGGCCTAACTATTTAGAAAATGAATAGAACTCAAACCTTGCATAAACAAGAAACAATTAAACTTTTCAAAGAACTGCTCCAAAGAAACTTGAGACAACATTAATTTGATTTTATAGAATGGAAAATCTAACAGAAATACTACAGCATTTTTTGGAAACAATTCAGGTATCTTTAGAATATGTTCAATTCAGACTTTTTCTCCAAATTTTTTTGAAGAATTACTAATTTTTTGAAAAAAATACTACTTTGCTTTGAAAGAACATAAAACTAAGCTTGGATTTATAAGAAATCCCAGTAAGAATATAGAGCTCATTAAAATAATAAAAATAATAAAAAATAATCTAATTTCGAGCACAACTTTCAAAAGTTTGAATCAATAAGTATCACAAAATGCTGTACACATAATATTTTTTTTAGTAAAGTTTAATGTCTTTTTCCGATCTGTGGTCCGAAAATTTAAACTTGCCAGAAGTCTCAAAGTGACCTGTTTGACTGAAAATACAAAAATAAACGTTATACAATGTATTCTAAATAGTTTACAATCAATTGTACAAGTTTTCAAGGGAACTTATTTTCAGCAATAATTAAAATTTGAAACAGTGGGGTTTCATCATGATTTCTAGAACAAAGTACTAACTATTTGTGGTTTTTCTGACAGTTTACATGCTTCAGATCCAGACCCTATTATTAACTCAATAGTGATGAAAATGCACTTTCAATCTTCGTCCATCCTACCTTTTGTCCTTTTGTCCGTTAGACCTTAGTTTTTTCGACCTTGTCCCGCATCCTCGAAAAAAGAGTTTGTATTTTTTTTGACAGGAAAAATAGGGTTGTTTTCTAAACGGGCAAAAATATCCAGCAATAATTAAATTAATTTGTAATCGAAGCGCCCTATACAAAAATTTTGGAAATTGCATTGCTTTGAGCTGAACAGCAGATAAAAGTGTGATTGTATTGTATTCATGCTTGCTTTTAATAAAAAATAAAAACGTAGAGAGTAGTACGGTGCAAAAGTACGCACGGGGCAAAGGTACGCACCGGTCTTTTTGATACTTAATTTTTACCTAAAAAGCTTATATTCGGATTTTCGACTTATTTTAGGGCAAATTTTATGCGTTTACAAAAATAAAGTGAAATTTTTTAAGTTTGTGCAAGTTATTGAGAAAAGTAACTTTTTGGCCATTTTGATCTCAAAATCAAATTATTCGCTCTACATCATTGCCTTGGCGTTCTCGATTGCGAGATTCCTACTCGACACTAGGTGTCCGAAGGCTTGATTGTTAAGGCAATTGCAAACCTCTTTTTACACCTTAGCTTCCATCCACCTCGGGATTCGAACTAACGACCTTTGGATTATTAGTCCAACTGCCTACCAGCGATTCCACCGAGACAGGACCCAGGGAGACGACTCCTACACCTGGACTGAGCTATCGACCTAACCCTCTAGGTTAGACCGGGGCCTACATTTACTTCCCCGTCCGACGGAAGGCGTGATCAGACAAATCTCGTCTCGAAAAATGCCACCGGGACCATCTGGGATCGAACCCAGGCCGACTGGGTGAGAGGCAATCACGCTTACCCCTACACCACGGTCCCGACTACCATTTTGATCTAATATTTGAAATTTACGAAATAAGGCATGAATATTGCAAAATATTTGCAACGGTCTTATCCAAGAATAATGTAATGTTTTTTGAGCAAATTGATTTTTTTGTGATATAGTGTAAACATTTATTTTGAATTCCTATCGTCAATTCATATGACTGTGCTGAGGATACCATAGCCATAAGAATTATAATTTTGGATTTTTCAATACAATTTTCGTTTCAATATTTGAAATTTGTATTAACCCATTCTCGTGGCGCAGGGGTAGCGGCTTCGGCTGCCGATCCCGATGATGCTATGAGACGCGGGTTCGATTCCCGCCTTATCCACTGAGCTTCTATCGGATGGTGAAGTAAAACGTCGGTCCCGGTTTCTCCTGTCTCGTCAGAGGCGCTGGAGCAGAAATCCCACGTTAGAGGAAGGCCATGCCCCGGGGGGCGTAGTGCCAATAGTTTCGTTTTTTTCGTTTCGTTTCATTAACCCATTCAGGCCTGAATTTTCAAAAAAATATTTTTTTAGTCAATGATGGGTAAATGATTGTTATGACCATACAAAAATTATAGGCTAATTTTGAAAATTTTGATATTTGGGTCATATATGACCCATCAGGCTCGAAAGGGTTAAGATGGTCAACCAAACGATGCAAACTGGCTTATTTGGTCACAGTGGAGGCCTTCAAAAAGTTAAAGTCTAATGAGGAAGAGGTTTGCTGACTTAAGTTCACGAGAAGCAGTTTCCACATACCCCGTAACTCACTATTTACTTTCGCATTACCACCACTTTTCAGATCAACGAACAAATAAATTAACGATAATTCTTGGTGGGACGTATTCGTTTTGATATCATTTGTATAAGGATAGCTGATAGCTTACAAATTTGTATAGAGATTTCAAAACGGATTTTTTAACAAAGGCACAGTTAAATTTTAGGGCAAGTTTTAAGCTTTAACAACAGTTGGCAAATTATTTATGGACTGATGACTCTTCCCCAAGCCAATTTACAACCATTTATAACCTATCAATTCACTTTTCTATTGTAGACTGATCGTATCTCCACTGCTAGAAAGCCAAAACATTTCTGCACTGCTGTTCAGAAGTGATTCATCCTGATCGGCTCCATACGCGATACGCGATACACCGGCCAATCCTTATCTTATCAGCAGATTCTACCCACAAACAGCAATGTGCGCGTTAATCCCACTTTCCGCCCTTCTCCCCCGAATCCGGATCCAGGCCTACCTCCCCTGGGTGTTCGATTCAATTAATTTTATCGTAATTCGCGGTCGGGTTCCGTGATTTGGTGCCGTTGTTGTCTGTGTGTCTAGATTTCCGATTGCGATTGCGACGACGACGACGACGAGTTTTTCTTATCAGGGCCCTGGCGTGGCCGACCCTGGGGCCGAGAAGAGGCATTCCACAGTCAAGTTCGATCTGTGCGCGCGATGGCACCTCCAGTTTGCGACATTTCCTTCGAGGACAATTCCCACGGGGTGTTCCTGGCCGGGCAGACCATCGTCGGTCAGGTGGACATTCAGGTTCCGAAGGCGAAGAAAGTGCGTAGTGTTTACCTGCGGTTGACCGGCCAGGGCAGCTGCAAGTGGGCGGAGACGCGGGAAACCGGTTCTAGTGCGGTGTTTAGTTCCCGGGAAGAGTACGCCGCGCACACGGTGGTCTTCCTCAGTGGGAGTTCGAGTGAATCCAGCGAGGAGGTGGAACTGGGTGAGGGATCACATCGATATCGGTTCTCGTATCGGTTACCTCCGGAATGTCCCACGTCCTTCGAGGGGGACTTTGGCTATGTGCGGTATACGATTCGGATCGTGTTTGAACGTCCGTGGAAGTATGACCTAACCTATAAGATTGCGTTTACGGTGGTCCAACAGTTGGATCTAAACCGGATATCACCACCCCTGAACGAGGCTATCGTAAAGGAAAACATGCGCCAATTTAGCTGTGGTCCCTGCCGATCGGCTCCCATGATCATGACGGTTTGTGTACCCATGACCGGGTACGTCCCCGGTCAGCTGGTCCGCGTAACCGTAGACATTATGAACAAAAGCCGCAAGGACATCAGCGAAGTGAAGCTCAAGCTACGCCGCCAGGTGAAATATCTCAGCCAATCCCCCAGCGAGCGATCCAAAACGGTATTCTGTACCCTGGTCAAGTACCAGTGCAGCGGAGTCGATCGGGACCGTTCGGCAGGGTACGAACGTCGGTTGCTCATACCACCGGAACCCCCAACCCGGTCCAGCACCATCATCCGCATCGAATACTTTATCGAAATAATCGCCAAAGTGGTGGGACTGCATGCGAGTCCGCGGGTCAAGATCCCGATCACCATTGGGACGGTGCCGTTGGCGAATCTTAACAAATCTCAGGAGCAATCGTCGGTGGTGGATGGGAATCCGCTTTTGAGGGGCGTGTCGACGACGTCGGTGTCCAACCTGGCGACGCAGCATATGGCGTCGAGTTTGCAATCGTTGAAAAGTGAGTTTAAAATCATCGGTGTAAGGCTTGTGATGTCCACTGTGAACAGTACGGTGAAAGTGATTTTGAAACTATAATGAGATGAGATGAGACACATGGGGCGAATTGGGACAGCTGTTTTAACCTTGTTACTGCACAATATTTTGATATTTCCGATTGATATTGGATAGAACAGACACAAAACAACAAAAATAGTGCATCGTTTTCCTAATTTGAAGCTTTAATTTGCTCTTAAAACTGCCGATCTCCCGATTCACCTCAGTTGATATTGAATGTTTGGCATAATATTGAATGTTTGGTCCTTTTGAAATGTTGAAAAGTCTTGATTCAAAAACTTTCAAAATATTGTTTTCGAAAAGATCGGAAAAATCTACAAATGAGCAATTCTCAACGGAATCGGTCTTTTTTATTTAATTTTAATTTTTTATTTTTTAATACGGCTGAAACTTTTTTGGTTCCTTCGGTATGCCCAAAGAAGCCATTACAAAGTTTGCAACTGTCCATACAAAAATGATATGTGAAAATTCAAAAATCTGTATCTTTTGAAGGAATTTTTTGATCGATTTGGTGTCTTCGGCAAAGTTGTAGGTATGGATATGGACTACACTGAAAAAATATGATACACAGTAACAAAATTTTTGGTGATTTTTAATATCACTTTTTGTCACTAATTTGATTTGCAAAAAAACATTATTTTTATTTTTTTTCTGATATGTTTTAGAGGACATCAATTGCCAACTTTTCAGAAATTTTCAGAATGGGTAAAAAATCTTTAACCGAGTTATGATTTTTTGAATCAATACCGATTTTTTCAAAAAATCGAAATATTGGTCGCAAAAATTTTCAACTTCATTTTTCGATGTAAAATTGAATTTGCAATCAAAAAGTACTTAAGTGAATTTTTGATAAAGAGCAATTCCAGCTCAAATCAGGAATTTTTCTGGTACTTTTGTACCCGACCCTCTCCGATTTCAATGAAACTTTGTAGACATGTTATCCTAGGCCTATATAAGCCATTTTTGTGTATATGGAGCCAATAGTACTCGAAAATAACATTTGAGAAGGGCGTAATGTATTTAAATATTTTTGTATTTTGTAATTTAAAAATTACTGTATCTCGAAGCCGTTAAGTCGTATCAAAAAGTGGTCAAAAGCAAACTTGTAGGAAATTGGACGGGCTTTCTGAAAAAAAAAAACACTGAAACAAAAATACACGCCACATCTATGAGATTTTTTTATTTTTAAGTCTAAAACTTAAATTTAAAGGTGATGTCACGATTTTTTTTCGTTCAAAATTTTTGAGGAAATAGCCTAAAATGTTACCAAAAGACTGACGAAAAATGCAGAATGGTATGTCTCTCCTAAAAAAATACAAAAATCATTTACTAAAACTGTTTTTTTTTTTGAAAAGTGGTCTAAACGTCAAAATTTGTAAAAACCGGTAGTGGGAATCGATTCTCCACACAATTTTACATAAAAGTCTCCTTATTGACCATTGTCCTATGTCCAATCCTTGGGAAGATACAGCGGTTTTAAAAATAAAAATGTTGAAAAAACGGGGTTTTTGGTGGTTTTTGGCAATTTCTATATGATAGAATTGATTTTTCAGTCTCGTAAATATTTTTACCGGAAAGCTCGTCCAATTTCCCATAAGTTTGCCTTTGACAGCATTTCAATTGGATGTAAGGGCTTACAGATATAAGCTTAATTACATTGCTAATAACTGAAAACAGAATATTTAGAAGAAACCAGGATAGTAAATTTGCTTACGTAAATATAAAAACGATATGAATCAAAAAGCTGTCAAAGGCAAACTTATGGGAAATTTGACGAGCTTTCCGGTAAAAATATTTAAGAGACTGAAAAATCAAGTCTGACATATAGAAATTGCCAAAAACCACCAAAAACCTAGTTTTTTCAACATTTTTATTTTTAAAACCGCTGTAACTTCGCAAGGGTTGGACTTAGGATAATGGTCAATATGGAGACTTTTATGTAAAATTGTGTGGAGAATCGATTCTCACTACCGGTTTTTACAAATTTTGACGTTTAGACCACTTTTCAAAAAAACAGTTTTAGTAAATGATTTTTGTATTTTTTTAGGAGAGACATACCATCCTGCATTTTTCGTCAGTCTTTTGGTAACATTTTAGGCTATTTCCTCAAAAATTTTGAACGAAAAAAAATCGTGACATCACCTTTATATTTAAGTTTTAGACTTAAAAATAAAAAAAATCTCATAGATGTGGCGTGTATTTTTGTTTCAGTGTTTTTTTTTCAGAAAGCCCGTCCAATTTCCTACAAGTTTGCCTTTGACCACTTTTTGATACGACGCAACGGCTTCGAGATACAGTAATTTTTAAATTACAAAATACAAACATATTTAAATACCTTACGCCCTTCTCAAATGTTATTTTCGAGTACTATTGGCTCCATATACACAAAAATGGCTTATATAGGCCTAGGATAACATGTCTACAAAGTTTCATTGAAATCGGAGAGGGTCGGGTACAAAAGTACCAGAAAAATTCCTGATTTGAGCTGGAATTGCTCTAAAGTACACGGTTTTCAAGTTATAGCCATTTTAAGGTAACTTTTTTGAAAATAGTCGCAGTTATTATTTTTTTAAAATAAGTGCCCATGTTTGCCCACCTTTGAAAAAAATATTTTTGAAAAACTTAGAAAATTCTCTATATTTTTCTTTTTTGAACTTTGTTGATACGACCATTAGTTGCTGAGATATTGCCATGCAAAGGTTTAAAAACAGGAAAATTGATGTTTTCTTATAAGACTATAATAAGACTTTAGTCTCACCCAAACAACCCACCATTTTCTAATGTCGATATCTCAGCAACTAATGGTCCGATTCGTGAAATTTTCCGATCTTTTCGAAAAAAATATTTTCAATAATTTTGAATCAAGACTAACATTTCAAATGGCCATTTTATTGAATGTTTGGCCCTTTTAAATTGTTAGTCTTGATTCAAAAAAATTGAAAATATTTTTTTTGCAATTCCGTCGTGAAACTACTTACTTTTCCTGTCATTCTTGAACGACGAAATAGCCTACTTTTCTGTACCAAAAATAACAAAATCGAATAGCAACACTTTTCAAAATAAATGCTGAAAAGTAACACTTTTCAGCACTGAAATGGGTGCTGAAAAGTTGAACTTTTCAGCACTTGTTTCAAAAAGTAACACTTTTCAACATTTTTTTGATTTAAACGATTTATTGACAAAATACATGATAATTTGACTTAAAATTTCACTCAATGGGTGTTTTTCGGAATTGCAAAAAATGTTGTATGGAACTCGTTGCAAAACTTGATTTTTTCAGCACTCTTCGTATTTATCCAACTCGGTGAACCTCGTTGGATAAATGTACGACTCGTGCTGAAAAAATCCTCTTTTTGCAACTTGTTGTATAAACTACTATTTCGAAAAGATCGGAAAATTTCACGAATGTTTCATATTTTAACATTGTAAATCGGACCATTAGTTGCTGAGAAATCGACATTAGAAAATGGTGGGATGTTTGGGTGAGACTTAGAAAACAATTTTCCTGTTTTTAAACCTTTGCATGGCAATATCTGAGCAACTAAGGGTCGTATCTACAAAGTTGAAATAAGCAAAATATAGAGAATTTTCTCAGCTTTCCAAAAATACTTTTTTCAAAAGTGGGCCAACATGGGCACTAATTTTAAAAAATGAATAACTGCGACTATTTTCATAAAAGTTACCTTAAAATGGCTATAACTTGAAAACGGTGCACTTTATCAAAATTCCACTATAGTACTTTTTGATTGTAAATTCATTTTACATCGAAAAATGAAGTTGAAAAATTTTTACTGCCAATATTCAGATTTTTTTGAAAAAATCTGCATTGATTCAAAAAATCATAACTCGGTCAAAGATTTTTTGCCCATTCTGAAAATTTCTGAAAAGTTGGCATTTGATGTCCTCTAAAACATACCAGAAAAAAAGTGTTATTTTGCAAATCAATTTTTAGTGGCAAAAAGTGAAATTAAAAATCAAAAAAAATTGTATGGAAAATTATACGAACGAACTAATGATGCAAAATGGCTTCTTTGGGCATTCCGAAGGCACCAAAAAAGTTTCAGCCGGATCAAAAAATACAAAAAAAAAATTGAATGACCGAAATCACAGAGAATTGCTCAAATGTTTCATTTTTTAACATTGATTATTGAAATAAACATCGAAAACTGCAAAAATTTCGGTGAAAACAAACTTTCGGTGGCTATATCTTGCAAAGTTGCTTTTTTTGGAATAAGTTGCATCCAAATAAAAACTAGAAAAAATAAAGAAAAACATGAGAAGCTTATTCAAACATCGTATTGCTTAAATGCAGAAATCCAATGTTTCAAGTGGGATTGTTTAATGAGTCTCTTTGATTCAAATTAATCTAGAAATAATTCCAAAATTCTTCAGGTTAATCCCAAGTGAATGTGAAGATATGCTCTTAGCTATTTGTATTGAATCCCAATCTGAATTATTAATTGGCTACAAAAATCACAAGATCGTGGAATGGTTGCACGCTGCAATGGATGCTCACTCACTCTTCAAATTTGATAAATAAGGTAAAATCAATTGAAAAGACCAGGAATGAGATGGATTTCGAGTAGTTGGTGCTCCTTTCAAATATGCTTGCAGATGTAGTTTGCATGTTGTGGAGCATCTTTCTGAATTTTACCCAATGATATCGTAGCTGCAATAGATGCACCAATTTTACCGGCAACTATAAGCTCAGTCTTGATGAATAGACCAAATTCATTGGAAAGACGTGAGATTTGTAGTGGTCTAACGCTGTAGAGTGTGGATGTATTGAATATATGCTTGCAGATGTTGTTGATAAAGCATGAGCAACAAGTGCTATTCGATTTCGTAGTTCCAAACGAAAAAGTGGAAATGCACTAGAACAAGTACTTAAGAGAACGTTCTTACAAGTGGTTTAGAACTCTAATTGGAAGATATGCTACATTCGTTAGCTCTTAAGATCGTGTTCATCCGAAAAATAGACAGAACCAGAAACAAATTAAATTGAGAACGCTGGAAGGCTGATTCTGTCAAGAATGAGCAAATTTGCTGGGTTTTTTATTTGGATGACACGTGGTACAGATAACAGTTGTCTTATTGTTCTGGAGAATAATTATGCTGAAATTTTTTTTTTGTATTACAAAGTTTTCTTATTTCTATCATAGAAATATTTTTTTAATGATGCCTACACAGTAAAAAATGGTGTGAATTTGGAAGATGTAAAATTAGAAGGTTTAAAATTACCTCTTTTATGATGTAATATTACCTCAGTTTAGTCTGAAAAAGTGGTTTTACAACGGAATATTGGTAGCACATTTTTTTCTGACATAAAATATGTACTCATTCCCAGAAGTTTTATTACTGTGTTACCTAAATTCAGTACACTACAAGTAACTTGACCTTTCCTCTTAATTTTCCGCCAGTGCCCCACAGCTTCGAGGAATCACCGAGCCGGGCCGCCATCGACATCCAGGAAGACGACGAGCAGCAAACGCTAGGGGCCAAACCGTTTGCCCCGCGCTATCCGGTGTACAAGTTTGGGGAGGGAGCCCCCTCGACAGCAGCCTCAACAACTGCAACCGCAACATTAACCACAACTCCGATAACCCCAGCAGAAATTACGACAACTGAACCGGTGAAAGGGTCAAATGGAGTGAGCTGATCCGAACATAGTGAAAAGTGACGCAAATAGCACTTGTCGATAAAAGTGATGTCAGGAAAAGTATTTCCTAACGAAACGGTACACACTCTTGCTGCACTTAGTCTTATCAGTAGACGTTGGACTTGTTGCGCTGTGACGAAATGTTTGCCGAATTGGGCTTCAAGTGTAAAATTAGATCGAATGTGATACAGTAATGGTGCTGTTTGAGTGGTTGCAAATATAGTAAAGCCCCGCGTACAATAGCTGAATGCTAGTTATAAGAGTTTTCAAAGATAATCTTTGTTAATTTTGCAATTAAAATTGAAAATACATAAATTTTATATTGTTTTCTAATTATTAAGGTTTTTTAAGGTAATGAATTGCCATATTTTCACAAAAAAGTTCCCGGTGGCTGCATATTCACAAACTCATGCTCATGATGAGTGCACTCTATTGAAACAGCACATAAAATCCAGAATTATGACGACTCCCGAGTAAGAACTCTTGTATTTCCCTTTATTCATCGCTCAGAATTTTTCCTCCGAGTTTTATTTTCTATACATAAACGCCTCCACTTTTAGTTCCCCCTTCCCCACATCATGCACCAAAACAGCCTGTATCATTTAGCTCTGTTTTTTTTTTGCTTTCAAATTCATCTGTCTGAACCTAGACTTGGCTTGAGTTTTGTGCTTGTAGGTTATTTTTTCCTGTAATTTTCTATTCATAAAAAACGAAGTTGACTTTATAGCTGTCGGCCACCATTGCTAGTACCAACCACTAGTGTCTTCCTTTTTATCTACAAGGACTTCGCCGCCCTGGGCTCCTAAGTGTATGAAAGTATGGCACGGAGCGACGGCGCCGAATACCCATATTTACACAAAGAATTTTAGAGCGCCCGCCGCGGGATTCGAACCTTCGACCTCTGGATTGTGGGTCCAGTGCGCGGTCCGATTGATCCACACGGGCGGGTCTATTCATAATTTTTCTCAAAACGGAGATTCGTCAGCCGCAGACGGCAACGAAAAATGCGCTTTTCACCTGCCGAGTAAACTGAACGCGGCTGTGAAGACATGAAAATAGGGTAAAGCAATGAGTGAGCTTTATTTTGTCTCGAAAACAAAAATCCATGCCAAATGCTAATCTGAAATAAATTAAAAAAAACCTTGGTTCGGAAAATCCGATTCGTGGCATATTCAAAAGCCAAGCTTGATTAAAAAAGAAAATGCATTCGAAAAATTTGAAAGTTTCGCGAAGATTTAAATTTTTGATACATAGTCTAGACTCGACTATCTTGTCTTCTTTTCGGTTGTAGAGCTTAAATATAATTCCAAAAATGCATTTTTAAGTTATTTGAAATTTTAAATTCAAAAGAGTGTCCAAATAATAGTTATAAAATATTGAAAAATAAATTTTCCCCTTTTTTCCATTCATGGAAAGGCTGTATCTCAGCATCATAGGACCTTATCTACTAACTTAAAAAAGTAAATTTAAAGGAAAATTAATAGATCCTTTAACAAATTGATATAACGACAGGTAAAAGGGTCACTTTTTATTTACAAGAGTTCAAATTTCAATGGAGGCATTTTACTATTGAGCAATTCTCTACGAAATCGGTCTTTTTTTTAATTCTAATTTTTGTATTTTTTAACCCGGCTGAAACTTTTCAGGTGCTTTCGGTATGCCCAAAGAAGCCATTTTGCATAATTAGTTTGTCCATATAATTTTCCTCGAAATTTAGCAGTAGTACATACAAAAATGATGTATGAAAATTCAAAAATCTGTATCTTTTGAAGGAATTTTTTGATCGATTTGGTGTCTTCGGCAAAGTTGTAGGTATGGATAAGGACTACACTGAAAAAAATTATACACGGTAAAAAATATGTGATTTTAAATTTAACTTTTTGTCACTAAAACTTGTTTGCAAAAAACACTTTCTTTAATATTTTTTTTTTATTTTTTTGATATATTTTAGGGGACATCAAATGCCAACATTTCAGAAATTTCCAGAAAGTGCAAAAAATATTTGACCGAGTTATAAATTTTTTAATCAATTCTGATCATTAAAAAAAATCGTAGCACTGGTCGCAAAAATTTAACATTTTCATTTTTCGATGTGAAATCAAATTTGCAATCAAAAAGTACTCGAGTGAAATTTTGATAAAGTGCCCCGTTTTCAAGTTAAGGCCATTTTTAGGTACCTTTTTTGAAAATAGTCGCTGTTATTCATTTTTTTTTAATTAGTGCCATTTTGCCCACTTTTGAAAAAAATATTTTTGAATAGCTGAGAAAATTCTGTATATTTTGCTTTTTTGAACTTTGTTGATACGACCCTTAGTTGCTGAGATAGTGCCATGCAAAGGTTTAAAAACAGGAAAATTTATGTTTTCTAAGTCTCACCCAAACAACCCACCATTTTTTAACGTCGATATCTTAGCAACTAATGGTTCGATTTTAAATGTTAAAATTTGAAACATTCGTGAATTTTTCCGATTTTTCGAAAACAATATTTTCAATTTTTTTGAATCAAGACTAACATTTCAAAAGGGCGTTATATTGAATGGCTCTTTTGATATGTTAGTCTTGATTTAACTTTTTCTAAAAAATCGAAAAATTTCACGAATTCATCATATTTTAACATTGTAAATAGGACCATTAGTTGCTGAGAAACAGGAAAATTGAAGTTCTAAGTCTTACACAAACAACCCTCCAATTTCTAATGTCGATATCTCAGCAACTGATGGTCCGATTTTTAATGTTAAAATATGAAACATTCGTGAAATTTTTCGATCTTTTCGAGATCAATATTTAAAATATATATGGGTCATTCCAGGTCAACTGAGTACACTTTTGGACTCGACCTTCACCGATTTGGACCAAACTTGGAGGGAACGTTTATCTATCGATAGTTAACAGAAATCCCAAGTTTGGTGCTGATTGGACCATCCCTCTATTTTTGGCACCGCCCTCTTTTTTGGCAATTTTCTAAAAAATTTTTTTTTTAATCATAACTTTGCATCTATTTGAGCAAAAGACTTTCTACAGGTTGCATTTTATAGAAAATTGTCCAAGGAATTCGATAAAAATAAATATTAACCCTTAAATGCCCACTAATATTATATTTTATCGTTTTAAGTATAAAAATTCAGTTTTGACCAATTGCTTATATTTTTATTTGTTTTATTTTATCACCATCGTGTTCCCCGGACAATTTTACATAATAATCAATGTAGACTTCAAACTAAAATGAACTATTGACGAGATACAGCGATTTTACTGAAAAAAGTTTGATTTTGCGCAGCACTCGGAAGTTCATGGTGTACTTTTCAACAAAAAGGAATGAATCTCGCATAATTCGGTTTTTATATGTGAGAAACTTATTTCGGATTTGAATTCATAGGACAGAGTGCAGTGCAAAATCAAACTTTTTTTTAGTAAAATCGCTGTATCTCGCCAATAGTTCATTTTAGTTTGAAGTCTATATTGATTATTATGTAAAATTGTCCGGGGAACACGATGGCGATAAAATAAAAAAAATAAAAATATAATCAATTGGTCAAAACTGAATTTTTATACTTAAAACGTTAAAATATAATATTAGTGGGCATTTAAGGGTTAACATTTTATTTTTATCGAATTCCTTGGACAATTTTCTATAAAATGCAACCTGTAGAAAGTCTTTTGCTCAAATAGTTGCAAAGTTATGATTAAAAGAAAAAAAAGTTTTTTAGAAAATCGCCAAAAAAGAGGGCGGTGCCAAAAATAGAGGGATGGTCCAATCAGCACCAAACTTGGGATTTCTGTTAACTATCGATAGATAAACGTTCCCTCCAAGTTTGGTCCAAATCGGTGAAGGTCGAGTCCAAAAGTGTACTCAGTTGACCTGGAATGACCCATATATATACATATATATTCAAGACTAACATATCAAAAGGGCGTAATATTGAATGTTTGGCCCTCTTAAAAAGTTAATCTTTATTAAAAAAAAAATAAAAATATTTTTTCGAAAAGATCGGAAATTTCACAAATGTTTCATTATTTAACATTGAAAATCGGACCATTAGTTGCTGAGATATCGACATTAAAAAAGGTGGGTTGTTTGGGTGAGACTTTGAAAATTTCAATTTTCCTGTTTTTTTTTTTCATTAAGCTGCTGTATCTCAGCAACCCGAGGTTCAATCTCCACTGTCTCTTAGACAATATTCTAGCAAATTTTCTGAACTTAAAATAAAAATATTTTTAGGAATGGACAATCATGGACACAAAAAATCCGGAATTTTACAGCGTCAGACCACTTATCGAGCGCTCAGTTAAAAAGCAGCCCAGTTAAATAACGCCAAGTAACCGAAAAAGTTCTGTATTTTGAAAACGGTGCACTTAATCAAAAAACTTTAAGATTGCAAATTCGATTTTATATAAAAAATGAGGTCTAAAAATTTAAGTACAAGATTTCATTTTTTTTACAAAAATAATTTTTTAAAAAATCATAACACGTCGGCAAAATTTTGGTAAATTTTCGTACAGAACTGCTCATATGCGTTTATCCTTATCGTTCTCCATTGGTCTGATGACCGAGCTTGCTGTTGGTGCTGGGTTTGAATCCCGTCTGTTGCAATTTTTTTCTGTGTTTACAAAAATTGTACATGCAGTGTGTTGAGTGTCTTTTTTGACGAAGGTGATGTGCATGCGATTTTTCCATAATATAAGGGTTCTTAATGCTCAGAACAACAACAATTTCAAAAATAATGTTCATCAGTTTACCTGGACTCCTCCTACCCAAAGTTCCATTAGTATTCTAAAAGCACTTGCAACCGCAGCAAAACGTCGCTGTTAGAGTGAAAGAAAAAGTATAAGTGAAGCAAAACTCACCTTACATAGAACCAACGACGACGTTTGCTTTCCTGGCTGGCTGCCTTGGCAAACAAAGGTAAAGAAATGAAAAACACTCCATTTATGAATGGATGGAAAAATGTGTGCAGCTTTTGAAAAAAACATACATTTTAATTACTTTTTCTCTCCAGTCAGCCTCCAAGTCCGCCCTGGGTCCTTGGGACTTTTTTATTCTGTAAACTTACACCCAACCCTGAAAGATGCGGCAACGGGCGTGCCACACGAGATGAGATAAAAGATTCAGCCATTCAGGAAGGAAAACTCTCTGAAGAAAACTCGAGCACGAGTGGCAAACCTTCTAACAAGCAGTCATTTATTTCCCGCTTTTTTTCTACTTCTTTTTTTGTTGCATGCAAAGCGGCCGGGCCCGGCCTGATATTTCGCCTCATTTGAGAGCGAAAATGTGCATAATCGTTGCATTTTGCACTCCATTAAGCTTCGCTTTGCCACTCGCGACGAGGAGATTTGAGCTGATATTTATGGGCACTTAGGTGTATGTGAAGATGCAGCGCTACTTCACCAGTGATAAGAAAAGAGTGTACCAAATGCAGTTTTTTAAGCACTTGCCTAGTAAGAGTTTACTCTTGAATTGTATATTGGAAGTTAGTTAAAGCCTGATGATTATATGATCTGATAGTGATATTTTAAATGAGAGAAACACTGCCATTTCTTTGTATTTTGTGATTTTATGTAAAGTTTGTCTAGGCATTTCCTGAGTCAAAAGAAGCAATTTTACATCAATAGTTTTTTCATAAGGGTCTCTTTACAAATTTGCGGAATAGTCATAAAAAGGGTATGGCGTCTTCCATATAGTACTTCACGTCAAATTCCTTGAATAGCAAACTATGTTTCTGAGATCATTATATTCTTAGCAGACCTATTAGACTTTTTTGAGAATAAAAAAATGTTGCACCGATTATTTTATTATTATTCAATTTTTGATAAGTTTTTGGGGGGAAACCCTCAACTTTTGAGCCATAAAAAGTATAAACACAAGTTTTGCCACCTAGTTATATTTTTTTTAAATCAAAATTAAAAAAAAACGATTTTTTTATCAAGTGTCTTGTTTTCGTTGCTATTTAATGTTTAATTTTAATTGAAAAATTCCAGTTTCTTTTTTTTAAGTGCCCATGATTTTGAAAAGTTGAGAACATTTCAATTAAAATTGCCTAAGAGACATTGAAGATTGAAATTTGATAAGTTGCATAAAACAGCCTTTTTCAAGAACACAGAAAACAAACCCGATTTAATCCCACCTGGGGTGAGAAAGAGCCTTTCTTACTAAAGAATATAACAATGGTAGAACTTCTTTCAATTAATAACATCGACTTTGTTTATTCATAACGTCAGCACAAAAGAAAGTCTTATGATGAAAGCAAAGTATTATGATGATATTATGAGTATTATGAATGATATGATTTCCAAAAGAAATAAAAAACGCAATTTTCACCAAAAGAATATTTTTAATCGTACAATATGTTTGTACGTTTCTAATCAAACAAGCGTTTATGACAAACGCGATCATAGCAAGCTTCCCATGCGCCAGTGACAACGCACACCGCGGTTTTGGTTTTCTAGTTTCGGTACGAGCCCTTTTGTGTGACTGTGTTGGTATTTTGGTTCATCGTACCAACGCACCAAGACAAGCAAAACCGAGGTACAAGTGAACCGCGTGTGCCGCACGGTGCAGGGAAGCTAGCCATTCAGCTTCTACGAAAGTGACAGAGTCAGAGATAGCTATTTTTAACAACCGCACCACTACACACTCAATCGCGAGAACCTTAGGAAGAAAGCCATTGGCGTCGCCAGCATTGAACACTTTGAAAACGATATAAACGATGAAAAGCTTAGAAAGCTCCTATTGGAATCCAATGAACTGTTAAATAAACTTACGAAATCACGAAAAAAAAGAAGTCTACATTTAGGCGATTTTAGGAGCGCACGGGAAACAAATTGATTGTAGCCGGATGAATGTCCTATGTCACAAAGGTTTTTGCATAAACATTGGACAGTTATGCAAAAACGGACAGGGCAAAAGAAACCGAAAAGCTACGATATCTTACATATTGAAGGAAACATCGGTAGACAAGCTACTACAAAACGAGTATAAGTCGAGCCACAAAATAGATGCGCCAGCATTCTCGCGCCAGTATTCGAAGCTCAACTTGATAACTTGTCGACTTGGCGACGAAGCGTCGAAAATCGATGCAGTGTGATTTTTTGACGATTTTTCCGATTAAAATTGATGCTGAATCGAAATATTTACGAAGATGGAAATGACGTCCTGCCTTAAAGTAAAACCTATACCTTTCTTTAGTAAGAAAGGCAAAAAGTAAATCGTTCTAAAAATTGATCGGGATTGCCGATCGATGTCGAATTTGTTTCAGATGCTCACTCATGGTCTGTACTATGAATGTAGCAAGAAATTTCGAATAAAATCAGAAATGAAAAATGTTGGCGAAGGTCACCAGGTGGGCTTTAACCTTTTTTTAGGGATTTTTTTTCTTTTGGTAGGTTAATCAAACGGCTCTAACTCCAGAACCATATTATGAATCTGGATGAAAATTTGGGAGGTTGTAGAGCTCGAAAAATGCAATTTTTGAGATAAATAAAAGATATGAAAATGAAAAAAATTTACCATATTTTTATTTGAAAACTGTGTATTTTGTTGAAAAGTCTGGCCGCATCCGAAAACAGATGGATATTTCGAAATTTGCGCGTCAACTCGCCCAAGTTCGGACACTAGTTTTCATTTGCATTTAGAAGAATCGAAATCGGATTTATGGGAGCTGAGAACGACGCGACACAAAATTTTGCAAAATTTTACCACATACGAACATCACTCGACCTCCACGAAATTTATTTTCTCAAAATTCGAGGGTTGGAGATAGACGAGTTCTGTCAAGGTGAATTGATAGAGCGTCGAAAATCGATGCAGCGTGATTTTTTGACGATTTTTCCGATTAAAATTGATGCTGAATCGACATATTTACGAAGATGGAAATGACGTCCTGCCTTAAAGTAAAACCTATACCTTTCTTTAGTAAGAAAGGCAAAAATGATAATATTCATCAGGAAATGGTGACAGATTTTGCGTCAAAAAAAAAAAAGATTTATTTTACCTCTGAAAATGATGAATTTTCATCAGTTTTTGATGAATATTCATCAAGTTCACATTTTTACACATTGTTTATGTAATATTACTCAAAAAAAGAGGTAATATTCAACCTACCAAATTTTCAACATTCAAAAAATCAACTTTTGTTTTCTGTGTACTAATATCTCAGAAACTATTGATCCTTTTTTCAATGTTAAAAAATAAAACATTTGTTAAATGTTCTGATCTCTTCATTTTTTCTTAATTTCCTGAATCAAGACTAGCATTTAAAAAGGTTAAATATTTATTACTACACCCTTTTGAAATTATAGTTTTTTCGAAAATTTAAAAAAATATTTTTTTAATTGAAACTAGGACCATTAATCTGTGTACAGTCATCTAAAATATTCAGAACACTTCAATGATAATTTGTCAATAGCATGCCAAATGTATCTTTTTTGTTTACCCTGCTATTTTTAGGATCTTTATTTGGACATTCTCTTGCTATTTCACTAGTAAATGTTGTTATTTTTAAACAAAAACTGCATACAGTGCTTTTTGGAAAATACCTAAATTTTAATAAATTGCCATGAGGGTATCAAATAATGCGAAATTTGTTTTTATTGAAGCTTTTTTTTGTAAAATACAAAAATTTCACAATATTTCACGAAAATATTGAAAAATTCACAAAATATCGTACATTATGAAAAAAACTCAAATCTTCATTATTTTCAATAAGATGCGATTTTTTTGCAGTTTCAATTTATTGGATGTTTTGGTATATTTTTTTCATGAAATCCGGTGTGTTATGTTAGTTTGAGTACTTTTTCCAAAAAACTCTAAAACAGTGCATACAAAATTTCGCATCATTTACCCATATTGAAAATTATGAAAATTTAAGTATTAACATAAAAAACGGTATATTGTGAAAAAATGTGTATTTCACAAAAAAAAACTAATAAAATTTAAATGTATCGTTTGATACACAATTTTGCATCGTTAGTTACCCTTAACGCAAATTTTCAAAATTTGTGCATACATCATTAAAAGAAAAATCATCTTAGTGAATGCTTTGAAAGTTTGGGTTTGGTTTCAATACGTTATTTTAGAAAGATATTTTAAACGAATTACTGCCGAAAGAACAATCGTATTTAGATAACGATAAATTATAATAATTATAAATTATAAATTATAATAATATAAATAATTATTGTTGTCAAACCTTGATAATTTTATCGGTTACAACCTTTGTAAACCCGTATACGTTTCATCAGATATTTAGCAAACCTAACTAGAGTCATTGAAAAAAGAACGTTGGGAAAGTTTCATGGGAAAACATTCCTGACTCGATTTTCCGAAGTTTCAATTATCTTTGGAGATCCAAAATAGTGGCAACCAACAACTTTAATTGCTTTGATTTAATTTTATTTAATTAAGACGCTGAATTAAGATGTTAAGTTAAAATTAGTATAAAAACAAAAACTTTTTAACTTTAAAACAAAATTCAGTGATTGTAGTTAATTCCCGCTATTTTGTATTACATATTCCCAGAGCATTTGGGGTTATGTTTGAGCTCAACAACCAACAAAAATTAAATTTTGAATTCAAAATTTGATTATTCGAAGAGAAAATGCAAAAAAAAAAGTTTCCACGTGTTTGAATCGGATGCAAAAATCCGTGTTGCACGGAGTAATCAATAAAAGCAGACCTACCTCACCTCTGTACACCTTGAGTGGGGTTTACTGCAAGGTAACTGGGTCAACGGGATTGGCAAATAAATTCGCTAATCCTAATTAACAGCACAAATCGCGAATAAAAGCGCCTCTCCGCCGTCGTCATCCCATTGCATGCTGATGATGACGACGACGACGACGAAAAATCCAATAAAAATGCACCCAATTCCCTCATTCGTTTGCCACCATCCCACCACCACAACTTCCGTGGCTCGCGGGGTTTGTTGTTAAACAAACTTCAATTTTATTTCGCGTGTAACCACAATAAAACGCTCGATCGAATGGTTGGATGATGCTTTGCCCGCACCCTCTCTGCTGCTCGACTTCGGGAGTCTGCTAGGGTGAATGATTGTGAATTTGGGAAAGTAAAAAAATATTAATTTTTGATCGCATTCAAAAAAAAGTCTCTGAAATTAAAATTGACATAACTTTTTTTTTATAATATTTTTGGTTCAAAACAGAATTCTCAACCATACAGGTAAAACAGTTTTATTGCTGCTCCACGATTCCACCCACGCCACGTGTGATTGCGAACGCCCGGGTAGGGCGGTTTTCACCAGTTGCTTCATTAGTTGAACATTTTATCCCACCGTGAGATCACGACGGGCTTCGCGAATCGAATTGATCGGGATTTTATGGGGGACCATCATATCGGCAGCGGCACCAGAGCAGCAAAGGCCAAACTGATTTCCCATAAATGACTTTGCTGAAATGGAGTTTTGCTTTGATTTAATGGGATGTGGAGTTGAATGCCTGCAGGATGTTCAGTTTTTAGAGTTTTTTGGTTTACCCTTTAGCAAAAAGAACTCGAGCAATTTAAATATTTAGATTTTTTTTATAGTTTGAGCATTTATTTATTTCTGTCCCAAATACCTCTCAACAATCTTTGTCAAAATTTGGCTCTTTGAATCTTCACAAATCAATTTCAAGATTTTCAAAAGGAATTTTGATCACACTTATACATTTGAGCATGAGCATGAGCATGAGAGAATTTTGATCACACTTATACAATTGATGTTAAAACGACGAAAATTGAAATCAATATATAGCAGTTCTCTCAGATTTTGGTCATTCTATTTTTTTTTGCATTCAACTTGAAAACGGTGCACTTTATCAAAATTTCACTAAAGTACTTTTTGATTGCAAATTTGATTTTACACTTTTACAGAAGATTACATAAAATTGGATTATTTTCAGCTATAGAGCAATTCTCTACGAAATCAGTCTTTTTTAGAATTTTAATTTTTGTATTTTTTAATCCGACCCAAAGAAGCCATTTTGCATCATTAGTTTGTCCATATAATTTTCCATACACATTTGGCAGCTGTCCATACAAAAATGATGTATGAAAATTCAAAAACCTGTATCTTTTGAAGGATTTTTTTGATCGATTTGGTGTCTTGGGCAAAGTTGTAGGTATGGATATGGACTACACTGAAAAAAAATGATACACGGTTAAAAAAATTGATGATTTTTTATTTAACTTTTTGTCACTAAAACTTGAATTGCAAAAAAACACAATTTTTATTTTTTTTTCATTTTTTGATATGTTTTAGAGGACATAAAATGCCAACTTTTCAGAAATTTCCATGTTGTTAAAAAATTCTTTGACAGAGTTATGAATTTTTTAATCAATACTGATTTTTTCAAAAAATTGAAATATTGATCGCTTTAGTACTTTAGTGAAATTTTGATAAAGTGCACCGTTTTCAAGTTAGGGACCATCCATAAACCACGTGGACACTTTTTTAGGAATCTCGACCCCCCCCCCCCCCTTCGTGGACAATTGTCCATACAAAAAAAAATCTTTTTTGTATGGAGCGTGGACAATCGCCATAGCCCCCCCCTCCCCTAAAGTGTCCACGTGGTTTATGGATGGTCCCTTAAATGCATTTTTAAGTAACTTTTTTGAAAATAGCCGCAGTTTTTATTTTTTTTTAATTAGTGCACATGTTTGCCCACTTTTGAACAAAATATTTTTGAAAAGCTGAGAAAATTCTCTCTAATTTGCTTTTTGAAACTTTGTTGATACGACCCTTAGTTGCTGAGATATTGCCAAGCAAAGATTTAAAAACAGGAAAATTGATATTTTCTGAGTCTCACCCAAACAACCCACCGTTTTCTAATGTCGATATCTCAGCAACTAATGGTCCAATTCACAATGTTAAAATATGAAACATTCGTTTTCCGATCATTTCGAAAAAAATATTTTCAAAATTTTAAAACCAAGACTAACATTTTAAAAGGGCGTAATATTCAATATTCCTCCTAAAAATGGATTTAACTTGAAAACGGTGAACTTTATCAAAATTTCACTTGAGCACTTTTTGATTGCAAATTTGATTTTACATCGAAAATTGAAGTTGAAAAATTTTTGCGACCAATATTTCAATTTTTCGAAAAAATCAGTATTGATTAAAAAATTCACAACTCGGTCAAAGATTTTTTGCACAACCTGGAAATTTCTGAAAAGTTTGCATTTGATGTCCTCTAAAACATATCAACAAATTAAAAAAAAAAATAGTGTTTTTTTGCAAATCAAGTTTTAGTGACGAAAAATTAAATAAAAATCATCAATTTGTTTTACCGTGTATCATTTTTTTCAGTGTAGTCCGTATCCATACCTACAACTTTGCCCAAGACACCAAATCGATCAAAAAATTCCTTCAAAAGATACAGATTTTTGAATGTTCATGCATAATTTTTGTATGGCCAGCTGCCAAATTTGTATGGAAAATTATATGGACAAACTAATGATGCAAAATGGCTTCTTTGAGCATACCGAAGGCACCAAAAAAGTTTCAGTCGGATTAAAGAATACAATAATTAAAATTCTATAGAAAAGACCGATTTCGTAGAGAATTGCTCTATAGCTGAAAAAAAAAACAATTTTATGTAATCTTTAAATAAATAACAGAGAGATTCATAAAAATATAGTTTACTTATTAATGTTCTTCTAGGAATCTTTCATCATTCTTTATGTCATTTTAGGTACATTTTATCATATTAAAATGCATAAAATCATCTTATTTAAATAATGGTGGCCATTTAAATGTTGAGGATTTTCAAGGGTTCTTCTGTTACAATATAATATTTTTAAAGTATTGGCATTAATATAGGTCATTAATTTTAAAATTTTGTTGACAAATATGATTGAACCACTCAGATTAAAAAAAACTGAAAAAAATAAATCAAAAACATTTCAATGGAATTAGTTATTACTTCAAATCTTCAAACACCAATGTAGTTTTTTTTTTATAAATTGAAAAAAATATAAGAAAATTGCATGTAATTGGCATTTTACAGAATTTTAAATCGTGTTATGGTGTCCCTCAAATTTGAAGAAAGGCATATGAAAAGTTACAGCAAAGTACAGTCCAGGATCGAATATTCCTAAGCCTCGATTTGATTACTGTGAATATTGTGAAATTCAGAACCGAATGTCGTAAATGGTCCTTGTGCGCTAACTAATAAATAAATATTGTGAAATATGTTTTTCTCTCGGTGCCTCCTTATTTGTTCTCATTTTAACGGTTTGCAAGAACGAACAACTCTAAAGTTATTTTGAACGGTTTTTTGTTCTTTACTTCTATTTATTTATTCCATATTTAATTAGAAATAAGCAATTTAAGATATTTTATGTTAAAAAGTTCATAAAAATTTTACAAAAAAAAGCATAAACGTAAGTTGAATATTACTAAAGTCTCCACTAACATATGGTACACTAATATAAATTTATTCCTGCATAGTTTTAAAAACATGAATTGTTTTGAAAATGTTTTTTTTTGCATAAAACCATTTCCACATAATGCAATCACAATATATCATCCCAAAAAATCAGTCATCAAAGAGTTTGCACAAAAACAACAACAAAAAAATAAATAACACCAAAATAATTACCGTTACGAAACGTTCCCGGCGGGGCCAAAAGGTTCTCCTTCCTGTAACTGTCTGCCAGCACCAACTTCTGCCACTGCTTCTGGTTCAGTTCACCACTCTTCGTCTGCAGATTCTGCCCTTTGGCTCTCCGACCGTTTTCGCCACGACGAGATTTTCTGTTGTTTCACCACAATCGGACAACGATCTCTCACTCTCTTACTCTTGCAGCATCCGTATCAGCAACTCGCGGATTTGATTTTTCTTGTTTCCTTTTTTTCACTTTGCAATGTTGATTGTTTTATTCGTTTGAACTCTTTTTTGTTGTGTGTTTATTTTCCGCTCTTGCTTCTTCAACCGTCTGGTTCTGGCGGATGATTTGAACTTTCTTTTAGCTTGCCTTTTTTTTGCTTGTTTTAATTTTTATAGTTTTCCTCTCACTCACTTTTCGGGGTTTGTGAAATAATCGCTTGATTCACCCAAATTCGCGAGAACAATTCAATTGAATTTGCCGTCAAAGTTGTAAACTCCAGTTGCACTTTTTTTCAATTTGTTGTTCACAGTTGTTTCCTTCACTGGCGGTGTTTTTGTTTCTGAAAGTTTTTTTTTCTCCGTTGCTTAATCCTCCTACGGGGGGGGATTAAAGAAGTGTAAACATTGCAAACAGTCGCACAAACAGCACTTGAGGAAAATTTACCCCCGGCACGAGTGGGGTAAAAAAATGCAGCAAATTTACACGAAAATTGTACGTACACGAAAAGTTCTCCTGTTTTGAAAGAAGAGTAACAAAACGAAATGAATTAAATGTGAGGGTTTGTGGAATTTCATCACTTTAAAGATTTAGGATTTTGCAACATCTGAGGTAAGAGAATGATCACTGACCCCATCCACACATACACCCAATCTGGCTTGAGACCACCCTCACCTCAACGGTGAACCACGTGACGAATGCTGCAAGGTAGGGCTTTGATGTTTTAGATTGCTCTTTGACCCTTAAATGACTGCATCGAAGAAAAATATTCTATCAAAATTTTAAATTGGTTCAAAATAATGTTAATTATAAATGTCAAAAACAGATTATTTTTACTTTTACAGACGGATTGATGATTGTGAAAGTATGAGAAAAATGATAATTGCAATAAAGCCGATGCAAAGTTTTTCCAAAGTTTTTGTCCCTTGACTCTGGCCGAGAACAAGGGGGGAGGGTTAAAAATGTTTAAAAAATAAGATTACATGCCAAAATGTTAACATTTCAATGACAAAATGCTTGGAAAATGCGTTATTCACTAATACAGGTATTTTTTCGAAAAACCTAAATTTTGACGAAAAAAAAATTGTGAAAAAAGCATTTTTCGATTCTTTACAGTATACACATATTGAAAATTACCTAAAAATTCAAAATATTGTTTAACGAATTCAAACATGTTAAAATGGTTACTGACGGTGGAGAATGCATTTGAAATTGTTTACAGATAAAAGCACTCCAAATTTTATAGAAATTTTGTTTTTTTTTTGAGAAAATATTTTTGCGTTTAGATTTTTCAGGTCAATTTCAATGTTGGGTGACAAAAACTTTAGAAAATGTTTGCAACAGCCTAAAGAAAATTTCTAAATAAAGAGCAAACAAAATGCAATTTGAATACATTCAATTCAATTATCAGTCCTGAAATTAATTAAAGAAAAAAAATGCAATATAAATTGCCAATTTAAAACTTTATGCTCAAGATTTCAAACTAATTTTCCATAAACTATGGGTAAATACAATTTTTATAAAATGTTATTATAATATTTTTTGAACCGTCAGCAAAAAAATATAAAAATTGAAATAACTAGCCATAGTCTCTAAATTTGAATATAAAAATCTACCCAAAGATGCTAAAAATGATTCTTAACGCAGGGGAATGCATTTCAAATTGATTTCAGCTGATTGCACTTAAATGTCTATTGAAATTTTAAAGTTTTTTAAAAAATAAAAAATAAATCGTACCAGCCTAATGTCTTTTCAGCTATTTAAATGATGAAAAAGTGACTATAAAAACACGAAAAAAAAAACTTTAAAGGCAAAAGGATGTGGTAGAGTAAGGCAAATACTATCAAAAACAAGCATAAACTAAACAATATAAATGCAAATTAAAATACTAAAAATTAAATGAGAAAAAGGAAGAAGTGAAATCTTTTATAGAAAAGGAATTGCTCTAAATGGCCTAAAACCAAAAGTATTTTTTTTCGAAATATTTGAATTTTGAGAGATAATTTGCTATAAAAGCAAACAAAAATTAATAGAATCTAAATAATTCGTCGAAATGAGAAATGCAATTTTACCGATAAGATATACAATAAATCGCCCTGCACTTTTTCAATTTAAATATGCCTGGAATTTTATTTGATAAGGTCCTATAAATATAGGACGGTTCCCGAGACTGTCATCAAAAAAATCTTTTTGCGTAAGACGGATTCGCTCAACTTGATTATTTGTTATCATAAAAAATCAACATTGATTGATTTAATTTGTTAACTGTTTACTGATTAATCTTAATTGAGAATAGTCAACATTTGCTTTTATATATAAAACAAAAGTTACAGGTATTTAACAGGATGAAAAGGATATTTCCATAAACGTTTGCATGCATCGAAAAGTTTAGATATAATCGTAATAATGTTTTCCATGCTGTTTTTGGTTCAAAAGATTGAAAATTTTGTTTGAAATTATATTTTGATTTTTCTGGTTTGAAAAAACTCACATTGTTTTTTAAAATAAATGTATAAAAGCAGAACGGCTAAAGTTTGTTTCAAGTTGTAAAATGTCTTTTCCGTTTTTGAAAAATTATAAGTTGTCTTCATTTTTTCCGCCCTATTTTCTTAAATCACAAAAGAAATTTAAAAAAAGTAATGACCTCATTGTTTAAACAAACAAAACAATTATTTTTGAAAAAAAGAATCCAAAATTGAAAGAACAGAGTATGAGTTAATCATTTCTGGAGAAATGGAAGTCTTAGTAAAGATTACACGGAGAAAAAAAAGTTCCCAAAATAGTGAACAAGCGTTTATTAAAATAGGAACCACGAAAAAGGTGTTCAAATCACACGGTACAATTTTTAAAAACGTACCATGGGATTTGAACACTTTGTTTATTGTTCCTTTTTTCATGAACGCTTGTTCACGATTTTGGGAACTCTTTTTTCTCCGTATAGAATCGTTTATTTTGTTTCAGTGTTTTGACATAATCTTGATTAGATAGATTGTAAATTTGCTTCATAATTTCAAAATAAGAGAAAAAAAAAACAAACAAAAAAGTTAAAGATATTTCAAGTTTATTTCCATTAAAATGGACCAGCTAAAATTTTGTTTTTATCTTATTATTTTGAAAGCACAAGAAAAACAACAAGATAGTTAAATGTAAATCATGAAAATTCCATGAATTGATCCCAGTCACACGAGGGTTAAACTTCGGATTTTCTCCCGCCAGGAAAGCGCGCCAGGAATGCAACGAGATGATGAACCGAGAAAAAGGAGAAGCAATTTCGGAACGAAAAAGCTTCGAATCGTTGAAAGGAGTAAAAGAAGCTGGTGGTGTGGCACCGGGGGAGGAGAGCAAAGCCCGAACACGACCAAAACCGAACCTAAAGAACAGTTATTATTTTAACAACTTCATTTGTTTGCTAATAATTTGTTTCCTTTTTCTCGTCATATTCTCGCGCGAGGGCTCGTTCTCGCGAAGCAGCCGACGCGAAAATTCACGGCCGAGAAACTGGCTTGCTGTGCAATAGGGGTGTTTGTGTGTGTGTTTTGAAGAAGTTGGAGTTGGAGCCTGCTGAGTTTTGTTGGCTCGATTGAGCTTACGATGAGAACTTCAAGTTGCCCTTTTGCCCAGTGAGTTTGACGACAGGGATGCATTTTTGGAACTGAAGCATAGAAGTAAAGAAATTCAGTTTTTAACGTGTTTTAATGTTCTGAAAAAAGTTGGTTTACTCAATTCAAGAATATTTTGCATATTTTTGACATAAAAATAACTCTTAGTTAGTGTAACTGTGCAATTTGAAATTTAGATTTTTTTTTTAATTTTTCATTTACACTCAACTTTCTAACTCAACGAGGGTCCAGGATAAAATGTTATATTGTCTCAGTAGAAAAACTGTTTTATTAATATTTATTTTCAAATATCTAGTAAACTAAGTCTTTTTTAAACTGAGTACTCTAATAATTATCATCAGCTGAAAACTTTTATCATTTTTTATGACCGTTTTGGAGAGAATGGGTTAAAGTTGATAAAATTTAAGCATTCTATTCTCACACGAGTTATTATTCTCACGCCAATTGATCTTGTTACAACTTAATTAATAAAACTACTAACATTAGGTCATCTCTGTTGCACTACCACTTCGCTGCACTTCTTTGATCAGGGGACATTGACACAAAAATGAGTTCTATCTAGGCTCAAAGCCTGTAAAACTCTCAAGATAGTATATTTTAAGACTCAAGTTCCAGCAGAATCATAGCATAATTAACTCGCAATACAAACCCAAAAAACTTAATAACTCAATTAAGCAGCGAGATACAGAGATGAATTAAAAGATTCACGTGTACAAAGTGTGTGCAACAGCCATCAGCGGGAACGATCTTTTAATCTCCCGTTGATCTGGCCCGAAACAAGCCGAGCCGTCTGACTGACTGACTTAGGCGCTCGGACGGCTTAACCAAGAGGTAAGAAGACATCAACTTGACGGGCCTGCAGGCTTGACTTCAGACTCCAGCTGTAACTTTACTTCACATTTAATTTTCATCCGCTCGCTCTCACTGCGGTAACAAAACAGAACACGCCGACAAAAACATACACACGGAGAGAGATTGGGTTGGGTGTACTCTCAGTTGAATGAAAATTGTCGATTGTTTGCCTTGAAAAAAAAATCCCTTTAATCATGTTATCCATTGGTTGTGAATCAAGTTAAGGACGAAACAATTCCCAGAAACCTGATTTTCAAAATTTTTGTCCACGGGTATGAAATTCTTTGAAATTTTTAGTTCAGGAATATTGATAAAGTGTACAATTTCCGTGGTCAACCCACCTAAAGTTTGATTTTTTTTGCTCAAAAACATTTATTTTCTTGATGATTAATATTTTCGAAAAATCAACCAATGCATCGATTTGCACAAAAATTATTTTTTGATATTTTGCAGAAGAAAAAGACAACTTTTGAGCTATGTCCAATCAAGGGCAAAGTTACCAATAAAAAAATCCTGGTTTTTGAAAACCTTGAAAAACGGTTAAAATGGCTCATTTTCTGATTAAAATATCATCCAAGTTTTAAACACAAGGCCAACACTTGAAAAGGGCCTGTTTTTAAAAGCCCTTCTCAAATGATAGTTTTGAATAAAAATCCTGATTGCTGAATCCTGAATATAACGTATGTTTCATTTTTTAGCATTGAAAATCAGATCAATAGTTGCTGGGATATCGGCATTTGAAACTTGAGTACAATTTAAGTCATAACTCAGGTCGAAAAATCTTAAAAGTCGGTAAAAAATTGCTTTTTTTTTTGCAAAAAGTTGGAAATTTCAAACCTGTTTGCTTGACAATTTTTTTATAGCACTTGAATAATTATTTAATAGCTTGTAAAATTTTCAAATCAATTGCATTCAATTTGCCTTGAGCCTTAACTTTTAATTATAGTTTTTTTTTCACTATTTTACATGTGGATAATTTTTGGTTTTTATTGATCGAAATAAGTTAACTATCGAACAAAATTCAATCGTTTTTCGTTTGAAATTGAAGATTATTTTAACCTTTAAAAAATGTGAAAAAAAATAAATTGTTAAATTGACAAAGCAAATACAAAAAAAAATATTACATTAATTATTATTACTATTAGTTGTATTAATACAACACTTAGCACACTTTAGCACTTCAGTGACATTCGCATCGAATTTTCATTTCGGCTATTATGAAAATGTATTTAAAATTTGTTTTCTTTTTAAATTCCGCATTTAATGAGAGGTAAAGCATAAAATCTTATTGAACTAGATATTGAATTGAAAAACAAAATAATAACATTAAAACACTGTCAACACGATAAATCATCATAGCTTTTATTCATTAAATATCAAAATACTCAAAACTTTAAATGAAACAGTTAAATATTGTTTTTTTGATTTATTTAAAATTTTGTTCGATGGTTGATGTTCTGAAAAAGTCGGGATTTCGAAAATGGGATTTGAGTGGCCATCTTGAAAACCAAAAGTTTCAATTTTGAAACAAGTGTTTTCGAACTTTTTTTAAGTTTTCTAAAAATACGGTTAAGAAAAGAATGGCTGAGTTCTAGCTCAAAAATTGTAATTTTTGATCCTTAAAACACATCAAAAAATCAATAGTTAGAAGACTGTTTTTGCACAAATCTATTTTTTGGTAATATAAAGCGAAATAAAAAAATCATTTTTTTTCTGAGTTTGACTTTAACTTTCCTTAAGACTTTTCTAAAGATACAGATTCGAGAATTATTGAAAGCTGACAAATCTGTAAATTAACTTCTTTGGTCAAAGAGAAGAGCCCTACAAAAATTAAAGCAAGTAAAAAACATTTTTCCAGTTTTTTTTAAAAAAAAGGTACAAACATATGAAAGACAATAGCTTATAGGAATTTGACAAATAAAACTCTAGATTTAAGAAAATGCTGATTTTGGAGAGAATTGCTCCATATATACTGACAAAGCCACTAGTCAAACCACAAAGACACATAAAATTCTTTAAAAATGTTTTTTTATCAGTGAGCTTGAATAAAAAATATTGAAAAAAGCAAAATATTACAATATTACAAAATATTATTTCAAATTCATAGCTGAACAAGTTTAGGGATGATATCTAGACTTATTTTTTTGATTACCGTAATCTGGGGTGAATCGGGACTACAGTCTAAATAGGGACAGCAGTTTTTAGAGCCTTTAAATTTGGAAATAGATGTACACATTTTGTTGGCCTGAGTCTGTTCTAACCGAAACCGACCAGAAAAATCAAAATATTGTGCTCCAACATGGTTAAAACTGCTGTCCCAATTCACCCCATGTGTCCCGATTGACCCCAGTTTACGGTAGGTTCTACAAACGTATGAAACACAACAGCTTATAGGACCTTTTTAAAAAAAAACTGTAAAAATATTCATTGCATTTTTTTTTCAATTTGGCTTTTATACAACTGAGTGCGCCACAGAGAGCACAACTTGAAGAGCACGACGACAAGCAATTGGCGCAAACCGTCAGCAGCTCGCGAATTTCTTCATCAACATGTTTCGCGAAAAGTGCTTCCTTTTTTGTTTTTTTTTTGCACTCTCCTTCTTCTTTAGTGCTGTTTCCAACTTGTTCACTCTTGTTCTTCTTTGTTTTGTTTTCCTCTTTTGTTTTGTTTAGCTTACTCGAGCTTATCTCTTTTTTATATGTTTTTCCTGTTTTTAAATTTTCCCTCCCTTCACTCACTTTTCCCACTCACTCTCACTCAGGCCCAACTTTCTTCCAGCAGCCGTTCGTCACTTGTTGTTGCTGCAGTCGTCGCCAACGTCTTAGTAGGCTGCTGCGGTTGGCCGCTAAGAATCGCCGAGTAGATGCAGCAACAGAAGCACCACCAGAAGGCGCTGCACGCGAGCACGCAAAAGCCGACGAGAGCGAACCGGCGAAGTACGACCACGGCGACGTACGCACACAGCAGGCGGCGCATACTAAACTGACGACCGACGACACACGGGGACTCTCGACCGCGAGCGCTGGCAGGCGGTGTAAGACTGAATGGTTTCAGGTCGGTCGGTCGGTCTGCAGGTTCGCATGGTGGAGCCACGGCCTAGGATAGTGAGTGTGTTGCACTGGAGGTCGGTGAGAAGAGGAGAAGGATGTGGAGATCAGAACGGGTTGTATGGAAGGGAATAGTGGACCACTGTGGGAGTTGGAGGTCAAAATTGGGGCAGAATGTTAACTTTTGGAACAATCTTTATATACAAAACAAAATCTGATTAAGGTGAAGCCGTTGATCATTTTCGAAGAAAATTGATCATCACTAAAAAATATTCTGTATTAAATCAATTTAACGAATTCCAGCACCAAAAGGAATCAGCATGTGCTGGTTGTTGCCTTCTTGAAGCCACTGAAAGAATTTTTGATCTAAATCAAATGTGCTTCAAAATTTATATAATTTTGTGGCACAATCATTGACGTCCTAGTTGGCAATCATTGATTAATGACGATTTCCATAACTTTACAAGGAATGGGAAAATCGTTACCAAAAGGAATCAGCATGTGTAAACTATTCTAAACAACTTGTTGAAGGAATTTTGTCAAAATATTAAAAGCGACACAAAATGTATATCTTTGAACGAAAAATCATGACAATGATGGAAGTCTTCACGTTAATAGAATGACTTTAGAACCAATATTTCGTCATGATCTTGCAATTTTGTTGCACGTCAATGTTGGACCAAATTCTTCATGTAAACTAATGTCAAAAACATAAACAATGACTTTTAAACCCCGCCGTTTGACATGCATGATTTTAAAAACCCGCCAAACAAATCGCAGCACACTGGGGGTTGCTGGGGGAAAAATCCTTGTCAAAACTTTTCTGTTTTCTTTTGAAACGGAGGTGTTTGTTGGGGTCCAGTTTAAGCCGGGAGAAAGTGGCCAAGTTATTTTAAGAGTCCGTGGAACACGTGAAATGTAAAAAGTCCTTAAATATATTTATTAGTTTTGGCAATTCTTTTATAGCCCGTTTCTTAAGAAAACATAACGGCAATTCTGGTTGGGGGTTTGGATTGCTAAAAAAAGGGTGAGGAAAGACTACGCCAGACACTCTTTTTTCCTTATGACTTGGCTGCTTACTGTTATTCTTGCCCTGGAGTAAACGATAGCAATGGAAGATTCTGGAGGAAGGGAATTGCTATTTTTTAACCTTTATTTGTTTCATATTTTAAGATTCCAAGATCGACAAATAAAAAATACCGTTTATCAAATACGATACAATTTCCAATTTAACACATTCTTCAACAACAAGATTCACCCCCAAAAAAACATATTTATTTCACTTGCAAATTTATAAATTACACATAAATAACAAATTATACATAGTAAGTCTTCAGGTGCTTCAGCTTCACTTTAAAAATTTGAATGAACATTTGTTTCGTTTCCACTCCACCGTCCGCCGAAAGCTTCACTTCACTTTCAATCATTCCGGATGTGGGTCCGGAACCGCAAAATCAATTTTTTAAGCCATTCGCCATGACGATATATCGGAGATCGGGATTCATGGAGAAAATTGGCCAGTTTTCTCCGGCTTAATCCGGTCCTGTTATAAAACCGGACCCAAAGACACCACCGTTTCAAAAGAAAACAAAACATTTATGACAAGGACTTTTCCAAATTTTCCCCAGCAACCCCCAGTTTGCTGCGATTTGTTGGCGGGTTTTAAAAATCATGCATGCCAAACGGCGAGATTTAAAAGTCATTGTTTATGTTTTTGACATTAGTTTACATGAAGAATTGAGTTAAGGTGGTCATTTTGTGCAGCTCTCAATGCCTTATCTTTTGACCTTCACAGATTCCCAATGCTCGATTTCAATCCTGATATATTCAACAAAAACCGGAAAAACTCCGTGCATTGATGTCACTCTTCATTTAGAAGAAGTTTCGATTTGATCGTGCTATCTTGACACACCCTGCAAATTGCTGTAAGTGCAACAACTGGCCAAAGGTATTTTAGTCAGAACGCGTTTGACACACGTACATGCACTACTACTATAAACAATAGGGTGGGTACGGATTTTGAAAAGTTCTCAGATCAAGTTCTGGTGTGGTTCCCCTTGTAGGGCATACCCATAGGGACTCTCACGCCAAATTTCAGCTCATTTGGTTGAAAACTGGCTTGTCTCAAGCGAGTTCAAGTTTCCATGGGATTTACTATGGGAAATTTTGAATTTTCGTTCATTCGTTCCTACAGGCTTAGGGAAAACATGTAGAAACTTCTAGGATGGCCAGAAATGAGCGGAATCGTCTGGAGAACAACTTTCCTAAGAGACCAGGCCGATTCGGTCAACCCCTATCGAGCTCAACGGCAATACATCCGGGGTTTTCGGAACCAACAGTTTTCCCCAGAAAAGCATCAAACTTTCCTTAGCATGCTATGAATGTTTGATGAACACCGCGACGCCACATGTCAAACAGCTACCACGTGATTTTGATTTTGCACCATAACAGTTTCTTTTCTTATTTGGAGGTTCAGAATACAGCTAAATAGCATGAGGATCACCATAAATGATAATTCTATAGTTCAAAAAGTAATAAAAAGTTATTCTTTATAGGCGATGCTAATCCACGTGGTAGCTGTTTGACATGTGGCGTCGCGGTGTTCATCAATCATTCATAGCATGCTAAGGAAAGTTGATGCTTTTCTGGGGGAAACCGTTGGTTCCGAAAACCCCGGATGTATTGCTGTTGAGCTCGATGGGGGTTGACCGAATCGACCTGGTATCTTAGGGAAAGTTGTTCTCCAGACGATTCCGCTCATTTCTGGCCATCCTAGAAGTTTCTACATGTTTTCCCTAAGCCTGTAGGAGCGAATGAACGAAAATTCAAAATTTCCCATAGTAAATCCCATGGAAACTTGAACTCGCTTGAGACAAGCCAGTTTTCAACCAAATGAGCTGAAATTTGGCGTGAGAGTCCCTATGGGTATGCCCTACAACCAGAACACACCAGAACTTGATCTGAGAACTTTTCAAAATCCGTACCCACCCTAATAAACATATTTAACTATACATAACTCTGGATTTCGACAACCAAATTCAACCAAACTTCGAGACAATGCACAGAATGGTCAGCCAAACAAAACGTGTTTATTATTGTTTACATTGCGTGCTCTAGCATTTTTTCAGGTCAAACTTTATAACGATCCAACGAGGTTTGTCGAAATCAAGTTTTGCTACGAATTGAATACATTCTTTTGCAATTCCAAAAAATAATAATTTATTTAGATTTATCTTCTTTTGTGTCCAGGTTGAATGTTATTTGCCGTCAAATAAATGTCAAACTCTCAAACAGTACCGAAAAAGATTTACTTTTTGATACAAGTTCTGAAAATTTGAACTAGTCAGCGCTCAAGTGGATGCTTAATAGTACTTTTTAGTTCTATTTTTTGGGTGATGAAAAGTAGGCATTTTTTTCATTTGAAAGGAAAGGAAAAGTAAGTAGTTTCACACCGGAGTTGCAAAAACAACTATTTTGTAATTCCGGTTTAAAAAAAAACTACTGTTCTTGATTTTTATCGTTGAAAAAAATGTTGAGTATTTCTCTACTTTTTCGCAAATCGAATTTTCTATTTTTTTTTAATTTGAATAAGACTTTGTCCATGCATTCTCTGTGTCAAAAGAAGCCTTCGGGGAACTTCAGATATTCTAATCACGAACAAAAATTGGTTTTTCTTGTCCATTTTCTTGCTTTTAACGTAAAATTCTAGTTCTACGACCTCATTTCAATAAAATTTGGGTGGTTGATTGCTTGTTAGTATACTAAATGCATTTTCTCAAAACTTCATCACTGCCATTTTGGCCGCCATCAAGGATTTTAAAATTCTAAATCACTTTAAAGTAGTAACTTTCGAGCTCGACGATGAAATAAAACCAACGAAAACCATTTCTTTTCGTGATTTGGTTATTCGAAGTGATTTTTTTCCGAGGCCTTCAGATAATCGAGTCTGGACTAGTACAAGGAAAAATAAAATCCTGATTTGACTTTTTATTGCTAAAAGTTGAAATTCGAAAAAATATCTGAAATATTATCAAACAAAACTAAATTTGTAAAACGACTGCTTCAAACCCTTTTAAAGGGTTACTCTTGATTATAAAATTATTTTTATGGTAAAGAGCAGAATATTTCACAAACATTTTTTAACATTGGATATCGAACCAGTAGTTTTCGAGATATCGCAAGATGAAAAATTACATTGAAAAAAACTATTTTTGCAAAAATGTAAGCTGTAAGAGGCTGTATCTCAGCAACCTGCAAACCGATAAAAAAATGCCAAAAAAGGAAAATTGTAGGTTAGCTCTTTAAAAATATTTCTTTTTTTTGCTAAATTACTTCTTTTGGAATGCGGAATGCATGGACAACGTTTCATTGAAATAAAAATTACAAAAAATATCACTCTGCTAAAAAAATCATCAAAGTACTCATTCGAATTGTGAAAAGGTATTCTTTTCAGAACATCGTCAAGCGCAGAAAAAATGCTGACAAGTTAGCTTTTCGCAACATCGCCAAGATCCTTGAAAACTTACAGAAGGCAAACATTCTAATTATCGCAGACTACTGAGACGCTGGTGACCTTAACTGCCCACCATTGAAAAAACGGCTAATATCCACTTTTGATAAAAACGAGATATTAGCACCAGGTGGTAGAGGATGTTCCAACGCATCTTCTAAAACTTGAATTTCACTGAAATAGTGTTTAGATTTGGCTGCCGATGCGAAAAACCAAACGGCTTATATGCCACTCTTATGAGAAATTGCCTTGATGGAGATTTGGTGACAAACACTAAAACGCGTTTTTCTCGGAATACTTGATTTGGCATAATAGCCAAATTTTCAATTATGGGCAGTTAAGTTACCCATATTTATGGACATAAACTATCTATCTGTAAAAAGTTGGAAGTCCTTAAAATATTTAGGATTTAATTTAGATAAATTTAGAAGTTCTCTCAGTTATTTTTTAAAGATAATTAGATTTTTGTTCAAATAATTGTATGACCTTGACATAACGTTACACAAAAATAAATAACTCGGCTATTTTAAATTTTTCTAATATTGAGCATTGTAGTCCACGAGGTAGAGGGTTTTTACCTTTGAATCTAGAAGGTAAAAGCTTTTAAAGATCACTTTTTTTTTCATTAAACTTAACTTTAAACAAGATAATCTAGAAATCATGTTTTTAAGTTTTTTTTTCGATTTTTTTGCAAATTTACATAAAATTGTATGTAAATTTAAAATTTTACTACTTGATTTACACGCCATCTTATAACGGCGTGAGAAAAATATTAAAAACTATATAATTAGGATGTGAAAGAACAAAAAATACTTGCACAATAAATTCAATTTCTCAATCCAGTTCTCAATACGATCTCTTGATCCCCAGCGGCATCCCACTGTCCATCCCAAACATCGTCGTTGGTGGTTTTTGGTGGTTTTTCGCTCTCCCCATTCTCTCTCGCTGGCTCACTTCATCACCAGTTACCGCGTGTGTGCATACAGCTTTGCCGCTCTCTCTCTCCCATGGTTCGGGTTTGTGTGGCGGACGGAACGGATGCACGGGACTTCATACTCACTTCAGCGGGGCCTGCTTAGACGGGACCCCAGCAGTGTGACTCAACTCCACACATCAGGGGCGCTCCGGGGGTGGTTTTTGAATTTTTACTGTTTTTTTTTAATTTTAATCTCTTTTTGGAATGATTTAAAAGGCGAGAAATGTTGATACTTCACCATTTTAAGAGGATAAGTTAAATTCTCCTTTTGTTTCAAATCTTAAAAAAAAACTTTTTTTTTCCAATTAAAAATGTCCCTCGAACCACCACTGTCGTAATCAACTGGCTTCTACCCGCCCGAGCAGCAGCCGGTGGAAGAAGTAAGTTGCCCTATCGCGATACGGCCGGGATCAATTTCAGGGGAATGAAGATGCTCTCCGCCAAACGCCCCTCGTCCCATTTCTCACTCCTTTTTTTTTCTTTTCTTTTGACCAGTTGAGATGTTTTAACCTACCGTAACTGCATCCTAACCACCGACACACACGTGTGTTGGTATGAGTTTAGTTAGTGATGATGATGGTCCCAGCAGCAGGTCTCGCAGAACTTGAGCGTTGTGTTCGGTGGAATACCTAGCTTGAATGAAATGTTTGGATGGGGCTCCTTCGGGGTCTGAGGCTTTCAAGAAAAGTGAAAGAGAGTTGATTGGAGACGGTTTTGTGTGTGTGAAGTGGTTTTCGCACTTTGATACGTGTGCGATAAACACGGAAGTTATGCATACTTTTAATGTTGTTTATATTTTTTGGATCATGTTGTATTTTAGATGAAAAGAGGCCTTTTAGGAGTATAATTCACAAGCTAAAGTTATCATGTTTTTGTTAGATAACGGTATGATGTAAATGGTAACGTTTTCATCAATCTTAAATAAAACATATATTCAATTCAATCTTTTATTTACTTCAAAAGTTCAACATTTTGGTCTGAAAAAAACTTGCAATCAACTAATAACATTAACATTTCATTTTAACATTTTAACAACTAGCATTTCTAGCAAATTATTAGAAAGCATAAAATTAATAAAATTTAGTGAATTGTAAGTAAGGCAATATGAAATAAAATATCATATATCAACAAAGTTACGAGGCACTTAAAACTTCTTTACAGAAATTGTTCTGTAAACTGATTTCTACAATCATCTACAGATTTAAAGAAAGTTTGAACACCATTTGGGCACTATACACATTTTGTGATGAAACATGTGGAAAATTATAAGTAAGACAAGAAAATCATGTCGAACATGTTGTAAGAAAGCTCATGAAAAAGATGAATATGAATATGAAAAAAAAATCCTAAACAAATACTTAATAAAATGCTAAAAACAAAGTTTGTACAAGATTTGAAATATTAGCAAAAATAAAACTATTTGTTTATAAATCACAATTACTTGCATGTCTCAAACCTAAGAATTAGTACTAAAAATTGAGTTTTGAAATTTCTTAGTATGAAAGTCAATATAAATTCTGAATTTCCGTATAACTTAAATAAGTTTAGTTATTGGGGTACACAACGCAACTGAAAAAAAAAAATTCAGAACCGGAATAAGCAATATTATTATATATTATATGTTTACATTGGGGTGCTCAAAAAAATGTTTTTAAGTGTTTTTTAAAGAATTTGTTCCAATTTTGAGCGAACCGATTGATAACCCATTGATACTAAGCGTTAAGTTGGACAAAAAAATGCTGTCCATACAAAAATTAAATTTTTAACCGCTAACAACTTTTCCGGATCGAGTTTGACATTTTTGATCATTTTTCCTTCAAATTTTACTTTTAACCCTAAGCCACAAGAAATCTTATAGAAACAGCTTATATTTTTTCCAGTAGTTGGAGATTGTAGAATACATATTATTAGAAAGTTATTTAAGTTAAATAAAATAAATGCATATCAGAATTATTAAAATGAAAGAGAAGAACCAAACAAATGAGAAGTAAAGTTTTTCGAAGAATAAAAGTTACATTTAAAAATCAGAATAAGTGAAAAAAGGCACAGTTTATAACTAGATGCAACATCCCGAAAAATGTTATTTACTCACATTTTCCAACTTACCGTTGATTGTTTTGAGCAGGAGTCAGCGTGTGCAAAACCTTTGAACATGGGAAAGAGTGCATACGAATGTGAACCCTGAATATAAAAAGACGCAAAAATAGTCACTCCGAGAGAGAGACACTCCACATTCCTCGCTCCGACTTGCAGGGGCAAGCTCAAGAAACCTTCACAAGAACGTTGTGATATCTGGAATAACTTGGATCTAGAAGATCCAGCAGTCGTAGCGGGAGAGTGAAATTTGTAACCACAATAATACTAGAAATCAAAAGTTTTTTTACAAGGTTGCAAAAACATTAAAAAAATGAAATTACAAGTCAGGGTTGCATTTCAACGCAGAAAAATGCATTCCAGTTTTCAGTTGATTAGACTTCTGTTTTCATTGAAATTTTTAAGTTTTTTAATAATATATTTTTTGGCCAAAATAAATAGGGATTACATTTTTTTGAATAAAATTTTATCTCAACACCATTAAGGGTGCACAGCAACGAAGGAAGTTGTTGTCTTCTTTTCCCAAAATTGTCAAACTTACGGACCCAATCCTGCAACAATGTGATTGTAAAAATAGTCAAACTTTGTTGTAAATTACTTTGTGGACAGTACTTTAGGGGATTTAAAAAAAATATTTCGATAGTACCCGTAGTTTTGAAGATACTAAAATGTCTGTAACAAAAATCTGGGTGCAAAAGCTCTGTTTGATGTGCACCGTTAATCAAGAAAATAGAGATTCCTGACACTTAGAAATAAATTAACAAAACAAAACTTTTTTGTGTCTCGTATCACATTGCTGCTGAAGCAACCGTAACGGATCGTTACTTAGGTAGGTTTATCAACGCCAACGCCGGGCAGCTATCTTCTTCCATGGGGACACTTTCGTTACGGCGGGGTTAATTGAAAGCAGGTTTGAGGTTAAGCCATCAACCGAGAGGGCAATCTTTTTGACCTGATGATTGTGTGTAGTGTGGCAAGTGTTATGCGATTTGTGGGCTGTTTAAGTAAATTTTACTGAAAGTTGTAAAAAAATTATTAAAAAAAATTTACATCTAAATATTCAATTTAAAATTTAATTCAAATTAAAAAAGATAGTGGTTAAATATCTGAAAATAAGAAAAATTACTAAAATCATTGTTTTATATTTAAGATTCATTTTAAGGATTTATTAAATTGTTTAAGTTTTTAATAACCATGATATCTCAGGTAAATGTATCTTTTCAGAATTTTAAAAATAAATTTTCCTGTCTCTACAAGTAACTTTCAACATGCATCACAATGGCCAAACTAACAATGATATCCTTCTTCCACATCCTCGAGCAAGACATTGTAATTTGCAGCTTCCACTAATTAAAACAACGCTGGGATGGGGACGAAAAGACAAAGGGGTCATGATAGGAGGAGGAGGACGAAAAAAAAACAGGAGTAAAAAAGTGTGAAATTTGGTCACACCATGAACCACCACAGCTCTTGTACTTGAGTTGGGCCAGGCAAATCAGGGCCACTTCTGGTGGGGCTGTACTGCACTGCACTGTAATCCTTGGCTTGCAAATAAGCACGATAGCAAACGAAGCAATGAAGATGACGACGAGGACGACGTGCTCAAGTGTCACAGCAGCAGCAGCGCTGATGACGACGACGCTACTGTACCAAACGTAAAAGACAAGAGAGAGTTGAGTTTTCCGCTCGGCTCCACTAGGTTCTTTTTTTTTTGTTAAGTTTTGACGAAAATGAAGATTAAATAGGAGAGCTTTACTAGAATCGATGTAGAAAGTTAATCTAAGTTTTTTTCTCAAAAATATAAAAAGGCTGGTACAATTATTTTTAAAAGTGTTTGCCCACCACCCCCCCCACCATTCAAAATCGGTCTGAAAAATCAGAGGGGCAAAAAATATTTTTTCAAATAGCTTTAAAATTTCAATGGAAATTGAAGTAAAATCAGATAAAATCAATTTACAATGCATTCCCCTGTGTTTAGAATCAGATAGTTTTTTTTTCTAAAATCTAGAGTAAATTTTCAAAAGGTCCTATGCGACAAAAGTAAACAAACTGAGTTATTTATTGCATGAAATTCTGCAAGCCGAAAACTACACTTTCCGCTGATCCAATTTATTAAAAGCCTTTTATTTTTTCAGTTATTGATAAAATACAAAACAACCTAAAACGATTCTCAATAAATTCTTCACCAAATAATTATAGGTCGTTTTACCACGTGGGAGTCCTATGTGCATTAGGGTCAAGCGTGCACATAGAACCTTAGCAATTCAACTTATGATTCATTTATATCATTTTTCAATTATGATGCATATACGCTCATATCAAAATGACCAAGGTGCATGATTTTTAGTTATTTTGTTTAGTCGTTTTTTATAAAACTCTGAAACAAAAATATTTTGCAATCTTCATGATTGTCCAGTCCTTGCGCAACGTGTAGTCATCAGCTGATCGAGAATATGAAATGTTTCAATGTTTGCAGTGCGAGAGAGAGAAACCGTTAGGAGAGAAAATCGACCAATCAGCGCTCTCGTCGTCAGCTGTCAGATAGGTGCTGGCAAAACATCCTATCCGACAATGTAAACAATATTTGGCAGAGTCGCATAGGACTTTTCAAGTTTTGCCAATTTGCAGTTGTTTCTATTTGCTTTTTTGTTTTAAAAGTGCTTTAATCTTATTATAAGCTGAATACTTGTGTCCAGGTAAGTTTTTCCTAGAAAATAATGCGATGACTGCGTTTGGGCAGCTGATAATTAAATTTAAAAAAAGTGTTTTTTGCGTTTAATTTCATATTTCATTCCAGATGTGTGGCGCCCGGGATTGGACGGCAACGTGCGACAGGACGCCGTCGGGACGAGGATTCGCCGAAGGCCATCCTGAACCGGCTGACCGGTCACGTCCCGTGCGCGGCCAACGGGTACGCCTCGCTGGCCAGCGTCGACTCCATGAAGGACTTTGTGGCCCAGCTGGCGCGACTGTCGCCCTCGCGAAGCTACATCGTCGTGCTGGAGAACGTCGACCGGGTGCGCGACATGGACCACAACGTGCTGCCAATGTTGCTGCGACTGCCGAAGGTGACCGGGCTGAACGTGTGCGTGCCAGTGCGTGCTGCTCGTGTCGGATTTGCCGTTTGAAAAGTACTTAGTCAGGACGGGGCTCGCGCCGGTAGTGAAGCTGTTTGTGGCCGAGTACAGCAAGAAGGACATTTTGGTGATTATGATGAACGATTTCGAGGCGGTGCGGGAGCAATTAAGGATTGAGTTGGAGTAAGGGTTATTTTGGATGTTTTACGGCGATTTGTGATACTGATTGGTTGTACTTTTTAGGTCTTACAAGCATGCCAACTTGTCGGAGGAGGAAATTGATAAGCATCTGAAGATTGTGGAGATGCTGACGCCCGATTTCTACGAAAACTACCTCAACATCTTCCTGAACGTGTTCTTCAAGGTGTGTCGCGACTTGAAGGAGCTGCAGCTGGTTGCGCTCGAGTGCTTCCACAAGTACTGCGAACCGGTGCTGGACGGGACGACTGCCGCGGACGACGTGACCCGGCTTTGGCGGAATATTTCTAAAACCATGAAACTTGCCCTCGGGACAATCTACATGCGCATGGAGAACGTCAACCAGGATTTGCTACGTCCCATCACCGTCGACGACCAGACTTCTTCGGAATCCGTCGAGCAGATGCATACGATGAAGCGGCTGGTGCAAACCCTGGAACTGCCCTTCTACGCCAAGTTCCTGCTGATTGCGGCGTACCTCGCGAGTCACAACGCCGCCAAGGAGGACAAACGACTGTTTATGAATATCACGGCAAGCAAAAGAAGCGCCTCCAGTCGGTCAACGCAAAGGCCGAGGTGTCGGAGAAGATGGCCACCCAGCTGGGACCGAAGGCGTTCACCATCGACCGGCTGTTGGCCATTTTTACGCCATTCTGGACGAGAAGGTCGGCCTGACGTGCAACTTGTTGGCGCAAATCTCAACGCTGATTCATCTCAAGTTCCTGAACTTTGCCTCCAGCGAGGGAACCATCATGGACGGCAGCGCGCGACTTCAGTGCACCGTAGGAATGGACTTTATCGTGCACATCGGCAAGATGGTCGGCTTCAACGTGAGACAATACCTGTGCGATTTCTTCTAAGCTTGCGCTTGCGTGTGTTTGTATTTATTAAACTAAACTTGTTACTATTTTCAATAAATATTCTGGTAAATCCGAGATGTGAATCGTTTCGCTGAGGGTGGTGACGCGGTACCGCACCTGAAAGAGGCCATTCTGGAGACACTGGTCGCGCAGCAGCAGGCAGTACGGGACGGCAATCGAGTCGAGATGGTGCAGCTGTTTGGCCAGGGAACGACTGCCGTTACGCTCGGAGCAGTCGAGCACGGTAAGGTTCGCTTTGCGCAGCACGTTGCACAGGTGTTTGGCACGATCTGCAGCGTGGCCACTTCGACGCACTGACGCAGCCGCAGCATACTGGGCCGAATCCTTTTACTGCTGGTTCGGCCCACCTTGAATCGAAAGTCCCCCAGCTCTTCATCGAGGGCGGCGGCGTCCGCCGGAAAGAGTTCCAGCTGTTCCAGCGTGAGTTCCTCTCCGCCAAGGCGACTCTTGATGGCGACGGATTGAACGCGCGTGTCCGCGTCCTGGCGGGGGCCCGAAATGAAGAACCGGCCCGGAACGCACGCGTATCGCATCCACCAAATCTTGCGCTGACGTTGGACCTTGTACATGAACTCGCTGGAGGTCGACGGGTTGATCAGGTATCGGCAGGAGAGCGTGTGACCGTGGTCCAGATTGAGGGTCAAGGAATCATTCAAGGGAACCTTCCCGTTCGCAAATCGCTCCTCTATTGTAACTCCAAACGGTACATTCGGATCAAAGGTTTCCTTTACAAAGCTCAGGTTCTCCCGCATCGGAATCCCAGAACTTCCTTCGTACACCGCTGTTCCAGCTTCCCCTCGTCTAAACTCATCTCTCAGATTATTGCGCAACATTCGTCCAATCGGGCTCACCTTAAAACCGTCCACAACATTATCCCCCAAACCTAACGCTACAAATTTATTATCCCTACAAGCTTCCAGCAGCTGCCGGAAGCCCACAACCACCAACCATCCCCCGCTCACTTCCTCGGTTCCTGCTCGTGCGGAATATTTCCCGGTGGCGCCACAAAGTTCTCCTCCTCGGTAACGCATGCGTTCCTCAGCACATCCTGCTGGATTTTCCCGTCGGACACGCGGTCCTCGCGCAGCGTCAACCGCTCCCGCTCCAGTACCGTGTTCAGCGGTTCTACGCCGTCGGTGTCCACGGACAGAATCTGCGACGCAAACTCGATCGCGTCCTCGAACGTCCGGTGGGCCTCGGCGCTGTCCAGATCCACCAGGCTTAACCGCTCCAGCAGCTGCACCGTTTGGGCGTCCACCGGGATGCGGGTTGGTGTCAACTGGCCGTCAATCGTAGATTTGTTTGGACGCTGGGGAACCTTGCTCGGATGTTTAAGCTCGTGGAAATTGATCTTTTGCCGGGTGCTCTTGTCCTGCGTCCCGGATAAATCGGCCGGCTTCGTTGAGGCAAAGGTCCTCACCAGCGAGTGGAGGGTGCGCCCCGGGGGTGGTCGTAGATGGAACGGAATTCCAATCATGTCACACGAGGAGCCGAACTACGAAGGAACACGGGATTGATAAGCTGAATGTGGGTTTGTTTGCGAGAGGAGATTCAGCAGTCGTCATCGTCTGTAATAAAAATTAAACGCGAAGAAACGAACAAATTACGAGCTGTCACCGTACTGTAAACTCGAAAAAAAAACTTACCTGAACACAAGTGTTTCAGATTGACAAGAATAAAAACACTTAAAAACGCGAAAAAAGCAAAAAAACAACCGAAAATTGTCAAAACATCACAAGTTCTATGCGTACTCTGCAAAATATTATTTACATTGTCGGATAGGTCGATTTTCCAGCACCTATCTGACAGATGCCGACGGAAGCGCTGATTGGTCAACATATTCTCATAACGGTTTCTCTCTCCCGCTCTGGAAGCATTGAAACATTTCATACTCTCGATCAGCTGATGACAACACGTTGCGCGAGGGTGGGGTAAACATAATTATAATAAAAAAGTTGTTTTATTTTAATCAGGATTTGAATTTAATTTGGAAAAGTCTTATGTGCAATGTTACACGAATTAGGTCCAATGTGCTAAGTCCTATGTGTAAAATTTGTCCTATGAATCGTGTCCTATGTGCACTCACAGGTCGTATGAAACAAATTGCTTTAGAAATCAGTTTAAACTAGACTTTTGATAATTCCCGTAAAGTGCACATAAAAAGCATCGATTTAGGTCCATTTTGGCGTTTTTAGAATTCAAAAATACTCAAACGTGTTTAAATAGGATTTAAAAATCTCACACAAAACTTCAACATGAAATTTCTCAGAATGAGGATTTTGCACATAGGACCTTTTGAAAATTTACTCTAGAAATTTTTGTTTTCGTCAAATCTTATCTTTTTTTGAAAACTAATGATTGCAAAACAACAGAACTAGTGTGAAATGAATTTTAAAACACTTTTTTTAGTCTAATGTTGAAAATGTGGCATGGCTTGCTTTTAATTTTTTTATATATTTTTTTTGGCCACCAGCATTTTAGTTACCGACATTTTAGTATTTTGAAAACTACGATTTGGTTGCTCTGCACCCTTAATCATAATAGTGAAAACATTGTTTCACTCAATTAAAATTAGTTCAAATCGAAAAACGGATTGGCAGTTTGACACTATAAGGAGTTGAAATTAGTTGCTAAGTTAAAAGTTTTAAGTGTTATTGAAATATAATTCAAAATAAGCTCCAGATTTATAGGAAATTTCAGTATAGCACCAAAAATTTGTATTTTTATGAATCATAATAAATTTATAATGAATGTTGATCTAAATTGTAGCTTTTTATTCTCTAAACCTTTAATTTATATACATTTTATTAATAGTTTATAAACTTTGTTAAACAAACATTTGTAAATTATACAAATGAAGCATTACTAGCAAGATTACTTAACTAATGGTCAATTTGACTAATTCAATTGAATTTGCTCTCTTTCAGGCTGAAATTTGTAAGAAACACAGTAACTTTAACAATTATCCCGGTTTATTAAATAACTACTTTCATCGAATCTATTTTATTTGAACTTTTTGTGGCCTACATTTTTTTTAAATATAAATGAGAGATGTCTTACTGTTTCAATGCACAGTGGTCCAGATCGCAAAATCAAGTGGAAAATGGATTTTCCGAAAAATTGTGAAGTTTTGGAGCTTCGGTGTCTTCAGAAGAGTTATTGCAAATGAAAAAGGGCAAATTTTGGTTTGGTTTAGAATTAGGATGGTTCACGATTAGGGTGATTTTGAAAATCTTACTTTTCAGGGATATTTATGGGAATTTTTTCGTATTCTAAAAAGTTGTAGGGCCGCCAATCCAAACAACTTTGTCGAAGTCACCAAAATTTTATCTCGCAATCTATGCCTTCTACGACCAAATTTAGAGAAAGCATCTGAACAAACCTCCAAAAATCAGTTTTTTGAACGTAGCAATTAAAGGTTAAGTTTTAGAGAAAAGTGATGTTGGGAGCACTTTTAGAGCTCTGCAAAACAAACATTTTTATTTTTCAACAAGTCTATTTGCACTTAAGGGCTAAAAGTTACAGCCATTTTAAGGTAATTAAGATGCAAATATAAAACTCAAATATCTCAAAAAGGTGCTGGCCAAATTTTTTAAGCGACAGATTGCATTTGACAGAGCACTATAAACGCTGAAAAATCCCAGGCGTATTTTTCTTTAAACTCGAGATATCTTCATTCGAAAATGTATAATTTTCAAGGGAAAAGTGTATGGTACCACCCTAACAAAATTGGAAAATTGTCCAACTATACGTTTTTCCATGTAAATTTGCCCGCTGAATCTGAATCTGCCCTCATAATTGAGCCATAGTGTCAAAAATTTGATTTTTGGTCATATTTTGGGTTGCTATGTAAAATTATCAGAAAAAACCTTGAGCCTAAAACTGCATATACAGTCCAGGCTTGGCCTTAGAAAAATTTCACTTTATTGTTGGTTTAATTTTGATTATAGAGCTTAAGTATGACCCTTACACTCCGCTAAAGTGATTAGGAATTTTAAAATTCAAATGGCATTCAAAATAGCGGCGATGTAATATCGAAATAGTAGTTTATGCAACAAGTTGCAAAAAGAAGATTTTTTCAGCACGAGTTGTACATTTATCCAACGAGGTTTACCGAGTCATGTGTTTAGTAAATTCATCGTTCAAAACAAAAAAATATTGAAAAAAGTTACTTTCGATATTAGTGTTGAACAGTTCAACTTCAGCACCCATTTCAGTGCTGAAAAGTAGAACTTTTCAGCACTGTTATTGAAAGGTAATTTTCCATTCTGTTATTTTTGTAGGGAAAAGTAGGCCGTTTCGTTTCTCCTGAAGGACAAAAAAAATTGACAGTTTTACAGTGGAATTGCAAAAAAATGCTTTTTGTAATTTAATAAGCAATTAACTATTCAAATTTGATTTAAATGAGTAAGAAAATACAAATCACTAGATGAATACTGTCCATAATTCGACTATCCGAAGTTCCATGCAATCCTTCGAATAGTCAAACTTAGAATAAACGAATTTACGGATAGTCCAGGCTTCGGATAATCTAGTCTGGACAGTAACAAGGAAACGGTGTGTATTTCACTTATGTTTTTTTTTATTGCAAAATTTTTTTTTGCAATTTATATTTTCCCAAAGCACCAAATCGGTAAAAAATCCTTTGAAAGATTTTTTTTTTTAATTTTCACATATCATTTTTGTATGGACAGCTGCCAAATTTGTACTTTGAACAAACTGGTGATGCAAAATGGCTTTTAGGCATACAAAAAGTATCGAAAAGTTTCAGTCAGAAACATGCCAAAAAAAATCGGAAGGCCGAAATCTCCCTACTGGCCGCTCTCCCCTAAAGTCTCAAAACGGAATTCGCCTGCAATCAAGAAGATGAGTGCATTCTGTGGCAGTCAAAAAGAAAAAAAGCAGAACAAGACCAAGAGGCCTCTCTAACTTGGCTCGCTCGCTGACTGGCTGGCTGGAGCATCATAAGCTTAAGCATAAACCCATATCTGGCCTCGGCATGAGCATTGAGCCCTCCACCCTCCTGATGTCATGTTCGCACGTGTACCGGCTGTGCCATTTCTAGACGATTTTTTTTTTCAAAAAAAGCAAAGGGGTCCCACCAGGCGATAGAGGGAGAGTGAAAAAAGGTGTAAAAAGTACGTGTGTAAAGTTTTCTGATCTAAATGACTTTATTTTTTGATTATCACACCCTGGCTGGCTGTGAGAAGCCCCGACCAAGTGAGTGGGGTATTGTTTTCATCCCCCACGGTGTGCTGCAGTTCAGCGACTGAGGGGTTGTTGTTGAATGGCTTCCCCCTAACCCGTTTTGTAAGAGTGCGGCGAGGGGGAACGACGACAACAACAACGACTAAAAAAAAGTGGGCGAAAAGTGACGGGCTTATTTGTCACCATCAGCCCAAGCAAGCAGTTAGTGGTCGTGTCGCGTCGATTTATTCCTGCCAGTCCTCGTGACCTCTCTCCCTCGCGCTCGTTGATCTGGTCTGGCCTGTCCTGACCTGGCACGACCAGCCGCGGGTTATATCAACTGCAAATTTAGTCAGGACTTTTGCATTGTAGGGATGTCTTAATCGATTGGTTTCACATCGTAGTGATCGTGCAATTTTGTCACACGTCGATTTTGGGCCAAATTGAGTTAAGAACGCCATTTTGTGCAGCTCTCAATGCCTCACCTTTTGACCTTCAAAGATCCCCAAAATTCGATTTTAATCTTGAGATATTCTACAAAAACCGGAAAAACTCCGTGCATTTTTGCCAATCTTCATGTGAAGGAAGTGGCGATATGATCGTGCTAGCTTGACACACCCGGCAAACTACTGCAATTGCGGCAAAAGGGATTTTAGTCAGAACGCTTTTGACACACGTACATGCCCGAATACTGTAAAAAACATTAAATATAACTCGGGACTCTGGCAACCAAATTCAACCAAACTTCGGTACAATGCACAGAATGGTCAACTGAACAATACGTGTTTATTATTGTTTACATTGTGTGCTCTAGTTTTTGTTTATTCAAGGAAAAAAAAGTTTTTTGTTTATTCAAGGTCAAACATTAAAAAGCGTTTTTCTCGGAACGTCAAAAAGCGACGTGCGACAAGAAAGCACAATAACGTCGACATGATTGTACTTATACATAACATTGCACAAGTGGTCCAGATCGCAAAATTAAGTGAAAAATTAATTTGCCAAAAAATTGTGACGTTTGGAGCTTTGGTGTCTTCAGAACAGTTGTTGCAAATAAAAAAGGGGCAACTTTAGGTTTGGTTAAAAATTAGGGTGGTTTATGACTAGGGTGATTTTCATATCTAACTTTTCAGGAATATTTTTGGGTTTTTTTTGTCTTCTAGAAAATTGTTGGGCTTGCCAATCCAAGCAACTTTGTCGAGGAACCAAAATTTAGAGAAAGCATCTGAGCGAACCTTCAAAAATCTGTTTTTTTTTTTTTTTAACGTAGCAAATAAGTTTTAGAGAAAAGTGATGTTCGGATCCAACTATATGTTTTCCATTGAAATTTGGCCTACCGAATCCATTCAACCAACAAACCCATTGAAATTTGGCCTACCGAATCCGAATCTGCCCTCAGAGTTGACCCAAATTGTCAAAATACCGTTTTTTGGTCATATTTTAAGTTTTTATTGTAAAATTATCATTGACATTGACATTGACAATTTGGGATCGATTCGAATTCGGAGGGCAAAATTACATGCATGAAAAAACATATAGTTGAACATTTTTTGAATTTCGTTTGGGTGGTCCCATAAACTTTTTCTTTGAAAATTGGACATTTTCAAATGAAGATATCTCGAGGCTAAAGAAATATATCCCTGAGATTTTTTTAGCGTTTGTAGAGCTAGTTCTCCCCCCTTTCAAATGCAATGTGCTTTAAATTTGGCCTGCTCATTTTCGAGATATTTAGGATTTAAATTTGCATCTTTTGATTACCTTAAAATGGCTCCTAACAGATCGCAACGAGAAAAGTTAGGCATAAGAATTTTTTAACGTTGGATATGAAGAACAAAAATTCAGATTGGCTCACGACGGGGTTCGATCCTCCGTTCTTTGGATTGATAGGCATAAATTCTGATGTATTTTTTTGTGGTGCTTACGTAATACTGACAAAAAATAAATCATATATTTTTCAAGTCATAATGTAACTGTAACTTTTGACCCATAAGTCCAAGTTGACATGTCAAAAAATAAAAATGTTTGTTTTTTGGAGCTCTAAAAGTGTCCTTGACATCACTTTTCTCTAAAACTTAACCCTGAATTGCTACGTTAAAAAACTGATGTTTGAAGGTTCTCTCAGATGCTTTCTCTAAATTTGGTCATAGAGGTCGTAGATTGCGAGATAAAATTTTGGTGGCAAGCCTAACATTTTTGAGAAGACAAAAAAATTCCCAAAAATATTCCTGAAAAGTTAGATATGAAAATCTCCCTAATCATGAACCACCTTCATTTTCAACCAAACCAAAACCCGAGCATGGGTAAATAACAAGGGAAATGCGTAATAATACCTATCTCTGGTATCAATACCAAATTTTGGTATTCCTGGACCCTTTAAAATTTGTCTTAATGATTATGCAAGAGCAAAATGTGGTATCATACCTATTTAAGGTATTGTTTTGATATTCCAAAATTACAGAATTTGTCAATGGTCGTGCACCACATTTTGGTATTCTTTTGGTATTACAGTATTTTATCAAAATTCCTCTGAAACTATGGGAAAATTTTGACCAATTTTGACAAAATAATAAATTTTGCGCTAAAATGATGTCTCAAAGCGAATGCTTTCATTGAAAACCGGAAATTTCAAACTTGATTTTAAACATTTTTGATATACTCCCTAAAGAAATGACTTGAAATTGTGGAAAATTTTCTAAGTCAGAATGGCACATTTTGGTATTAAAGTGTTTTATCAAATTCATCTGAAACTATGGATTTTTTTTTTATAAATTTTGACGAGATAATTAATTTTTAATTGACTTGAAACCCAAAAATGTTAAAGCTGATTTTCATATTTTTTTGATAAACCCACTAAGATTTTTTTTAAAAAAACGTTGAAATTTCTCATAGTCGGGATAACCAAATACTTTGAAAAACGAGTTAATCAACAGATTGTTGAATTTTGGTGAATTTCAATCCTTAATTTTCAATCTTGTTATTTTTCAGAATTTTCAAGAACTTCAAGCACAGGCCGTTCATCAAAGACAAATGAATTCGAAGTGGTGAAGAATATCACTAAGAACAACATGGAATCATCAGGTGAGTAGATTTGGCTGTTGCATATGGATCATTTCCGTTTTTTCACTAACTGCAACTGCTGCACTAAAAATGGTATGAAAATACCAAATTTTGGTATTACTTATGCAAATACCAGCGACCAAAATGTGCTCTTGGTTGCCCAGTAATAGATGGTAAAATACCATTAAATCAAACCAAAATCATGTATGTGGATGACCACAGGAATACCAAATTCTGATTTTCCAAGGGCGCGGGAATACCTAAAAATAAAACCATGGTAATACCAAGTTTTGGTATTCAAGTAATGTTCAAAAATCCAGAAGACCTCAACTTGGTATTGAAATGGTTATATTTTGAGGTATTATTTTACCCTTGGAATAACATGGTTTGGTATTGTTGTGCCCTTCCACATACAAGACTTTGGTATGATTTCATGGTATTTTACCATCTATTACTGGGCAACCAAGGGCACATTTGGTCTCTGTTATTTGCCCAAGTAATACCAAAATTTGGTATTCCAGTGTTATTTACCCCTGCTCGGGAAGTTGCCCCTTTTTATTTGCAACAACTCTTCTGAAGGCACCAAAGCTCCATAACTTCACCATTATTCGGAAAATTCGTTTTCCACTTAATTTTGTAATCTGGACCACTGAGCATTGTAATTAGGGCTAGTGATTCATCGCGATTTTACGGAAGCCGCAAATTTGCCCTTGGCCGTGAAATTCGGTGAATAGCATAAAATGCCGCGAAATTTGAATTATTCAATTCATAAATCGCTTCTCAGTGCATTTAATCTTAATTTTTTAAATCAAACACTTCTCAAGATTTTTAGCAAACATTTTAGATGCAGTTTTCAATTGAAGAATTGCATGTCCGATCTACAGATTTTTTTGAAAATACTGTTCATAAGAATATTTTACGAAATGCACAAATGTAATTGACTAAAATTTTGCCTAAACTTTATTAAAATACTAACATATTCCTACTGCAGAAATATAGGAAAAACAAAATTTTACTAAACTTATTTTACTGATTCTACATTTGATGAATATGGCGCTTAGGATTGTGCATTTGTGTAGATATTTTAGATATTTTATTTAATCCAAAACAACTTTTTTCAAATAAATTATTTATTTTGAATTTTAAACTACTGCTATCTTTTAAAAAACTTTCCTGTTCATAGTTAGGCCAAAAGAATACATTAAATTCGACTTATATTTTGAGCAATTTTTAGAGTACCATAACAGTATTTTATGGCGATAAAAGGTAGGCAAAAAAAGTCTGATAAGTTTTCAAAAATCTACACATTAAAGTAAAAAAAAAGAATGTTGATATTGTTGATCAACCATTATTTTGTAGGATTTGTCTTTAGAAATTTTCGAAGTGTAGTTTGCATGTATTTAAAAAAAAGTATAAGGGAGCTTAGGTGGAATAAAAGAAAACAATTTGTATTAAATTTCGAAACCTTGTTGAACATCTGTTGAAATTCTTATGTATTGTAAAAGCTTAACGTAAACTGGTAAATAAATGATTATTTGAAAAAAAAAACTGTTTGTATCTTCCTACCCTCCTTTCATGTTTTCTTACCGCTTATGATTAAATAATCATGCACTTTTTAATAATGTTTAAAATATTTTTCCATTTTATTCAATTAAAAAAAAGAATACAAATCACGAATAATAACTCAATACTGCTACAAATATCATCAATCGGAAAATGCTAATTGTAGAAAACTTTGGAAAACTTGTTTTTCCTGATCAAAATGTGTACTTTTTTTAAAATTTAAAAATACTGCAAAAGGGTAAATCTTTGTATGGATTATTTTCAAAATAATATGGAGTTTATTATCGACACACCACGGATATCCAAAACAAATCCAAAATATTAAATATACATTTTCTACAATAAATTGGCACATCCCTAGATTTTCATTCGCTTGAAAACATTTTGTACGGATTCTAATGAAAATCGACAAAACAAAAGAGACTTCTTCCCGGTGCGTTTTTTTTTCGCCCTTACACCTCTCTCCGTGGCAGCGGGAAATTTGTTTTCCTGCCATCCTCGGGAGCATAAAGCATTGAAACCCCTACTCCTGGCGTACTTACCGAGGCAGGAAAACATCCCCTTGAGGACAAATCCGGGGGTTGCTCGCTGTAGATTGATAATTATTGCAGTGGCAAATACGCCTATTTTGCTGCAACCACGTGAGTGCAATCTGGGATTTTTTTTGTACCAAGTTCCATAGAGTAGAGTAGAGTAGAGTAGAGTAGAGTAGAGTAGAGTAAAGTAGAGTAGAGTAGAGTAGAGTAGAATAGAATTGAATATAATAGAATAGAATAGAATAGAATAGAATAGAATAGAATAGAATAGAATAGAATAGAATAGAATAGAATAGAATAGAATAGAATAGAGTAGAATAGAGTAGAGTAGAGAAGAGTAGAGTAGAGTAGAGTAGAGTAGAGTAGAGTAGAGTAGAGAAGAGTAGAGTAGAGTAGAGTAGAGTAGAGTAGAGTAGAGTAGAGTAGAGTAGAGTAGAGTAGAGTAGAGTAGAGTAGAGTAGAGTAGAGTAGAGTAGAGTAGAGTAGAGTAGAGTAGAGTAGAGTAGAGTAGAGTAGAGTAGAGTAGAGTAGAGTAGAGTAGAATAGAGTAGAGTAGAGTAGAGTAGAGTAGAATAGAATAGAATAGAATAGAATAGAATAGAATAGAATAGAATAGAATAGAATAGAATAGAATAGAATAGAATAGAATAGAATAGAATAGAATAGAATAGAATAGAATAGAATAGAATAGAATAGAGTAGAGTAGAGTAGAGTAGAGTAGAGTAGAGTAGAGTAGAGTAGAGTAGAGTAGAGTAGAGTAGAGTAGAGTAGAGTAGAGTAGAGTAGAGTAGAGTAGAGTAGAGTAGAATAGAGTAGAGTAGAGTAGAGTAGAGTAGAATAGAATAGAATAGAATAGAATAGAATAGAATAGAATAGAATAGAATAGAATAGAATAGAATAGAATAGAATAGAATAGAATAGAATAGAATAGAATAGAATAGAATAGAATAGAGTAGAGTAGAGTAGAATAGAGTAGAGTAGAGTAGAGTAGAGTAGAGTAAAGTAGAGTAGAGTAAGGTAGAGTAGAGTAGAGTAAGGTAGAGTAGAGTAGAGTAAGGTAGAGTAGAGTAGAGTAGAGTAGAGTAGAGTAGAGTAGAGTAGAGTAGAGTAGAATAGAGTAGAGTAGAGTAGAGTAGAGTAGAATTGAATAGAATAGAATAGAATAGAATAGAATAGAATAGAATAGAATAGAATAGAATAGAATAGAATAGAATAGAATAGAATAGAATAGAGTAGAATAGAGTAGAGTAGAGAAGAGTAGAGTAGAGTAGAGTAGAGTAGAGTAGAGTAGAGTAGAGAAGAGTAGAGTAGAGTAGAGTAGAGTAGAGTAGAGTAGAGTAGAGTAGAGTAGAGTAGAGTAGAGTAGAGTAGAGTAGAGTAGAGTAGAGTAGAGTAGAGTAGAGTAGAGTAGAGTAGAGTAGAGTAGAGTAGAGTAGAGTAGAGTAGAGTAGAATAGAGTAGAGTAGAGTAGAGTAGAGTAGAATAGAATAGAATAGAATAGAATAGAATAGAATAGAATAGAATAGAATAGAATAGAATAGAATAGAATAGAATAGAATAGAATAGAATAGAATAGAATAGAATAGAATAGAATAGAATAGAATAGAATAGAATAGAATAGAGTAGAGTAGAGTAGAGTAGAGTAGAGTAGAGTAGAGTAGAGTAGAGTAGAGTAGAGTAGAGTAGAGTAGAGTAGAGTAGAGTAGAGTAGAGTAGAGTAGAATAGAGTAGAGTAGAGTAGAGTAGAGTAGAATAGAATAGAATAGAATAGAATAGAATAGAATAGAATAGAATAGAATAGAATAGAATAGAATAGAATAGAATAGAATAGAATAGAATAGAATAGAATAGAATAGAATAGAATAGAATAGAATAGAATAGAATAGAATAGAGTAGAGTAGAGAAGAGTAGAGTAAAGTAGAGTAGAGTAGAGTAGAGTAGAGTAGAGTAGAGTAGAGTAGAGTAATATAAAGTAAAGTAAAGGAAAAACTGCAACATTCAACTCTACTGCATGTCATTCGATTCGTTCTTAAATGGACGGTTTACTTTGGACAAATAAAAGCAAGCGAAAAGCAGAAAAAATCCTATTCACCTTAGTCTGCAAAATTTTAATCACCTCCCCATCTGGTACATCATCCGTAAAGAATTCCCTGGGCAAACACAATTGTACATGGCAAAGCTTGTTTTCCAAAACGATGCTTACAAAACACACACAAACATTCCCAGTGCACATCGGATGCATATTTTTAATTGCTACACGTCGTTTTCATATGTGTGGAAACAAGAGTTGAAAAAAGCTGCCCGAGGGCAGCAGAAGCAGCAGCAGCAGTGCACACTGGTGATGATTTTTGTATAAATAGTACAACATGCTTGAAGTTTTGTTTTTGTTAATGAACTGTGGCTGTGGTTTTGCAACAATTAATGCCTGCCGGCTGTGGGGAGCGGCCTCCCGGTTTAATGGAAAATGTTGAACGATGGTCAGACAGGGCGGTACAGGTTCAAAGGTTCAAAGAACTCATTCAAATAAGGAAATGTCGAATTTGTAAAGCGTGGAAAATGTCAGAATGGAAGTTCTTTTCATTTGGAAAACTCTTCTTAATTCATTTGCTTAATGACTTTGTCATATCATGGTGATTAAAAAGTATTAAAGATACCGTCATTAGGAATGACATTGCGTCTGGGGGTGAGTTTGGGTCATACAAAAATGCAAAAGTTTGTATGACCCAATTTTACCCTAAAATACCATGAAATTTTTTTTTTGTGAAATAAATAATTTCAAACAAATATACAGGATATGTCTAAACATTTTACCAAATGTGGCTTAGGGGAAATTTTCAACATTTTTTGAAAGTAGAAAAAAAAAATCGAAAAAAAAGAAAGCGCATGAACTTTTTTTTGTAAATATTCAAACTTTTTTTTTTGCTGTGAATGAATTTTGCTGAAATTTAGGGGTGATTATGTGCTCAAAATATGAAGTTGATGCGATCAGTATTTTTAGAGAAAGCGCCAAAATAGTAAGTGCGGGTCAATTTTTTTTTAACATTCTAACGCCCAAAGCTCCAAAAAAGTGTTAACGTATCCGACAATGGGTCGCACGATTGATCCAAACCAAAAAAAAGGTATGTAATCACTTAAGTGATCATAACTATTAATAAGGTCATGAGAACTTAAATCTTTTGGACACATTGGACAGATTTTTTGATTACCCATCCAACGATGAGTCGCATGATAAATCCGGACAACGTTTTCATCAAAATAGCTAAAATACGGCCTCAAAAAAGGGTATAATTTATACTTAAGTGCTTATAACGTTTGTTGGTTATCACATCAAATCAAATAAAATCAAGTGCTTATAACGTTTAATAGGGTGGTCAGATCCTCATTGTTTTTAGCTCGTTGAAAAGGTTTTTTAATCACTTTTCTAAAAATGTATGACATTACCGTAAACTGGGGTCAATCGGGACACATGGGGTGAATTGGGACAGCAGTTTTAACCATGTTGGAGCACAATATTTTGATTTTTTTGGTTGGTTTCGGTTAGAACAGACTCAGGCCAACAAAATGTGTACCTCCATTTCCAAATTTAAAAGCTTTAAGTGCTCTAAAAACTGCTGTCCCTATTCAGACTGTAGTCCCGATTCACCCCAGATTACGGTACGTGTTTTCTAACATTACCACCCTATTTACAAGCTTTGTTTTGTTTGTTGTTTTTTTTACCATGACTTTTGAAGTACTTTACGAAACTTAATATTATTCAATAGCAACTTACGGGACCTCATGACTGATCGAATGAATCCAAAACGTGCAAAATCGGTTCAGCCAGTGCTGAGATATTCGAGTGATAGTTTTTTTTATCAACATCCCACCACACACAGACATTTGCTCAAATTTTGGTCCTGAGTAGAGGTGGGGAAAACCGCTCTTTTTTACGAGCCGCTCTTTTGAACGGCTCTTTCGCTCTTTTCAGTTTTTTTGTTGGAGACTTAAATCTAGAATTTTGGAGAAAATTGCCATTCATTTTACAAAATTGCGTGTTCTGCGAACTTTTTTCTACATTCTTATTAAAAATACAAAATACAAAAAGTCTAAAAATTCCAAAGTGAAATCGGGCATGAGGAGTTAGAATATGGTTATTTAGTTGTTTTTCGGCAAAAATTTCCTGGTGAAGCATTTTGAAATGCTCAAATGAGTACGATAATTCTTTAATTTGTCTTCCGATCTGTTGTGCAATGAAACTATTATATTTTGTTGAGAAAATCATTTACTTTTAAGTAATATAAGTACATGAAAAAGTTCATCGTGTACATAATTCTGACAAATTTGACATAATTTATAAGCTCTTTTTAGTGAACCGGCTTTTTGAGCGGCTCGCTCTTTTTTGCCCACCTCTAGTTCTGAGTAAATTATGTATACGTGAATGTAAGTCTTGGAGGTCTAATTATGAAGTTCATTTTCAAGTGTTTATAAAGCATTTCCTCAATACGGTGAGGAAGGCAAAAACACCTTTGGATTGGTAGGCAAAAATGCTGATATCTTCTTAATGGTGCTTACGTCAAATTGTCAAAAATAAATAAAAAAATTCCACAAAAATTTGCTGATTTTTGCAGCAATTTTCTTCAACTGTATTTTAAGTAGAAATTCGAATAAAAATACAGAACATTGTTTATAGGATCCCTACACAGAAAAAAAGTGTAAATTTACTCAACACGGAAATTATGAATCACATGTAAACTCAGTTGATGTAAACTTCAGATTAAATTCAATCGTCTGTTTTACATAAAATCGCATTTAAATTTAAATGATTAATGACGTGCAAAAGTGTTTAAGTGTAACATTCAGAATTATTTTTTTTCTTTGTAGCTTTGAATTGACGTGAAATTTTGAGTAATTTCAACTTTTAAATTGTTTATATTAAAAAGGCGTTTTTTTCAGAAGATTGCAAATTGCTAGCTTTAAACGATTTTTGATGTATAAAAAAAATATCCTTGCACAAAAATCTATCAATATCCTGGTAATCCGAAGGTTTCTGCGACATCGTGTTATTTATTTGTGTAACAATGGCACAGCAAAACATATTTCACAAGATGCCCCATTTCATAACAGTATCTAAAAGGTTTTTATCGGGTTTTGTCCGGACTGGGAGATTTTCCTAGGCACGACTGCTCAAAGAACATGAAACAAAACAAATCACTCACTCACACGCAGTCCTCCCCGGGTTGTGTGTTCCACTATTCATAACATCGAGAAAAAAAGACAATGTTTTATGTCACACAACAATCCTTATGTTTAGGGTGGTACTGAAGTTTTAAAAAGCATTTATTTTTTTACAAGATTTAGATTTAGATAGCAGAAAAACGAAATAATTATGAAATTATCTCTGTAAATTGAGCGATCAGAATTGTTTGCGAATTTCTAATTTATGGTTTTTTTTTCAATAAAATAAACTAGAAAACCTGCTGAACTGGCAACCCTGCCCCACAACGAACTTCCTCTAGCTAGTTTTTACCCATTTACTTACAAAACATAACAAAGTGATGCTGCCGAAAGAACCTCCTGGACCCGCCCGGGGTCCATCTCCGGAAGATCAATCCGAGTCCAGGCCAGCCATTGTCTTTACGCAGAATGTTTAGCTCGCGCTCCGGTTGATCTCTTATACACTTGTGCGGACACAAAAGAAACCGGGCAGCACCATGCATGGACCCCTCGTCCACCGAAAATCATCCAATGGGTACGTTTTTAACTCGTTTTTTTTAAAGACCTGCTTGGCACTACAGCGACGTACGTACAGTGCGTCTGACGACGTCTCATCTGGGACGTTGTAAACCATAATTATCCACTTAGGCGGTGGATGAACAAAGGGCTTTGCGGGGCGATTTATTTTCTTGTACCAATATTATGCTCGGTGCGGCGCATATACATTAATACTAAGTTTCGAGGGGTCCAGCAACGGTGTAATCTATAGAGCTGTCAAGCCGCGAGCCTCCTAGCATTTAAGCGAGCATATCATCATCGTCAGCATCGGCGAGAGAAGGGCAAGTCTGGAGTGATGCTGTGAAGAAGCTAGTTTTCGGTAGCTGCTACTGGATATGGGGCGTAATAGAGACATTAGGGCATTGATAGCTGAGAAAATAGGTGGGTGGAAAGATGCCTTATTGAGGTGTTCAGGAAAAGGCTGAACATTTCTAATTCATCAAGATCTAGGTCAAGGCTTTTTGAAATGTTAGGCCCCAAGGGACCTGACGGGTTCCGGAATGACAAGGGAGAGTCTAAACACGACAGCATGGCCACAGATTGCTAGCATTTTGGGGCCATACTTGAGCAACAATCCAAAATAAGACAAATAGGAGTAAAAAATTTCCGAGGACTTCGGATAACCGAGTCTGGACTGTATTTCGAACTTCAACTTCCATAAACATTGCATCAAAACGATACCCAATGTGCCAAAACTCACCTCACAGACCGTGTCGACGTTCGGATTTCGGACAGGTCGTTCGGTTTCGCACTCTGTCCAGCCCAGACCACTCTCTTGGTGGTATTTCTTGCGGCCAGAACCAGTCCCGCGAATTCTGGTCTGAGCGGCATGCAAGCAGTCAGGCAAAAAAGGAACTCCTTCTTTAGTAGACCTGCGGCACCAGAAGGCTGATGATAACATTAAGGTCCAGCCCGCGTGATGTGGTGAAGCACATAACTCAACACAGGACGGCGAAGAATGAAGAGGAGAGCGCGCACAGGTTCAGTTCAGAGGGGTTTGTTGTTTTTTTCTGGAGGTCTCTACCACAGAACCACGCCGTATCGGGCCTTGCGCGAGCGGTTCTTAATATGGGCTATTCATTTCCGAGCGCGGCGGCAATTGATTAGATTATATCTGCTGTCAATCGGTGCTGGTGGTGGAGTCCTGACTTGACCATTGGGAATTTTTGGCGAAACTTTGACGGTGCAGATGCCCCGTCGAGAGGTTTCGAAGGTAATTTGAAGCGCGCCAAACTATGTGTGTGTTATGTTAATTCACCCTAATTGATGTGACGGGTGATAGCAGCGTTTCGGAGATTGGAGATAGATTTAATTTGACTGAATTTGGGCTCTCAGAGTGATCCACTTCTTCAAAGGGGTTTTTAATTGGCTTTGAGCTGTTTAATTAAAAATAACTATACGATATGCAAAAAAATGTGAAAACGTGTATATTTTTGTTTTTGGAAAGTACCTATTAAAAGTCTCCCGAAAAAAAAATCAAGTTAAGGGTGCACAGCAACGAAGGAAGTTGTTGTCTTATTATTCCAAAATCGTCAAACTTACGGGCCCTACGGGCCCAATCCTTCAAAAACGGATTTGAAAAATTAGTCAAACTTTGTTGTAAATTACTTTGTGAACAGTACTTTAGGGAATGAAGGAAAAATCATATCGATAGTTCCCGTAGTTTTGAAGATACTAAGATGTCTGTAACAAAAATATGGGTGCAAAAGCTCTGGTTGATGTGTACCGTTAAAGCCATTTTTAGGTCGAGTCCACGAGCAGGGCACATTCATCTTCAAGCCGCGGTATCCGTGACCGTGAAATGTGGTTTAACCGTGAAATGCCGCGAATTTATAAGTAATTTATTGTAAAGTTTCTTCTCATAGTATTTAAATACAGTCCAGACTCGATTATACAAAGGCCTTGGCAAAATTTCACTTCGGATAATCGAACCACAAAAAAAAATTACGTTGTCAACCGGCTCCGTGGCTTAATGGTTACGGCTTTTGCCTCACAAGCAGAAGGTTCAGGGATCAAATCCCGGTCGGTACCTTTGAAATTTGGAATCAGGAATTGGAACAAAAACGAAACTGAATCAGGTGGGAATCGAACTCACACCTCTGGATTGATGGTCTGGGACTCTAAACAGTCGGCCATCTGAAGGTTATAAAACATGTTGTATTCTTCTCATATTAAATACGCTCTGATCCCTGATTTGCCTGAAGGGATTGGGAGTCTTAAGATAGATCAAGGATCCGTCTGGTGCTTGCTTCTATGTTAAGGCGGGGCCGGACAATGCCCAACGACCTCGGAATTGGGCCGCTAGGATCTCTGCCATTCTGAAATGGGTCGTTGGAAGCAGCGCGAGGGCTATCACCACCTAATACCCGGGACTGAGATAAGTTGTATCAGCATATTCGGCATATACAAAGTCTGATACAAATTATACTTTCCCATAATTTCGCTACCGGTTAGCGGGTATTGGATTGGACCACACACACACACACACACACACACACACACACACACACACACAAAAATTACGTTGTATTATTTTTGATTGTTGATCTAAAGAATGGCCCCTAATCTACTGTAAAGTGAATTAGAATTGTTATATCCTAGATGGCGGCCAAAATGGTGGTGATGAAAAATTGAAAAAATGCATTTATCAATTTACTGAATTATCAACTTAAATTGATGTTAAAAATAAGTATTTAAAAAAATTGTTCGTCATTTGATTATTCGGCATCGTAAATTTAAAACTATTTTTTTTTCACAATGTTTTACGAATTGCACAAAATCGATTGTAAATTTATTTAAATATGCCTTGGTTGTATCATATATACCATGGATAATATGTGGATTTTAAAGCATATATAACAACTAATCATTTTTGTTTTATTACATTAAATCATAAAAAAAAATTAAAAAACTTTATTGCAAATTTCAATCAACGAATACGTGAAGCAGTCTCTGTAAAATGTATTGAATAGTGACGAACAAATTGAAACATAAATGAAATGAAAATGTTAATGTTAATTCAAAATCAAGTTTTTAATTCAATTTGTTTTACAACTCAATTTTTTTTAAATAATTTGTAGCTTATTGCAATTTTTTTTATTAATTGCCATAATCTCCCTTTTGCTGAAAACCATGACAAAAACATTTTTTTCTTCTTTTGGTAAAAACGTATTTTGTTTAGAATGTGCTTCGTTTTGGCAATATTATAGCATATTAAATTTCTAAAATCTCAATAAAGGTAGGATAGCTGTATTGTAGCTAATGTAAATCTTGAAAAAAAAATATAAGCGAGCTAATATATTTTGTATTTGTTTTGCAATTAATATTCAATGTCTGGAGGTTAAATTTTGTATCATGAACTACTTCTAACCTTTGCTAAGTTTTCCATTAAGAATTTTTCTTTAAAAACACATTTTTGCGTCAATTTCGAGCAGATTTTAGTACCGTGAAATACCAATGTTTTGAAATTGGCCTCAGCAAAATTTCTTTTTTTTTGCCATGAAAATCACTAGACCTCGACCTCACAAATCCGCCTGAAATTTTCAAGGTTTTTTGGTCAAAAATAAGCACTCTTATTCAACATAAATAAGCCCTCTTATTCAACAGGAAGTGGGGCGAATTGATACACAAAGTTTAAAGGTTCAACGCGTCAAAAATCTGAAAATTGCTGTAACTAAGGCAAAGTTAAATACAATTTCAAAACTCAACAATTTCCTGAAAGGACTGAAAAACCTCCCAATTGGTAATATCTGAAGGAAGCTATAAGCATTAAAGTAAAAAATAGCACCATTTTAAAACTCAGTTGAAAATGTGTTCCATCGCTATATCAACTCAATTCGTGGAATGGTTCAAAATTTTCGAAATTTCGTCTTTTTTTAATATTGTTCATCCGACTTTTGGTCTGTCTACTAACATTGAGTCCAAAACCTCCCTACAAACATATATACCACTAAGGTGACGCAGGGATCCTTGCGCACTTTAGATAGGTGTTTACTAACATTCCTTCCGTTCCCCAAAGGATAGCTTGGACCCATTTTTTTGTCCCAAATTTCGGTCCTCAATTTAAAATCAACTATATCAAAGAAACTATTAATTAAATTTAAAGTGTTAAAAAGTAAAACTAATGTGAAATTTTGTCAACCTCTAGAACTTTTTTTATATGTAATAGTCACGACTTGAATTTCAAAAGGGCTTTAATCGAGTTATTTGAGCTTAATTTGAATACTTGTAGAACACTTTTCTATAGACAGTCCCCAAACCTAATGGAGAATCCAACTATGCAAAATTGCATAATTGGATCGAAGGAATCATCCAAATTAAAAGAATACAAAAATAATAATATTTATTTGTGAAGTTTTAGAGAACTGCTCAATATGTTCACAGAATATCATTTTTATTACGGCATTTACTTGCCGTTTTTGGCATCAACCAAACTTATTTGATATGCTTGGTTTCGGAGGATTTATCAATAATCACCTGATGTAAGAAAACGGGATGGCACTCTATAATTATTTTCAGAATTTTTCAAAATAAATTTATTATAAATAAATTATTTATTGCTTCTAACCATGCGTTCCCATCCCTTCTGCAACAAAGTTGTTTAAATTCGCTGTGCTGAACAACCATCAAACACACCTGTAAATCCGTTGTAAACCCGTCCCTTTATTCATCCACGGCGGGACAGGACAGAGCCTTCTCCGTATCGTATCTCTTGTCTCGCATGACAAGTAGCAATCCTCGCGGAAAAATGGACGGCCCCTTTGCAAATAAAGTGCCTCCTTTTCTGCGCGGTTGACTCTCGAGAAAATCGTCATCATAAATTTCTCCTTCCTCCCCATTCGCAGTTTGTGTGTGTCTTTCTTAGTGTGTGGAATTCGCGCTGTTATTATTTCTTCAACTCCTCTCGTCTGTTGTTTTTTCCGTCTCTCATCATTTTCATTCTTTTTTCCCACTCATTTTCGCTCTCCTTTCGGCGACGACGACGAATGAGTGAGCCGCCGTGTGGTGTTTCTTCCCGGTGGTGGTGTTGCTGTTGGTATTATTAAATATCTTAATTTAACCACCGCTCGCGGATCACACGGATAAGGCCAACCAGAACAGTCGCAATCCGTTTGGAAACTTGGACTTTCTCGGGTTTTTTTTTTGTTTCTCTTTTTTATTCGTGAAATTTTTAGAGCAATTTGGTAATAACTGTACAGTGATTTTTTTTGTCATAAATACCAAAACGATACAGTCCAGACTCGATTATCCGAAGGTCTCGAAAATATTTCTCTTCGGATAATCGAATCACGATTTTTTTTTCGTTGTGTTATTTTTGTTTGACGAGCTTAAGTAGAATTTTTAAATCCAAGATGGTGGCAAATGAATATTGAAAAAATGCCTTTTTTTATTTTATAGGCAATCAACCAATCAGATTTGAATAAAATAGGGTTGCAGAACTCTAATTTGATGTTAAAAATAAGAAAAGATTTTTTTGTTCTTGATTCGATTATCCGAAGTTCCATACACACCTTCGGATAATCGAGGCTTCGGTTAATCTGGACTGTAGGTCCAATTAATTATCAGAAATAAATATTTGTTTCAAAGTTTAAAAAACACATTTGTTGCTTGATAAATGCTGTAATAAAGCACAAAATATTGAATAATTGTTTTTAGAGTTTTCAAAGCTTAAATACCTGCAAGAAGTTTGCAAACTTTCATAACGTACAACAATACTTTGCAATAACTTGTGTATCTTTTTAATATAGTAGGTGTCTAAATTTTATTATGCAAGAGCTTAGACTGGTACAAATTTTATTTAAAATTTTTGTAAACCCCACCCCCCTTCCCCTTTAAAGTTTTCCTAAAAAATCATGGGACAAGAAAAAATATTTTTTTTCAAAAAACTTCACATTTTCTACGGAAATTTAAGTGTTATCAGCTGAAATCAATTGCATTCACATACGTTTAGAATCATTTTTAGCTTGTTTGGTTGCTTTAAAAATCTTTTGAATTTTTGAAATTTTTCAATGTTTTTAGTATCGCAAAAAGTTTGTTTTCGCTATATTTTTTTTGTTTTCGTCAAATCTTACATTTTTTGAAAACTGATGATTGCATGACAACTAAACTAGTGTAAAATGCATTTTAAACCACTTTTTGTATTAAAACTTTGACACTTTGGCTTGTTATTTAAAATTTTATTATTTTTTTTGCCCCCATCTTGACCTCGGCCAGAGCCGAGGGACAGAACCTTTGAAAAATATTTGCATCGACCTTATGAATTAGTCAAATTGATGAACTATTCTTGTGACCTTTAACATATTTATATTAAACTTTAGCCTATTTGTTTTTTTTTTGGTTTTTTATATTTATCCTGACATATTTTTTATTTGTCAAGTGTTTTCTACATTTTTGGATAAAAACTTAAACCATTCCTCGCAAGTTGCAACAAAGTGTGCCAAAACGTAATTTGAGTTAAAAATATGACCAAATTGTTCTCACAAAAAACATTTTTTAAATAACACGAAACAAGTTAAATAATCAAACCCAAGATTAAGAATGTCTACAAATTTAAGAGTTCTCCTTTCCAAAACTTTGATTGCAGCCCATCTAGAGGCGAAGTTGGGTCAAAGTTTAAGATTTTTGCATTTACAAAACGTCAAATTTTCGGATCTTCGGATAATCTAATCAATTTTATTTATTCTCTTATTCTTAAGATCAAATTTTAATTCAGCCAATTCAAGTGGTTAAATGCTTATTTCATCACCAAATCAATGTTTTAATAATTCACCATCGCAATATTGGATGTCGTATTATCAGATTCCATAAAACTCAAAAAAAAAAATCAAGGAGATTTACAGATTTCGCTTTGATATTGCAAATGTGCTCAATAAATTGTTATTTTTAACTGTAATGATAAAGATTTTAATTTTTTTATATTTTCTCATTTTTTAGGATTTAAATTTAAATTTTTAGTAATTGTTTTGAAATAATTTGTAAATAAATGTAGAATTTTTAATATTTTTTGTCATATTATGTAAATCTATTTTTCGCTCGCTTTAATTTGAAATTTGATTGCTTCAAGCATAAAGTTCACAAATTTTAAAGTGACTTCTTGCAAAAGATTAGTTCCAATTCAAACTCTAGCTTCTGGAATATCTCAAACGGTTTATAATTAAATCACCCCAAACCTAGACCGCACTCTGCATAATTATCACATCAACCAAAAATTCCGTTGAACCAATCAAGCCCGCAATATGAGCTGCTGCTGATCCCTTTCGTCGGCGGTTCAACAGGCGGTTCAGTCAGTCCTGAGTTGGTCAGACCCGACAGTTCCAACGATGCGCAACAGTTCCAGACCACGCGGATCAATCTATCTTCCCACTAAATTGAGCGATAATCGTGTGTCGTTTAGCAGATGATGATTTTTTTTGGTTTTTTCTTCTTCGAGGGACTCACGAATCGTTTTCTGCTCTGAATATTTCCGCTTTGTTTTTTTGCTTGGTGTTGCTGTCTGATATCCCAGTTATCCTCTCGAATCACTCGATCATCAGAAATTCCATGGGAGCAGCAAAAAAAAAAACTGGCAAAATCGTCGACGATCTTCGCCCCCACACTCTGGTGCTCACGAGACTTCAACCTCGTAACTCTCTAAAAGAGAACTTGAGTTGAAACAGGGATGGGAAATATACTTATCGAATAATGATAATAAGCTAGACTTCCAGGCAAATCAATTATTTGATATTGAGAATTAAATTATTATTAAAAAATACATTCCCAATTATTTTTGTTTAGGTTAATATTATTCAACTAAAATTTAGTGTTTTAAATATAATTTTATATTATTATTAAAAATTGCGATGATCTTCCCATCACTGGTAGTCCCGAAAAGTGACGACCCCCGTCCAGAACGTGAGGTCCTCACCCGATATTTCGCTGGACACACGTCGTATATCTTGTTTCGATCGCCAGCCACGGTTCTTCCTAAATTATACCGAACTGTTTTCCTTGGGCGACTCGCGAGCTTAGTGATGAGGGTCGAACTTCAAAGCAATTAAATTGTTTAAATGGAACCCCAGAAGAAAAAAAACCGAACGAGCGCACCCAAAAGTCGACAGGGAGCAAGTCGGGAGGAAAAAAGGCAAGCCTTTTTTTCTTGAATACATCTATTTTATGATTCCAGTTTCGAGAGTTGTCTTACTATTTTGGTGTTCTTTGTGGTCTTTCTTCTTGGCTGTTGCAAATCTTGCGCGACTCTTGCATTTCGTCAACTAATGGGGTGAAATGGCAGTTGTTGCTAAACTTTTAGTCGAATCACCCTTTTATTTTAAATAAAATTGCTGTTTTACAAACTAAATGCTAAATTGAGCAATTCTCAACGAAATCGTTTTTTTAAATTTATTTTTATTTTGTGTTTTTTTTTTCATCTGGCTGAAACTTTTTTGGTGCCATCGGTATACCCCAAGGAAGCAATTTTGCATCATTAGTTTGTCCATATAATTTTCCATACAAATTTGGCAGCTGTCCATACAAAAATGATAAATAAAAATTCAAAAATCTGTATCTTTTGAAGGAATTTTTTGATCGATTTGGTGTCTTCGGCAAAGTTGTATGTATGGATAAGGTTTACACTGAAAAAAATATGATACGCGGTAAAACAATTTTGGTGATTTTTAATTTCACTGTTTGTCACAAAAACTTGATTTGCAAAAAAACACTATTTTTTTGTTTTAGGAGACATCAAATGCCAACTTTTTTTTAAATTTTGATAAAGTGCACCGTTTTCATGTTAAAGCTATTTTAGGTAACTTTTTTGAAAATAGCAGCAGTTATTTATTTTTTTAAATTAGTGCCCATGTTTGTCCACTCGAAAAAATATTTTTGAAAAGATACGACCCTTGGTTGCTGAGATATTGCCTTGCAAAGATTTAAAAACAGGAAAATTGATGGTGCCATTGATTAAACATTATTTACAAAAAAAAACATGTTTGCATAGCGAGTTGTCCTAATTCTAAAAAAAAAATTATTAAAGTCTAAATTAAAAAAAAAATTGTTGGAAATTTCCGTTTCACGGGATTTTTATTGCCCCGAAAAATTGAACGCTCTACATTGACCTAATGACCTTAAATTTTGGCCTTTTGAAAGAAAGACAAAATCTAAAACTGTTGTACAAAGTTTAATTGTGCATGTAAAAACGAATTCATAACTCAAACCGCACGATTTAAATCATAAAGGGCTTATTACCAAAATGATCACTCTTGATCAAATCCAAAAACAAAAGAAGAGAGGAAGAAAAAACGATCGGATGTATGTAATCATCACTCACATCTCATTTGCCATCAGTTCTGCTCTTTTGACCGTACGAGTTGGGCTAAGGTCTTGGTTCTCCTGATTCGACTCAGATATTCTCAACACTCTGGCGCTGCCGCTTGATTAGGCCCTTGCGCCTTATGTTATGTTGTGTTGTGTATTTTAATGTGTTTTTAACATCTCCTCACTTTTCATGCCTCAATTTGGTGTGATCTGATGTGTGTGTGTGTCTCTTTTGCGCTTGGTTTTCCTCCCGGTTGATTCCGGCCTTTATGTTGTCCGGTAATTGGCCCAAATCGTCTTGGGCTAAATTATCATTTATAATTGTGTTAACCAAACTCTGTTGACGCGCTCGCGCTCGCAGGTTGTCCGGTGATTTTATCTGCCCTCATTAGGAGCCATGAAGTGAAGAGTTATGTTAATTACAAACCATAAAAATGTATGCAAAGTGGGTGCAACTTTGACAGTGTTGAAAACATTGTCACGGAATGGGTTTTTCATATCCGCTATAAAATTTGAAATGAATAAAATCAATCCTCACAATTGTGTTCAATATCAAATATCCTGTTTCATTTCAAAGCCTTGTCTGTTTGTTGTATGAATACTGAACGATTGGGCACTTATTGGCAGACAAAAAAAAGCACCATTCTACACGTAAAACCAATCGAGGAAAAAAGTGAACAAAATGCCGTGGCCAGAATATGTTGGCCAAAGAGTCTTGTCATGTGCCGACCGGCTCTTTTTTGTTGAACTAACTATGGTTCGGTAGGTTTTAATTATTCACTCAATTTTCCCGATGCGCTCAATACGCTGCCATAGGTGAGATGAATTTTTTAAAACCGGGATGTACAGCGTCGAAAGCCTCTTGATGGATTTTGATAGCATAGACATAACAGTGTAGAGGAGAAAAAACCATGTGAGTAAGGCCAGTAAAGCTATGCTGTCTGTTGTGTCGAGCAAGTCTAGCCGTGCAACACTTTTAAATGTTGCGCGACAATTTTATATGTTGCAGATAGAGTGCGTACTAAATCTTGATAGGAATAATTTTGAAATGTTTTTTTTGCTTCAAATATATGAATGAAAACTTGTATCATAATCACTAGCGTGCCCAGCTCTTTGAGGAAGGTGGGGCAATAATATGCACGTTTTGAAAAATACGTCATTTGTGGATACCCCCTGACCAAATTTAGAACAAATTTCTGTGGATGGTGGGGCAGTTGCCCCATGTTGCCCCACCCTGTGCACGCTAGTGATCATAATGATAAACTAAGACTTTTGGAAAATTTTATGAAAAATTCAATTGTAGATTTATTAACAAATGGATAGTTCAAATGAAGAACGTTTGGCATAAATTAGCTTAAGCTTAACAATTTAAACATTTCTCCATGAAGGATAAAGCTAGGGTAATTTTAATATTTTTTTACTTTTATTTATTCTAATGCATAATGAACACATTGTGGAATAGATCTAAAATGTGAATAAAACATCTATTTTTTAAGCAACCACCCTCCAACGTGAGACATGCTTCTGCAACACAGCAAGGGTTCAAACCTGTATATCGGTTCCATTTATGATACATAGATGGACCAAGCTTTCATGTCACGCGATCGTGATGTGTTGCGTGACGAACCATCTCGTTGCTACAACGGATTCCAATACCGTACTTTAAAAACAAAAAAATATGGTGGAGAACTTCAGAAAGCTGATTGAAGTCGGCGACTTTTGTTAAATTATTTTAAAAGTTTTTGAATAATGTTAATGAAAACATTAATGACACAAATTGCTAACGTTGATTGCACTTGAGTTTCCATTGAAAATTTGTTTTTTTAAATATTTTTTGCACCCTGATTTTACAGACCGATTTTAAAGGGGGGGAGGACAATTTAAATAAAATTTATACTAGCCTAACATGTTATTTATTTATTTTTAAAAGGGGTTCAATCGAATAAAATGTTTTGTTAAAATTCGTATCAGTAGAAGGATTTTTTTGATTGATTTGGTATCTTCGACAAGGTTGTAGGTATGGATGAGGAAAATGATGCATGAAACAATTTTTGTCACCAAAAAAAAAATCCTAAAAGACACTTTTTATAGCATGTTTCAGGAGATATAAAATGTATTTTTTTTTCAAAAAATTCTAAAAAACCTTTGAGCAGGCTTTTATTTTTTTTTGCAACAATAAAGAGTTTTTGAAAAAAATGTATGAAAAATTATGATTTTATTTTTCATGTTCAATAAGATTTGAAATGAAAAAGTAATCTTGGTTAAATTTTGATAAAGTGCGTCGTTTTCAAGTTTTAGTCATTTTTTGAGTATTTTTTTAAAGTTGTCCTGTTTGAAAAAAAAGAACATATTTTTTGGAGGTTAAGGAAATTCCCATTTTGAAACACTTTTAAACACCTCGAGATATTCAAAAAAGAGAGCTAATGGGCAACGCAAAGAAAATCAAAAATATTTTTATTTTTGATGTTTTTTATTCTTTGCATTGCTACATCTTAGCAACAAAAGGCCGTTTCTACAAAGTTCAAATAAGCAAAATGACAGCGTTTCGAAAATGTATTTTTTTTATTGACAAACATGGGAAATATAATTAAAAAATAATAAAAACTACCTCTTCAACAAATTCATAACTTATTTGAAAATCTAGGAAAGAAAATCTTTTATTTTAAACTTTATTTTTAGAATTAAATTTAGGACAATGCATTGCAACGCCTGTTCGAGTGGCACTCAAAACTGGTTATCTGGAAATCAGTATTTGTTGTTCATATCTTATAGCAAAAATGATGCAAACGTTCGTTAGGAATTTGCAATCTGTTATCAGTTCCTGTGTAAGCGAGGGGGAATTTCGCTACTGATAATGAAGTGATACATTTTGACGAGAGGTAGAGAGGGAGTGCAAAAGAGGTATACAATTTCTACGACAAGTTGCTGAGAATTGAGGGTAGCTTCGCATTAATGCGAAAAGAGAATCATGCCAATTATACACAGGGTGTGTGTTACTCCTTAAGAAAACATATGTTTCAAACATGAAGTGATACTGTGAAACGCACGTGACACTTCATTTTTCGCGCTAATTATTTATACTTTGTAGATCGGGAAAAACAAGTTATTTCCATTTTTAAACAAATATTTGATTCTTCCCAAAGCTTAAAAAAAATCAACTAAAAAGTGATTAGTTCTAAGTCTTTTTCAAAAGTTTGTCAACCATACGCTAAACGATCCGAGCCAGACAGCTGTCTCTTTGAGTCGCTGTGGCACCAGGTCGCGACGCGGTTTCGTTCGTACGGCGACTGACGTAATTCTGGCGCTTGGATGTGCAACGAACCCCACAGAAGATACTGTTGGCTGCAAATGACAGGCACAAACAAAATTTTGCTTTTGAGCGTCACTTCCCTGGTCGCTAATTGTAGTGTTGATTTAAGAGCATGTAGCTATTTATAGGAAAATCAAACACAGTAAAAACAGTTTAAAACCTATGTTTAAATAGTAAAAACGTGACGATATGGAGAAGTGTAAATTTTAAAGTAAAGAGAATTAAATTTCCTACATTTTTAACTGTGCATTTATCTCAGCTGATTGAACTTGCACTTGGACCGTAGCTAACATATAGATATAAGCGAATAGCCGCCAGGTGACATCTCGAGCAAATTATCATGTTTACTCGCGTGAGACAGATGGACACACCGGCGGCCATTCATTCATAAGTTTTGCTGTTGCATGTTCTGCCAGACACCGGTCACGTATACCACTATACTAGACAGCAGAGAGGGGGTTCTCCCTTCCTGACGCTTGGCGGCTGAGACCGGTTTTGCGAGCATGAATCATGATCATTTTCGCAATTTCGCAAAAATATTAACTCACTATTGCGAGGCAAGAAGAACGCGTTTGGAGGTTGCGGAAGGATTATTGGTTTTGTGAAGATTCTTTTTTATAGTTTTAAGTAAAATACATCACCTGATTTTTTATAACATTATCAAACCTTTTATATTGATTATGCTGACGAAAAGTCATTATTAATGAAATTTTGTCAGTTTTGTATTTTGACATTGAATTATCTGAGCAATTTTAGAAAGTTTATTTCATTAAAAATGATTTTCATCATTTTTTTTTTTATAATTTGAACATTGGAATAGGCAACAAAGCGTTATTCTACATTCCAAAATATCGAAATAGATTTTTTTTTAAGAGCAGTAAATTTAAAAAAAAAACTTCAATTTTTAACATTCAAAATCGAATTAATAGTTTTTAAAAACTCGAGAGTTGAAAATAGTGCACAGCAAATAAAGTAGTAATCCAGCTGCGTGTAAAAGGCCTGGGTGTAATATAAATTTTGCATTATTTTATGAAATTCTGTGTAATATTACACCCTGAAATATGTAGCCCATCAGTATGGGAAACCTACTTGACTGAAATGTCAAGCTCATATATGCGTTTATCCTTACAGCTTTTCATCGGTCTGATAGCCGAGCGGGCTAAGGCGCCAGTCCTGACTGTTGGTGCTGAGTTTGAGTCCCATCGGTTGCAACTTTTTTTTGTGTTTACAAAAATTGTACATGCAGCGTGTAATATTAAGTGTCTTTTTTGACGAAGGTGATGTGCATGCTTTTGCATGCGATTTTACCATCGGATTTTTTGCTGTGTGGGCTCGTTAGATGAAACTGAGAAAAAACAATTTCCCACAAAATTTGAACATTTGGAGGCTGTACCTTAGCAACCAGCAACCTGATCAAAACATAAAATTGACGGATATTTTCTAAGCTTTTCGAAAATTCTTTTTGGCACCAGCCTTGCCATCAAATAGCCAAAAAAACTGAACATTTTTCAAACAAAAATTACATGAAAATGCTTATTACTCGTCTTATTTTGCAGAAATCTCCAAATCGATCAGAAAATCTCTTCTAAAGATACAGATTTTCGAGGACAAAAAGCGCAAAGGAAGTCGATTTGCGAAAAAGTATAGAATTACTCTATTTTTGAAAAGTAACGTTTATTTCCATTTCTGAAAAATTATAAAATTGAGATAGTTTTCAACATTTGTTTTGCAGTACGAAACAAAATCAAAATTTTAAAATCATTTTAAAAGTGTCAAATCGAAACGTAAAAATAATTTTAAGTTGTAAAATAGAATTCTCGAACTGTAACCGTTTATAGATTTTTCACTTCTAATTTGTTATTTTAAATCTGTAGTAAATCTCTCCCATTCTTCCAACGATTTAATAAAAAAAAAACTCCATCGCCAAATATTTACGAAAAATAGCGTCCTTTACATTATACGAGGCATAAAGTCTCCTCAAGTTAAGAAGTTCATAAATGGCCACAGGAACCTTGTTTTAAAACTTCGGTAAAGATTAATCAGGATTGTCCAGTAATTTTGGCACGTTGCATTTTAAACGTTGGACCTACTGTGACCGGTTTCAGGTGCCCCGGTGGATGAACTGGCTTTTTTGGTCAAGAAAAAAGGGCAAGAGTCGTGATATTTCATGATATTTCAAAACCAATGCATAAAAAGCGCAACATTTTTTTATTGTTTTAAAAAAAGTTTACCAAACTCTTCATTTGATCTTGGAAACAGTTCTTATGCTTAAATTTTTAAAAATCATTGAGATTGACGAGAAGAAGAAAAAAAAATCATGGTAAACTTTCATCTAAAAAGGGGTACATCTTTTATGTCAGAAAAAATGTGTAATTTTACCTCTGAAAATGTGTAATTTTACCACTATTCTGGTTTGATGTCGCTTTTTCAGTCTAAATTGAGGTAAAATTACATCATAAAAGAGGTAATATTCATCCTTCTAAAATTACACCTTCCAAATTAACACAATTTTTTGCTGTGTGGACCAAAAGGCGAGTTCTTAAAAACCCGCCTGATTTATGCCCAATTGATTTTTTTTTTCGAATTAAAATTTATCGCAAATTGCTTTAAACATCACTATAGTTATCCCTCTAATGCCCAATTTTTTTTTTCGAAAATGTTTATTTTTTCCTTGTTCAGGAGATCATTTTGAGCAACTTTTTTTCTACGAAAAACTTCACTTCTCTTGTTTTATGTTTTTCTTGTTTCATTTTTAGCATTTTAATTTGCATTTATCTTGTTTAGTTTATGTTTGTTTTTGGTAGTATTTGGCCTATTCTACCACCTCCTATCATTACATATTGCCTATCTAATTTGTTAATGTTTTTACAGTCACTTTTTTCAATTTATTGCTTGTTTTTCACATTTTCTGCTATAAAAGGGCACCATTATCATGTAAATTGCGAAAAAATGCGTAGAGGCATAGTCTGGGACACTACAAAAATTACTGCATACTTCTTTTTACTTAAAATATAGAAAATATTAGTAAAAACACAGCCAAAGTTGACCCCTAAAAAATGACATTTTGAAAAACATTGGCAAAGTCACATAAAACAAGTAAAACTTCCAACCCATACATATTCTGAAATTTTAAGAGTTCTTCTTTTCAATGCTTTTTAAAGATCAAAAATTGGTTGAGAAATGGATTTTTTGCGATTTTTTAAATCGAAGCCCGTCTAAAGGCGGGGTTGGGTTGTAGTTTAACGTAACGTCCTTTTGACCCTTTACTTTTGATATTTTTCCGTGCTGCTTCTTACAGTACGATTTTAGCATCTTGTATCGATTTTAACGCCTAAATAAAACCTCCTTTCTTGAATACTGCAGCGAATCCAAGCCGATTCAGCTGTTCTCCCTGTCCATTACCAACTGTCGAAGCAACGTGACCAATGTCACTCGAACATACAACATTCAAACCATCCCCGGTCACGGATCGCCAACTCCGCACCGCATCCATAAACAATTCAACAACAGTTGCTCAACATTTCATCATTCTCACCCAACTCTTTCTCCCTCTCTCGCTCTCTGATCGACTCGCACTTTACTTCTTTCTCTTGTGTTTAAGGTTTTACTCATTCAACCCAAAATGATGACGGGTGCTTTATAAAAACGAAATTCACACATTTTTTTTCTACAAATTTTAACGGAAGCACAGTAAAAACTGTAAAAAATGTAATAGATATTTTATTTGACTTGTAAATAAATAGTTAAATAGTTGATCAATTAATAACAAAGTTTATATTGATTGATCATTATATTTAAGGTAAAACACTGAATTCAAAAATTTCTAGAATTTTTACTGTTACCAAAAACACCTGATTGGGATGGCTACCGATGACGATGACGACCCCCCAAAAAACATGCCAAAGAGAGAGAGCGAAAACCCCCCAAATGTGAGAGCAAACGCACTTCAAACGCATCAACTCCCACAACTCTCCGGAATCGCTCTCTCACTTCTCTCTCCCGATCTCCCTCTCTGGGATACATTTTGGGGGAAGACCCCCCCATGCCGGTGGCCAAGGGGGGAAGTTCTGTGTATTTTCCACGAAAGCATGTTCCGCACACAAACACGCACACACCACGTCGAAAGGTCACCTTCAACAATCCGCGCCGCACCGAGGATATATTATTCCCTGTCGGTGGATAGCTCTTCAACGCTTCATACGTGCTTCATCGGTTCAACCGTACGGTCGAGTCTCGCTCCAGAGCTAGTGTTGAAAGTTTGTGGTTGGTCAACCCTATTGTTTGCAGAAAGTTCAAGCAAAAGTGAGTTTGATTTAAAAATGTTTTATTTGAACTGTGATAAAGATAAGATATAGTGGGGGATAGTTAAACAAATTTGGAAGAAATTACAAGTGAAAGTTATTTATAGACTTGAAGAGTCCCAAGTTTGCCCAACCTCGACCTTGTGTCCCAATTAGCCCTGCTCGAAGGGTGTTCTCTCAAAGTGACCTCTGAAGCTGATCATCCCAGTTTTCTTGGTTCCCAATTCCAGCCAAACCAAGCCAAGATGTCTCTCAAGTCGAAGCTGATGATGGAAATTGCCGAACCGATGACCTCGTCGGGCAACAAGGTCACCGTCGTCGGTATCGGCCAGGTCGGCATGGCCTGTGCCTTCAGTATTCTGACCCAGGTAAGCTGACCCCACAATTCTTGAATAATCAGAATCCTAATCCAAGTCCTAATTACAGAGCGTATCAAGTGAAGTAGCCCTCATCGATGTGAACGCGGACAAATTGCAGGGTGAAATGCTGGATCTGCAGCACGGTTCCGCCTTCATGAAGAACGCCCAGATCCAGGCCAGCACAGGTCAGTTACCCTGATTGCAACATCAAAATCGTCCTCAATTGGTTGATTGACCTCTGTTCTACGAAAGAACTTTCACTTTCCGTACAATCGGTCGACGACGACGACCGAGGTGTACCCTTGTGTGCCAATTAAGGGCGAAAGTAAAAGTTGGGACTGCAAATTGTTGTGACGAGAAGTTTTGTGCGCATGTTCCCTTCCCATGTGCTGGGCGGCGGCGGCGAGAGGAAGTTAAAATTTCCTACACTCTGTAGACTTGCAGTCGGTGACGGTCAAAAACGCGAACAGAAATGTGTGTTTGACCTGTTTGTATTTTTATTTATTTATCTTTTCTTTTTATAAAACTGGGAAAAGAACGAGGCGGCGCGCGATCAGTTTGAAGATCGTGCGCGGCGAGCGTCGTTCCCTGCTAGAAGTTGACTCAAGTATGGTTAGCTCGGGTGAATTTATTTGATTGCTCCAGACTGAAGCAAAAATCCAGCATGTGAGGAATTCAGGAGTGCTAAAACGGAGGGGATTATCAAGTGGGTACGCGTCTAAAGATTGAGTACAAACTTTTGAAAGTTTTGAACAAAAATGTAGAAAATGACTGGTATAATAGATATAATTGTTTTTATAACATATTTTGTTGTTTTTTTTACAACATTTTTGAAATTTAAAACATTACATCTTCAACTTCAAAACCTATTAGAACTTTATGTCAATAGAGACAAGAATCTTGTTTGTTTCATGGTAACATTTGTTGAGCTTGAAATATTGCCCAAAACAAACCATTGCTAGAAGAACAAACAGTATCGGGTATCGGCACTTGAAATAAGAAATCCTACTTGAACTTAGAAATAGGGTGCTTCAGAAAAGAAATCAAAGCATTGTTTATTTAGTTGCGTTTGTGTTTTTTTATGCCACCATTAATTCAAAAAAAAAATAATGAATTGATAAAAGATGATGAAATGAGTGACGTAAACTTTATTCAAAATATGCCCAAAAAACATGTTATCTGCCAACGCACAAATTTTCGGAAAAAAATGGGTAATTTTGGTCCCTGATCACATTTTTCGACGGTGAGAGTGATAAGACCCCTTTCATAATTCTGGTTTATTACTATGACACTTTTTCCGTGATTCCTAGCTCTTGTCGTGAATAGAAAGAAATTTCGTGTCAAACAGACTCTTATACGTGCTCAAAATTCAGAAAAATAAAAACGTGTTTTTCATTGAAAAAGTTTCAAATTCGCCATTTCTCGTTACTCAACTCATATTTAAAATACAGACTTTTATTTAACATTTAAACTTTTTGATTGCGTTATTTGTTGTCATTTATGTGTATTTGTCATTTTGGTGTATTTGACATTTTATAAATTGATATTCATCTAAAGTTAAAAAAAAACTCCATTGGAAATTGAAGGCCCCTAAAGGAGGTATTACACTAAATCACACTTTGCTTTAAAACACCTTTCGTGCTTGACAGTTTGTTTGCCATTTAAACTAGTTTTTTGGCAAACAAGTTAAATTGTATGCAGTTAATTGTTAAAGTTGATTTCATACGCTGGGGAGGGTGACAGTCTGCGAATGCTAAAATTTGAGTGGTTTAAACGAAGTTTGAAAAAGGAGGTATTAGACTACGGAAAACAAACAAACAAACTCGCACTTTTTGACATTTTGGCAGTTTGCCTGCCTGCATTTGTTTGCAGAAACATCAACCGGCATACATTTTGCTTTGTTTGCGAGTTTGCCGTAAACATGTATGCGAGTTTGTCAAACTGTCAAATACAAAAAAGTGCAAGTTTGTTTGTTTGGCGTAGTCTAATACCTCCTTAAGTGTTATAACTCCTTAAAATATTTAATCGATTATATTTCGATTTGTCGAATTTTGCACATTTTCAACAAAAAATAGAATTTTGAAGAATTCATGTAAAATTCAAACAGAACAGTTTTTTTAAAACAGGTCTAATTAATTTTTTTTTTTTGCTTTTTGGTTGTTTTTGAAACTGCCGAGATGTCGTCATTTCAAAAATAAAAAGGCCAATTGGAAAACAGCCAAAAATGTCACTTCCTCAATTTCAATTCTTCAAAATACTATCTCTCACCAACTATTTGTCCGATTTTTGATGTAAAATAATTAAAATAGTAAAAAAAATCTCAGCTATTTGAAAATAATAGCTTATGCAACAACTGGCAAAAAGAATCGCAACGAGTTGCAAACAACATTTTTTGCAATTCCGAAACTCACTCTTAAACTAGACTTTTAAGTTAAATGTCCATTAGGGTGACAAGATAAAATGAAAATTTTGGAAAATCGTAAGAGATACCCCTTGGCTCGACTCTTTAGTTAAAAATAAGTAACTGTGCCAATTTTGAACCAAATCGGTTAAAGGTTAAGGATAGCTTTGTATCGTTGAAGTTTGTATGGGAAAATTCGAAAAAAAATGTAAAAGCAAAAAAATCAAAATTCCGCCAAAAGGTAGCGTTAAATGTGTCGAATCATTGTCAAGTGTGATATTCTTATCTAAAATTGTATGACAAACAACTTTGTTGAAGCACACAAAACGATTCGAGTTAACCCTGACGAGTTATTAACGATTTAAAGAAAAAGTTTTTGTATGAAAGATTTTTTTTCACCAACTTCAACGATAAAAAGCGACCCTTAACCGATTTCGCTCAAAATTTTCACAGTTACTTATTTTTGCCTAAGGAATCGAATCAGGGGGTATCCCTGAAGTCGATTTGTTTTATGCCACCCTAATGTCCATGTGTTTGGTCAATTCACCGTTCAAATCAAAACAATATTGAAAAGTATTGCTTTTCGATACAAGTACGTTACAGTGCTTTTTTCTGTCTGAGTAATCTACCACTTAAATCTGATTATTGGTCTATTGTAGGATAACAGTGCTTAGGAGTAATCCTATTTGATTCTGTTATTTTTGGTATAGAAAAGTAGGCCGTAAACTATTTTCAGAATTAGGCATACATGGACACCAATTTTCAAATGCAATTTACCCAGTGCATTTTATCTAAAAAAGTAGATTACTTTTCGATTGCAAACTCGATTTTGCACTTTAAAATATTTTTTGCAAAATTGTGTGTGCAAAATTCATATTCCTTGAAAAAACTGTCCATGCTAAATAAAATAAAAATACGGCATTTGAGAATACACTTTAAAAAAAGTTCACCAAAAAATCGGTATTTTTTAAAGATTATATATAACTTTATTTCTGATTTTTCCTAATGGTCGATTTTTTTGAAGACACCAGTCAGAATATCCTTACCAAGCCAGATTTTCATAAACTGATTTTCTCGGTGAGCAATATTCTCCAAATGCTCTTGACCTTCCTCAATGCATAAAAATACTAAATTAACGCCACATCGCAGTTCAATTCTGATCAACTCAAAACTGTATCCAGTTCAGTTCAGTTCCATTCAATTTAATTCCCCACTACGTCACGACCGTTTGTATCACTCCCTAACCTTGACTTGATTCAATTACCGAAAAACGGGTCACGAACACGCGCGTCAACCTTCTAACCGACTCATTCACCAAATTCAAGTTCATTAAGCAACGACGACGCGACATCCCGTCACAATCAGCACAGACATGTCGGCAACTCTAGTTGAAAGATGTTTCCTTCGAGAACTTTCTCGAAACTGATAAGATTTTTTTTATCAGAAACACAATTGTTTGTTTTGGCAGTTGTTGGCAACTGTTAGAGACAGTTATAACTCAATTGATAAATTAAAAAAAAGTCTAAAATTTGATATTCTTTGTTCGTTGCGATGTCACAAATAGTTGTTGCGTGACGTGTTGCATACCGTGTCGCGCAACATACTGCAGCGCCTCTACTCGTGAAACAATCAACCTTCCCGATGTCGCACAGTGCGTAGCACAAGTCTGGTAACACATAATAAAATTTCGTTTCTCCCTATTTCAGATTTCGCCGTTTCGGCTGGATCTCGCCTGATCGTCATCACGGCCGGTGTCCGCCAAAAGGAGGGCGAGAGCCGGTTGAACCTGGTCCAGCGTAACTGCGACATCCTGAAGGGCATCATTCCGAAGCTGGTCGAGCACAGCCCGGACTGCATCCTGCTGATGGTGTCGAACCCCGTTGATATTATGACCTACGTGGCGTGGAAGATCTCTGGGCTGCCCAAGAACCGCGTCATCGGTTCCGGCACCAACCTCGACTCGTCCCGATTCCGTTTCCTGATGTCCCAGCGTCTGGGTGTGGCCCCGACCTCGTGCCACGGCTGGATCATCGGTGAGCACGGTGACAGCTCGGTCCCGGTGTGGTCCGGAGTCAACGTGGCCGGTGTCCGCCTGGCCGAGATCAACCCGAGCATCGGAACCGCTGATGATGATGAAAAGTGGGGAGAGCTGCACCACGAGGTCGTCAACAGTGCCTACGAGGTCATCAAGCTAAAGGGATACACTTCGTGGGCCATCGGTCTGAGCGTGGCCTCGCTGGCCTCGGCTCTGCTGAGAAACACTTACAACGTGCACGCCGTGTCCACGCTGGTCACCGTAAGTCGCTAACCTCAAAATTGCAACCCCAACAAATCTAATCCAATTTCATTTCATTCAATAGGGCGAGCACGGAATCAACGAAGAGGTGTACCTGTCGCTGCCCTGTGTCCTTGGCCGCAACGGCGTGTCCCACGTGGTCAAGCAAATCCTGACTGAGGCCGAAACCAAGAAGCTCCAGGAGTCGGCCAAGATCATGTCCGAGGTGCAGGCCGGCATCAAGTTCTAGGTTATGTAAGCCATTAACTGTGTTTAACAAGTTAGCAAATACTATTTATATTAATTAGCAAAAAAAAAAAAAACAAAATACAGTGAAAGGCCCCTTAAGCACTCACTCAATCTTTCTGACAGCACGCACACAACCATACACCAAAGTCATTGATGTTGTTTCCTCTCCAACAAAAAAACATGATCCTCTTATGTAGTCTATGATAGAAAGTATTAAAACAAATTGAAACTTGACCGTAAACAAAAACAAAACAAACAAAAATCTCTGTTAAATAAGGATAAAGAAGTGAAAATTTATCGATACAAGAAAAAACACACCCTACCTCGAAAGGCATTTACGATTCGCACTCACTCAATTCGGCACTAGGGCAGAATTGGAGAAAGAAAAGTTTGCTGCATAGTTGATGAACTCACAAAAGTCACTCGTTGAAGTATTGCTTCACAAATAAAATTAACTAAGCAAGGCTAAGTAGCGCTTTATTTTTTTTCTAATTCAGGTCAACCCGTTCGTTTCGAGCGGGTTCGATGCAGAACAGTGCATTTCAAAGTTTTAAAAACATAGGGTTTGAATGATTGCTGCGAGGACGGTAGAGAAGAGCACGGTGGTCTCGTTTGTCAAAGATTATGAAGGATTAGAAGAAAGAAAAAACACACTGACACACCATACACCTTGAATGAAATAGATGTGCAAAGATAAGCCAGAAATAAAGCATCTCTGAGTAAAAATAATCAAATGTTGTTTTTATCATTCCGAATCATTTCCAAATGTGTCTTCTCAGAAAATCTATTGACGCAGTCCATTCCTAAATTATTATTTTTCAGTTTGTGTTGCGCAAATGAAAATGTTGTTTCTAAATTTAACATTGAGCTCACATTTGAATTGAAGTTTTGACCTTACGATCGCGTTCCTAAGAACGCCCAAGAACGAGACGAGAATTGAATTTTGAAGATAAATGTTTAAAAAGGCGTTACAAATATTTTTCAAAGTGAAACTATGCTTTGTTATCTATACCTTTTTCAATTTTCCCTGCTTTTCCAAACCCGTGCAATCAACAAAGTTTAATTTTCCCATCTTCCCATGAATTTTCAGTATAAACAATCGATCAATTTTTAAAAAGCCATGCGTCTCCTTCAAATTATATGAGCCTAATGCAAACATATGGAGGTGCCAAGCTCATGTAAATTTTATTTGTGCCATAAAATGGGGACTAAACCAATCGCTCCCAAAAGGAACATAAAAATTGCTGTGCTCCCTAGGTTTTGATAACTTTATTTTTGCTTACAATCATATTACTCTCTACTAGCTCATGAAAATTGGGTCATTCTTCGCCAACTCACACAGCAGTTGCTCCGACCCCTCTTCGATTTGCGGGAAACTTTGTCCTTTGGGGTAATTTTTGTCCCTGATCACGAATTCGAGCTCCATTTTTCGATATCTCGTGACGAAGGGGTGGTACGACCCCTTGTTTTTTTTTTTTTGAGGATTCGAAAAAGACTTGTTTTTTTTCAATAAATTGCGGCTTGAAAAGGTGATAATTTGGACATTAGGTGTCAAAGGTACTTTCATGTAAAATTGAACGCCCGATTTGATGGCTTACTCAGAATTCCGAAAAAAAACGTATTTTTCGTCGATAAAAAAAAATAGTTCTAAAAATTTTGCCAATTTTTGTTGCTCGACTGTATAAAATCTTGAGACATGTCATTTTAAGAGTAATTCAATGTTCTTTTCCAATCTACAATAACCCAGATTTTTTTTTTCATTCAGAGTAGAGCGTCCAATTTCCCATCCCGGGATTTCCCGGAAAACATATTTCCCGTTTCCTGGGAAATTTGTAAATTTCCCGGGAATTCCCGAAATTCAAGCGGAAGTTTACATTTTCTAAACCTTTTGGAACCAATTTTTTGAAAATGTCTGAAAAAATGTTTACCATGATCAATGAGATGAAAATCGAATTGGTATCGTTAAATATTTTACATAGTTTTCCCGGGAATTCCCAGGAAATTTTTAACCCCGGGAAATTGAACGCTCTAATTCAGAGCGAGATTTTTCAATTTAAAACTTCGTGTTTCGTGTTTGCAGGGTTAATTTTATGAGTGTAATAATATTCCACGAAGTTGCATACATTTACAAAAATCGATTTCAGGTTTTTTTGTTGTTGAAAAAGTTGGTTGTCGTTGATCATGGCCGTTCAGGTCACCCAGGACAGACACGAATGCTGAAACAAAAAGAAACTTAAAAGAAACTTTTTCAAAAAAAAAATCGTTAAGTCGTGATGGTTACAAGCAAACTCCATATGTTTATATATCATTTTTTTTGTAAATTTTTGTTTGGTATACAACTTTGTAGAACATTGTTACACTCTTAAAAATAACCCTGCAAAGCTACAAAAAAAACACGAAATTTATAATGAAAAAAAAAATGTTCCTAATTCAAAAATGACTATTTTGCATATTTTTTCGATGCCAACCTCCGTTTTTTTTTTAATTTTGAGTACGCCATCAAATCGGGCGTCTAATTTTACATACGAGGTCCTTTTGAAACCGAATTCCAAAACCATCAGCATTTTATGCTGCAAATTATTGAAATACACGTATTTTTTCGAATGTTCAAAAATGGAAGGGGTCGGGTTCGGATTCGTGATCAGGGACAAAAGTTACCCCTTAGTAGAAAGTTTCACGCAAATCGACGAGGGGCGGGGCAACTGCTGTGTGAGTTGGCGAAGAATTACTCATATTGGGACCATGCATAAACCACGTGGACACTTTTTTGGAAATCTCAATATGGTCAATATGGGGACTTTATGTAAAATTGTCTGGAAAATTGATTAATGCATTCGGTTTTTGAAAATTTTGACGTTTAGAACACTTTTCATAAAAACAGTTTGAGTTAATGATTTTTGTAATTTTTTAAGGAGAGTTGCTCCATCCTGCATTTTTCGTGAGTCTTTTGCAACATCTTTGGCTATTTTCACAAACATTTTGAAAGATAAAAAAAATCGTGGGCTCACCTTCAAATTTGATTTTTAAACTAAAAAAAAATCTCATAGAATTGGCATATATTCTTTCAGTGAATTTTTTTTAGATAGCCGCGTCAAATTTCCTACAAGTTTGCCTTTGACCACTTTTTGATACGATGCAACGGCTTCAAGATACAGCAATATTTAAATTACGTAATACAAAAATATTGAAAATAACTTACGCCATTCTCAAATGTCATTCTCGAGTGTAACTGGCTTCAAATAAACAAAAATGAAGTATATAAGCGTAGGAAAACATGTTTATAAAGTTCCATAGAGTTATCTACGTGCGCGTGTATTGCGTGTACGTACACGAAAAAGATTGAGGTTAAAATTTGTACCGTCCAGCAAAACAAATGGCGTGCTAGTGTGCGTGAGCACGGGCTCAGATAACTCTATTGCAATCAGAGAGAATCGGGTACAACCGATTCCCTATTTGACATTGAATTTATCTTTTCAAAAGCAACATTGTTGTTCAAATTTCGAAAAAAATGTTGAAGATTTTGGAAACATTTCAAAGTTTACACTTATTATACAGTTTTTTTTTGAAAAGTTTAAAAATCAATGGAGCTTTCTGAGAAACGACTAATTTTATAGAATGGTAATCTGGCAAATGGAATTCTGAGAAATTTGGATACAATCCCACAAAAAGTAATTTTTACTAAGATATTAAAATGAAAAACCACCACCATGCACGATCAACACAGATACCACCGACCGGCGACATTCAAAATCAGCTGACTGATGCGGGATCGCGCGCGTGTGCTAATACAGAGCTAATACCAAAGGGAAACACACAAACCCATACTCACCCACACACACACGGGTCACACTTGCCGATCGCAACAGGTAACAGAAGCGCAGACGCAGCGGGAGCCAAAACAAAGCACGTTAATCGACGTCACCGGCTCAACCTAGCTGCAACAGCCCGAGTTTTGTTCGGATCAATCGAGGAGGGGCGCCATGTTGGAACATTTATTTGTTGAATGATTTTAATTTAATTTTTCAAGTTTTTTTGTGATTTCTGGTTTAGACTATTTCATGCTTTAGTTATTCGTTTAATATTTCTTGAGGAATATGACTATTTTTAAATAAATAAAAAATGAAGTAAATTTCTCTTCATCATAATTCCAACATGGCGTCCCGGTGACACACTCACACACCAAAAACAAACGACGAACCCGCGCACAGGTAAAACTCCCGATCGCACACAGCACAAAGAGTCACCTCAGCGATCGGTCGGCGGCTCAACTCCAGATCGTTCAGTATTCAAAGTGCGCTCGGTCAGACTCGACCAGTCCGGCTAGTCGTCGCGATCTTCGTTCGTCACACAGTTCGCGGAGAACGATCGGACTGTCTCGTTTTCGCGCGTGTACTCGCGGCTGGTGCTGTCCCGCTCACACCCACACACACACCCGATCGCGGTCTGGAGGCTTTTACAATATCAGGTTCTGTAGCAAACGCTGTTTTATCACGAGAGAGTGACGAAAAAAAAGCTTCACTGAAAAATTAGAATTTGGCGAAACTTCAACGCACGGTGACGGGGTGGTATTGTTTGTTTGTTTAAAAGTTTTTAAAAGTGGAACGCACGCACGCCGAAATCGGCGAATCGTCGCAACACGATCGGATTGCATTTTTAGGAAGTTCCAATCGAAGGCGAACACAATAGCGGTGAACGTGATTGTTGCGCGAAATTCAAACATCGGAAAACCGAAAATGTCACCGCTGATCCACTTCCTAACCGGAATGCCGTGATGACGATTGATGACCTGGAACCGAGTCCAAACTCAGAGTGAAAGAGTCGCGATCGTCAAATGCGATTCCACAGTGACACTGCTGGGGTAGACTTTGACGAGAGTCAAAACAAAAGCGAAAAAGTTCGCCACAACTGCGAATGCTAATGGTGAAATTGAGTCTAAATGTGCGACAACGGGGATCGACTAGGCCAGTCATGACGCGTTGATGGCAATGACGATGGTGATGATTATTGTAAACAGGTAACACCTGTGTGTACCTGTGGCTGGTTCTGGTGCTCGGCGAAAAATGGTCCGTCCCGGAGACGGGTTCGGAGTTTGAAGAATTTAGGTTTGAAGGTAGAGACCTTGCACCAGATTGGTCATTTTGCATTTGTCGAAGAAAATGTATTTCCCCTGGAATGTGTTTAAAGAAACACAAAAGTTCGTCGCTTATTCTATTGTTTCAGTTTAGGGCATTTAAGTCACTTTTTTCCTGTTGCTAGAAAACCTATGAAAGTCATTTTTAGATCTGAAATTTTAATTAGAAGAGTAATATTTAACACATTAAAATTTACATAAAATATTTCATTTATTTTGTGGTTTAAGGTGGTAGATGGTGTCTTTCACTTTTGGGGCAATGACTGTCAATGATGGTTCTGAATCCAGGGTCCAGAAATAGTAAACTTAAATGAAAAAATAATTAATATTTGTAAAATGCTTCTACAAACAACAAAAAGAAACCCATTTCATGATTGAATGTTGATCTAAAACAAACAAGGACGCCAAATGGCCGATCGGGAATTATGCCTTTCAGAGCCTTAAACCTGTACCACTTTTTTTAATTTCCCGAATCCATGAACTCGTTTTGTTCAACTTTTGTTTATGTACAAACTTTACTCATCTTTATTTTGAGTGTTTATTTTGATGCACTAAGACCGCGCACAAATTTTTCAAAGTGTATGACGGACGCAATTTTTTTTCTGTAACAATTTTGGTGGTTCAAATTTATAATTTATTAAGGCCGATAAAAAACTAAAGGGCAAAAAACTAAAAAAATATAAAAATTAAAAAAACAAGCCATAGTTTCAACATTTGAATGAGAAAGGTGTTTTAAAATGCATTTTTTACTAGTTCCCTTATTTTGCAATCATTAGTTTAAAAAAATGAAAGATATGAAGAAAACAAAAATTTTAGCAAAAAAAAATATTTGCAGTAATGTACATTTCAATTTTTAAAAATTCAATAGAATTTTGAATAAACCCAGACATGCTAACAATGATTTTAAACGCAGGGAAATGCAGTTTAGATTGCAATTGCAATTCTATTAAAATTTTGAATTTTTCAAAAAAATAAATAATTTGGCCCCCTCATAAGTGAATTTCCTATGGCCGATTTTGAAGGGAGGAGGGTGGCAAAAACTTGAAATAATATGGCCTTAGTGAAGAACTACTCATTAGGGTGCCCCGAAAAAATGACCCCCAGCTCCACAAGCGGAAAACGGTTTTTGAGTTATTTTGAGCATCTGTGTTAATTTTAAGCGAAATTGGTTAAGATTAACCCATTGATACTCGAGCCTAAAGTTGGTAAAAAATATGTTTTTCATACAAAAATTACATTTTAAATCGCTAATAACTTTTCAGGTACGAGTTTTACAGCTTTGGCATGTTCTACAAAGTTGTAGAACATTAAATTTCCATAAAGATTCTCACTTTTTAGAATATTTGGATGGAAGTAGCGTGCCCGCAGACAAAACCGTAAGAAAAAAAAATTCATGCATTTTTCCGATTTTTCCAATACAAACTTCAACCTCGAGTATCAATGGGTAAATGTTGACCGATTATGCTCATATTTTTCCCAGAGTCCTAAAATAAGTCAAGGAACAATAATCAGCTTGTGGAGCGAGGTTTTGAAAAAAAGTCCCATATTCTGAGCACCCTACTACTCATATAGTTTCAATAGTTCCATGAGAAAAGGTCTGCATTCGAAAAATTTTCAATAAAGTTTTTAAATAATGTATTCTTGTTCTTCAATATTTCCGTACATTTTGCCATTAAAAAAGCATAGTTTAACATGTTTTCAATAGAAGTTTTAAAAAATTAAGTCGCAACATTGAAAAAAAAATTATCTTCAAATTTAAATTATTTGGAAGCTGTAACTCAGAAACCAGTTGTTAAAGATTTTCATTCAATAGGTGAAAAGTTTTCATGTAAATTTGGTTTCTTGAATTCGATCGTTGTCAATTCAGATTGGTCTACGATTTTTTTTTTGTCTGTTGCAAAACAGTACGTTTTTTTTCAATTGTTCAATTTTTACGCAAGATAAAAAACTGCTTTCATGTATTTAAAAAAAATAGTTGGAAAATATAATTTTAATTTCATAAATAAGAAACAAATTTAAAAAACACAGCTGAATTTTCATCATTGGCTATTAGAATTTAGTTCCCCTAAAGCTGCTCCAATCGACAGAGTTAAGTTTAAGTTTATTTAAAAAAAATATATCTCAAATTTGGTTATTCAGCACGTAAAACCAGAAGGATTCAGATCAAAAGTGCTCTGATATGGTTCTAATTAGGCATGGCCAAAATAAAAAGACCCGTATTTCATTGTTTGGTGATAAGGGTGGTCCTATTCGAAATAGGGTGATCCAAAACAAAGCGTTTTTGACGATTTTCGCAAATCCATATTTTTCACACAAAAAATATATCTCTGGAGCGGCTGAGCCAATTGCAGATTGCAGCATTGTCAAAAAAGGGGATTAGTAGAACATTTAATGAAAAATACAAAGACATTTTGAAAACATAGCTGTATACACTTAAAAGATCAAATGAAAATTTTATTTGCTGTTTTGATGGTCTGGGACCAAAAATGCCACTAGTAAATCGTCAAATTAATTTGCAAAAAAAAAACAATTTGACAAATTGAAACCTTGGACGACATTTTGACATAAAATTAACGACAATTCATAAAAAAAAGTATGTTTCGAATAAGGTGTCGTAAAAAACGAAGTTGACTTCCTAGCTGTCGGCCACCATTGCTAGTACCAACCACTAGTGTTTTCCTTTTTATCTACAAGGACTTCGCCGCCCTGGGCTCCTAAGTGTATGAAAGTATGGCACGGAGCGACGGCGCCGAATACCCATATTTACACAAAGAATTTTAGAGCGCCCGCCGCGGGATTCAAACCGGCGATCTCTGGATAAGGTGTCGTAAGAGATTCTAAAACATGCGTTGAATCGACGATTCATTATAAGCCAAGTTTCTGATAACTTTTCAACCAAATTTTGACCTATTGCTACCTGTCGAATCGGATGATCACAGCCTCAGGAACATTTAGATTTCCTACATTTAATCTGGGTAATTCCCTGCCCTGCTGGAGAATGTTTACTCATCGAGTAGCTGACTTATCACAATGTTCAATCGGCAATTATACGCTGAAACAGTATACAATGTACAAATAAGCGATCCAATTGTTCTAGTTTCAAGTGGAAGTTTATTTGTGTTCGTAAAATTTAAAACAAGGAGATTAGAAACAGTCAGTTAGGCTCAACTCCAAATATGGAAATCGTTAAGCCAACATAAGCGAAAGGCAAATCACTAATGAACCTAACCGGATTTGTCAAGTAACTTTTTTATCTCTTTCTCGTTGACAGCGCCCCGATCCTGGGGCGTGATGAATATAAATTAATTATCATTCAACTGAGCCGACACGCGTCGACCTTTACCCTTAACAAATTCAAACTTCCAACCTTTTGGGAAGATTCACACATCCATCTGAATTTCAAACAGCCGATCCGGCATAATTCGCGTTATCGATTTCGGTTGCAAATTTGACGCTCGTGCGCCCGCACCGAAACTTTGTTGCGTAACTTTTCTTCTCTTTGCGTGTTTTGTTTTGATGTGTTTTGAATCATCGGGCCATCACTTTCCATCTCCGGCGGAATAACTCCGCGGGCATCATTACACTCTTTGTGGAACGCGGCGAACCCCCCTCAGGCATAACGATTTTTGTTTTTCGGGGGAAACATTCGAAGAGGGCTTATCTTTTTTCTTTTTCATTGAAAATTAATTTAGTTTTGAGACCCCTTTTGGAAAGTTGACACCTCTCTTGATAGTTTTTGCCATATTTTGTCATACTTTGCCCCCTTTTGTTGTTACAGCAAAATTTGCGAAATTAGCGAATTTGTTCCAGCAAATTTTGCGATCTCGCTGGTAGCCGACTTCTTGCAACATTTCCTAGTTTTTTAACGATTTTTTTGCTGCCTTTTCTATGTTTTATGTGCACGTTGGCAACGTAAGTTGTTTTGCTTACCTTATTTTTATTTTACTATCAAATTGAAAAGACATGAACTGGAGTATTTAGGAAGTAGTTGGACAACTCTTACCAAGAATGATTTTATGGCTTTCAATTTATTGAATGTCTAGCTGACAATTGAAGAAAATATTTCAAAATAGCAAAAATTACAACCAAAATTTCAGTGTCCAAGTACTGCCACTTCACCCTACCCAATTTATGTCTCATAATATAGGTGGCATGGAAGTGTCTGTCGTCGGCGTAGTTTAATTTGCATTACCCGAGTTTGGCTTTGCCATGTGAAAATCTGTGTCTGTGAGTGTGTGTCTATTTTTGCTTAAGTCACGCCGGTGTCGGTGCCATAAGTAACGCGCGCGTTTTACACCTTTCGATTTCGGTGTCATGTTTTCATAGGAGGTACCTACCTCTACCTTCTATTTGGTACACTTTCTACTAACTTTATGGTGGCCAGGGCAGGGTAGTTACGACTTGTGGAAGTGGTTTTGATTTCCACACATCATAACTGAATTTTGCAACTGTTTGTCGGGTGACGTGTGCATAGTAGCAGCTTGAGGTGGAGAATTTTTAGATTAAGATCAAGTGTTATGCCATGTTTCATATTATAAAATGCAACTATTGCATGCAACGAAGTTGATCCCGTAAGATATGGTTTCGACGATCTGAGTATATTGTTTGAAGAATTGTTACTATCTTATTTTTTCATGATTTTGTTTTTTTATTTGCCTTTAACTTTGTTTCCTTTGACCAAAAATGCCTTTTTGATTCATTAGTTCGTTTATATAAATTTCCATACTGATTAGACAACTGTCCATACAAAAAATGTACCTAAATATTCTGGAATCTGTATCTTGAGAACGGAATTTCCGATGAATGATTCTGTTTCTGATAAATTGATTTGATTACAATTCGTGAAAATAAGATCTTAAAAAATAACATATTTATATCACTATTTAACTCAAAAAATCAATTTGCGCAAAAATATTAATAAGAAAAAATATATTTTATTCATAAATGTTTTTAATTTGAGCCTCGAAAAGACAACCTTGAGCCAAGGGCAAAAAATGATAAAGCTTACATTTTAAAAAAAAATCATTATTTCTGGAAAACGTTGGAAAAACGGTTCAAAAATCACTTAATTTTGAATTTAGAAATCAAAAAGTAATTTACAGAAATTATTCGATGCAAATCCTCAAAAAAGTTTGAGTTTTGCGAACGTTTAGCATTTTTTTTTTTTGCGGTTGCACAAATCTGAAATAGGGGTTTTCGAACTGTTCTGACATTCCATATAAAATTTTCTAGTAAACTTTGAAGATATGAAGTTGCCACGAAATGAAAAAGAAAGAGGAAAAATGTATGTTTTTGTTATCATCTAAAAAGCATTTAATTTTGCCGATTTCCCAGAAATCATTGACTTGAAAAGGATCTGATTTTACATCTTTTGCATAGCTCATTTCCAATTTGTATAAGTATTGAACTCAAAATTTTCTTGGTGGTCAAGAAATAAAATTAAAAAATCTGATTTGTGGGAGAGTTGATCCATTTGCTAATTCTCGTCGACGTAATTATGTTTATTTCAGATTTATGTGTATGTGTTTCCAAAGGTAACATTTTAGGTTTTAAGTAGTCCATAATCCTAAAACCTATTTAGGTTATATGCAGGTTTCCAGAACCTTCATAAAACCTGTAGGGTTGCAATAACAATCTTAAATAATTTGAAAAAAAAAAACTTGGATGCAAATCAAAAATTACAAAATTACCTATGCTTACAATATCTGATTTAAATAGATGTAAACGTAAAAAGAGAGTGTTGAATTACATCATTTTCCACATCATACATGGTATAAATAATTACTCAAAATATTTGTAAGCCTTTTTATTTTATTTAAACTTTGTTCCACAGGTTACGAACAACCGCAAACTATTTTAACAATTTTATCCGGTTTTTGAAGATTTTTTTTCTATTTTTATTCATATTTTGTTATGTCTTTTTCGGAGAAAATTAAGACTTTTCAGATAAAATTAGCATTATCTTAATTTGAGTTTGCTGAATTCAAAATATGATTGAATAATAATTTATAAATCGGTTATCCTGTAATAGAGGTTTATTCAATAGTTTGTATACGAATTGGTACAAAAGAAAAGCAACTTAAAACATTTTCAAGGGTTTGTTCAATGGGCTGTCACATACCCCAAATCAAAATTTTTGAGCTTGTGTTTTAACTCTTTTTTTGATCTGTGGCTTGCATTTAATTTTTTTTTAAATAATTAAAAAAAAGTTCAATCAAAAAAATGTTCCTGAAAATGGCAACATTATTTTAAAGAAATAATTTGCTATGGCCTAAGATTATTTTTTCATGTAATATTGTACCAAAGTTTTCCATTGACATTTTTGATAAAACCAAAAATTTTCAATAATTTATCTTCAATAATGTTTTTTTCTTTCTCATATTATTATGAGTTTTTATTAGTGACACGCTATCACTTCAGTGGCATTCGTGCAATTTTCTTTCATTTGATGAGTTATTTTTATTTCTTCATGAGCTGCAAGTTACAATCATAGCTCTGGAAAGCCCCAACTCATCACCTTTTTCTGCACTTGTAAACCCCACAAACTTCCTCATTCTTGAAACAAAGGATCCTCTTATCGTTTCACGAAACAAACAACAACACCACAATTCATCATGGCTTTAAAAAGCAAACAAATAACACTCTCCTCTTCACAAACACACACACACACACACACCTCATATCGAATCGTTCCAACCAATAAATTGGGGTTGATGAAGACACACAACATCAAAAAAAAACACACCTCAACTTACAATTAACAGCCACCAGAAACCTCGATTTCCGCGCGCCAAGGTCATCTCCACTATCGAAAAATTGATATTGCTCTTCGTGCGTGTGTTCGTATGTGTGTGTGTATGTGTGCGTTGTCTTCGTGTGGTCATTTTTCAGCGCGTCATTCTCGTTGATTGCCACAAGGCTCTCTCTCTCGACCGACCGACAAGAGACCGACTTGTGGTCAAGTGTGACCCTGGCGAGTGTGTGAGTTTGTGTGGAGGAGCCCAAAACACTGCCACTCTATGTAGAGAAGTATGGTGGAGCCACCGGCTGAGTGGCACACATACACAGTGTGGGGCGAGATTTAATGGCTGTCCCTTGAATATTTCTAATTATAAGTATTCAACGGAATTTTCAGAATCTAGATTAGTTTGATTTTATAATTGCAAGTGTTCAATATTTTTGAGTTTGCACATATATTTCAAAATTTATTCCTTAAATATTGCTTCAAAAAAAATTCTCCAAAATTAGATTTTCTGAAAACTAATGATTGCAAAGCAACTATACTGGTGTAAATGCTGAAACATAAAAACCATTGTCTATAATTTCATTTTTTTTGTTGCCCTCTCCTCTTTGCTTTCGGCTAGAGTCAAGAAACATAAACTTTAAAAAATATTTTTATCAGCCTATGCATTTATCATTATCATCCCATCTTTATTTATCAAAAAAACTAAAAAAAATCGCTGTTCTCGATACATTTTTGATTTTACCTGCACTTTTTTTAATGTGATCCTATAAAACTATGAAGCTAAGGTTAGGTACTAATGGTTTAATATTTTTTTATAAATTGGATGGTTTTTCACATCCGATCATATTGAAACATTTTATGAGCTCTAAAATGCTATGCTACAATTCTTTGAAAATGCCGAAGTTCTTTCAAAAATGCTTTGAAAATTCTAAGGACTACTTTTCAAATATATTTGCTCAGTTAGAGACAATTTGCGTTTATTTATTCTAATGCGATTTTTTGACTCAATTATTATTCTAAATTTGTACTCAGAATCTGTATAACAAAACAGATAATGAAATAATTGTTATACACTTCTCTCTTACTCTTCCTGTTTTTCTTGGTAACTTCAGTGATAATTTTTTAGAACATTTCTTTCTTATGTAAGTTCAATAGTTAATTTAATAATTACTTCAATATGTTTAATGTAGGAAAAAAATACAGTTGAAAGGATTTCCAAAACTCTGTAAACATCCAAATGAACTTATTGTGAAACGATTTGAAATTGAGTAATAATTTTGATAATTTAAATCCTTATACATGTAAGAAAGATTTCAATCACCTATTGGAGGATTTACTGATTTTATTTTTTTTATTTGCCATCCTTTTGATTCCAATTTCTGAGTTAACATATTCTGAAAGTATTGATACTAAATTAAAGGCTAAAGAAGTATTTTTATTCTTTGAAAGGAATATTATTTATACAGCGAGAATTCACTAATTCATATAGATTGTAGTAGAACTAACGAATTTAAACTGTCAGTTATATTTTGTTTTTTTTTTCCAATTCTAATGATATATTAAGTCATTCAAATGATCAGGATAACAATCTGAAAAAGCACTAAAACACCAATCGTCTCCAGTATTATATGATGCAAAGTGATATTTTACGTTAAAAACGGTCTCAAAACATCATTTGTCTCTATAAAATTTGCGACCAAATTAATGTGGATAACAAAATGGAGTTAAAAATTCTTTATTTCCAAAAAAACTAAAGACTTTTCAAGTCTGTAGTAGGTATTAAGAGCGAGTCCACGAGCAAAGCATACCCATCTCGCATCGACCTCACCAATCTGCCTGAAATTTTCAGGGGTTGTTTGTACATATAAAACCAACCATTTTCAAAATTCAAAAGGCATCTGAAAGGGCTTAAAAAATGCAGCAAAATGCAGGATAGAGCATCCCAATTGGTTAAATCTAAAGGGAGTTATTGGCATTTTAGTGAAAAAATAGCATAATTTTCAAACTCAAATAAAAAAGTGTTCCATCCAGATATCAACTCGGTTCGACCTTCAGCTTGTAGGGGACATCTGGGACTACCATCTGAGACTGAGAACGCTTTGGGTAAGACAGTTTAACAAATTAAATAGACACTTTTACTTTTAGTGAATTTTTTGGTTGTAAATTTTTGCTCGGGGGACCCCCTAGATCCCATTTTCTGGTGATAATTTTATCATATTCGTGTTCATGAGACAATTTCACAATAGAAACATGCATAAAAATGTTTATTTTGATCCATTTATTCGTGTTCATGAGACAATTTCACAATAGAAACATGCACAAAAATGTTTATTTTGATCCATTTTAACCCTTTAAAAAATAAAAGTTCAAAAAAATTAAAAAGCTGTTTTTTCTGGTGTCATCTAGTATTCTTGGAAACGAGCTTGATTTTCAATAAATGTGAATCGAAGATTTTTTTTAAATATTCATTTTTTAAAGGGTTAAAATGGATCAAAATAAACATTTTTGCGCATGTTTCTATTGTGAAATTGTCTCAGAAACACGAATATGATAAAATTATCACCAGAAAATGGGATCTAAGGGGTCCCCCGAGTGAAAAAATCGTGACGAATTCTCCTCTCGGCAAATTTCCCCTCTTTTTGGTGCACGCTGGTTGGTTGAACAAACGTTTCCCAATCAGTCAATATAGAGACGTGAGATTGATGTATCTAAAATCACCCCCACTCTACCTCATAATTTTCGGATCGTCAACGCGGCAAAAAGCGAATAAGGAGATGTAGGAGAATGGGTGCAAAGAGGCGGGGCATACGTCCCCGATCTAAATTAACAAAACGCGGCTCGGTTGCACTATGGGGTATTTTCATATAAGCGAGCGGCCAAAAATATTTTTTTGCTTTTTTGTGACTTTTTTGTGTTGTTTGTACTTAGTATAATGAAAACAAATGAATTTTGATATTTTTCCAAAAAAAAGTTTAATTTTCGATTTTTTCATATATTTGAGGCCACATGCATTAAAGTGGTGAATTTTAATATTCTTGCTCTGTCTATTTGATGCACGGAATGGCGGTTTATGCTATGTTAAAGTTTCTGATTTACGTTCAATCTCCCTTCCCTTCTTCTTGAGTTAAAATCCACCTCTCTTTGAAGCCCCCCCCCCCCTCCCCCTCCAATTAAAATTTGATTTTTGCGGTGTTTTAGAATTTTAGACGGTTTATTTTATGGAACATTGTATGGATTCTCGTCCACGTTTTTTGTTGATCCACTTGCAAAATTCACGTTTTCCACGATAAATTCTTCTAAATCAAAATCACTATGTAACCGATTGTCGTTAGATTACTTAAAATATGAACTTCTTCTATGGGCTTTTGTATACCTCGTTTTGAAGCTACAGAACAACTTGCGTAGTTTTTCCTCTGTGGTTTTTCCCTGAGTTGATCATGTGATCGTTCTGCAATGTTGTAATTCTTACAAATATACTCGAAAGCAGTTCTCACGTTTTCAGAATAGTGCTTCGTTATATCGTACAGGGACACTACGGTATTATTATCCATACTTTCAAAAGAACACAACAACGAACTGATATGAATATTCGACGAATCGTTTCTGTAAAATACTTAGAATAGGAATTTCTAATTTTATTAAACGTACCTAAGTACCAACAAAGTCATGAATATCAAATCAATTTCAAAACATACATAGCAGGTACGTCATTTCTGCCTCCGCAGGTAAATAATGTGATTTTAACCAAGCGTATACGTGAAATCATTAATTTTCTTGCATGAATCAAAATGTTCAAAATGGCATAACTCAAAAAGTGCACATAAGTGCACTTTGAAATTTGGAGACAAGTTAGGACATGGTTCAAATTTTAAGCTGCAAAATTTTCAGATCGCACAATGGCACACAAAAAAAGTACTCCATTAACAAAGTTGAAAAAAACTAAATTTTGAATAAAATTCCATCTTTTTTGATTTTTATTATTTTTTTAGCCTGTAAAAGTGTGTTTTGTAATATGTTATTGAAAAGTTGAATCAATTACCTTTCTGAATATATATAATGATGCAGGAAAAAATACATAAACAGCTACACAGTACAACTATGAAAAATAATCATTTTTTTGTCAAAAAACATGTTTTTTCTTATCATTTTCACCTTTGAAGGTCTGCAATTCAGTGAATTTTGAACCTACAACTTTCAAACTCCGGATTTTTCTTAGTTAGAATGTTTATTTTCGAAAAAAATACCCAAAAAATAATTAGAGTATGTCGGTTTTTCGATTTATGGCCGCCTGAAACCCCATAGTGGGTTGGTCCCAAAAATTCAATCTGTTGCTGGACGTCGACGAGAACACATCAGGAGCAGACGGCCTGGAGGCCCGGGAGCAGATAGCCTGGACACGCCAAGACATGCCAGCCGGCATGAGCGGACATTGATAATTGGAATTGGCCACCACTTGGAGTGCCCAGAGTCCCCGGCGGGTGTACCGATGGGGGGACATTTGCGGAACCATAAGAGTTGGGGCAATATGGGTATCAAACTTTAGGGTTTTTGATACTGCACATGAAATTTGACATTTTGGCAGTAGTGGCCACAATCCGGAGTGGCCGGAGGCCCCGCAGATGTTCCGATGGGGGGACATTTGCCGAACCATAAGAGTTGGGGAAAATGGGTATTAAACTTCTGAAATCTGTTTCTGGAAATTTAGAATAACTATTTCGTAATCAATTAGAGAACTGAAAATGGCAGTTCAGCTCCACTTGCAATTTCCATTCCCCTTAGTTCGATAGGACGTTGATATTATGTATTAAAACTTTACAAATCAAACAGCCTGTTTCAGAGCCACGAAATTGACCACAAAAGAGTTGTCTTGTGTAATTATAAGGGAATCATGGGGAAATTTGGACCGGACGTTCTAATCGAAAATTTCAACAATCATCTAGCAAAGTTCTTTGTCATACTGGTCATGTGTAACATAACCACCTGCACCTTTTTTAAGTGTAGTGTACATATGAAACACAATGGTTTATAGGACCTTTTCATAAAAAATCTCGATAAAAAAAACTCTAGATATGAAACACAATAGCTCAAAAAAACCTTTTCAAAACAAAACATATCGAAAACAATTAAAATTTTAATTTATCTTATACTAAAATAAAATGGTGTTGGAGGTCTCAGTTTGGTCTCGGTGGCGTTTGTATTAATTTGCAAACAAACCCGAAATTTTACTTGCACAATCTGATTTTGTATGGACCTGCCCAAAATATGTTTTCAAAATTCGACCCCAACTGTACGGAAGCCTGGTTGAAGGAAAAAAGTGGATTGTCGTCCGAAAAAAAATAACCAGAGCTAAACTTGCTAAGCCGGTTGCTACGAGCCTTCTCGGCATCGGCGACGACCGGTTAGAATCCACCGGAGCTGGCCACCCGAGTGACCTTCTTTAGCCTCCGGCCATGACTGGCTAACAAGTGGTTAGATTGTCCGGAGCTCCCAAAAAAGGGGGGCGTTTTCGTAATTTGGGGGATACCATAGAAAGATGATTGCTATCGAATGCTTTCTTTGTGGTTCTTTTTTTTTGTGGAGAGTTCAAGGAAAGTCAACGGTTTTGGGACTCTTTGTCCACATTCCTGAAGAGGTCAAAATGGGGTAGTAACAGGAGATTTGTACTTCTCTTGAGCAGTGCTTTTCAGTGAGAACTCAGCTGATGCAGACTAAATGTTGATAATTCAATCAGCCAATAATTCCCTACTGAGTCAACGTTGCGAAATCGATCGCTGCTTAGGCACAACACTGCCCCAAACCCGGAAGTGAGCAAACTTTCAATTTTTATTCACCAATTCCAATTAGCTACAGTGTATAATTCACCGTGTAGCGTGCACGAATTGCCTGCAGTACCCACATTTATTGCTTAATTGCTCTTCTCAGGCTGTTCCCTAGCCTTCACCAGTTCAAAACCTCGCAGAGTTCGCGCGCGCGCGGGTACTTTGCGTTCGCAAACCTGTGATCTTTCGATCAGCAGCTTGAGTGGACCATCTCGTTGTGGAAATTCCGCCACATCTCGAAGCCCCAAACCGCGCAATTAAACAAACCGCGTCATCGACTCCATCACGGGGAGCAGGTTTTAGGTTGGGAATTTGAACGCGACTCAGGTGGTGAACCCTACGCTGACCCTGGTCAAGATCAAAAACTGCCTGCCAAAGGTGGTCACTGGTGTAGCTGATCGGTTTGACCTCCAAGACAGCTGAACCGTGCGGCCTGAAGTGATTGTCAATCGAAATGACGGCCCCGTGTTGACGAGGAAATCGACTGTGCGGTATACTGCAGTAGAATGTACTTTTGTTGTTGCAAACATTAAAAAAGCTAAGTCGTATTTTTAAACCACTTTCAAGGAAGTTGGGTGTCAGCAAATGAAGCATCGTCAGAGGAACCAGAAGGTGAGCTGGAGGTGCACTGTGAAAATCAATAACTCAAAAAGTTTACAGCAATTTACAGCAGTTACAAGTATTACACTTGCATTTTAGGCTTAATAGAGTTCAGAAAGTCATTTTGTGCAGTTTTCAATGCCTCACTAAACTCTATTTTAATCCTGAGATATTCAACAATATCCTTGAAAATTCCGTGCAATGTCGACACTCTTCATTATAAAGTAGCTCCAATGAGCTAATGTTCATGCTATTTTGCCACAACCTAAAATTGCGGCGATTGACCCATGGAAATTTTGGTCAGTTTCCGTTTTGTCACTCTCGACTCCGGCCACCAAATTCAACCACATGTTGGGACATTGAAATTGGAAAAGTAGCCTCAACCCGTCTTTGATTTTGCTTGAAACTTTGTGCTTAGAGGTAGAGGTGGGCAAAAAAAGAGCGAGCCGCTCAAAGAGCCGGTTCACTGAAAAGAGCGAACGAACCGTGGCTCACAAAAAAAGAACCGCGGTTCTTTTTTAATCTCCGGTCTTTTGAAAGAACCGTTTCAAGATGGCATGATTTTTGATATAAATATAATTTATTGAATTTAAAAAAATAGTATTAAATTTGTTTTTGAGAATTGGAAATGCAATTTCAAAAATGTCAATGCTTATAAAAATTAATCCCAAAAGTAAATGATTTGTTAAAATCTTACCAAAAATGTACTGAATACTGAATATTTTATCGATTCAATCAGAATGTAGAAAAAGTTCACAGAATATTTTCTCCAAATAAAATATTAGCATTATTTCAATTCATGTAGAAATTAATACAATTTTAAAATTACAAGCAATTTTTCCGGCATGCTAGATTTAAGTTTGGATGCCATTCTATTACTCGAATGTTTAGGTTCGAGTAGAAATCTTGACATGAAGACCACCAAGACCTATGGTTTTCAAGGGCATCTTCTCGTTTTCAGTTTAATTTTTTTATCAAATAATTTATAAAAGTCCAATGTGAAATAACTTATAAAATCACACGATTCTTAAAAAAAAACCTTTTCATCCAAATTTTGAAAAAGAGCGAAAGAGCCGTTCAAAAGAGCGGCTCTTTTTAATGAGCGAACGAAAATGAGCGGCTCCTAAAAAAGAGCGATTTTGCCCACCTCTACTTAGAGGTAATTTTGGCCCTGATAAGCGATGCTAACTGATTTTTTCACGATAAAAATGTAAATTTCATGGAAAAATGATTATCCCGGTGACTACAATTTCAAATCACCAAATTTACGTAAATTTAAAAAATAGTGAAAAATGATAATATAACCTTTTTTTTTGTTTAAAATACAACACATATCTTCTATTAAATCTTTATTTTTGCGAATTTACAATCAATTGCATTCTAGCAATTATAAACGTTATACAAATAAACGATCTTTTTTTCATTTCTCTAAGTTTTTCTGTCACGTAAGATTGTAAAACTGTTAAATAGACTATTTAAAACACTTCAGGTTTATATATTGAACAGAACGAAATTATACATTTAAAAACAAAATTATCGACATGCCACTTTATTACGGAATGTTTTTTTATATAGCAAAACAAATATTTTTTTTTAAAGTTGACCCGTCCGTTTAAAATTAATCTGTAACAAACTCATAGAATATTCATTGAAAAAACTCAAGCACACATTTTATTTTTTTTTTCGATTTTAAGTTGAATGGGACAGTTTTTGATATCTTATAAAAAATCAGCGCAGATCGTAGATGCAAAAAAAAATTAATTCATAAATTTTTACAAAAAAAATCACAGAAACACAACAGTCATTATGTTTAAGTAATTCTTGATCAATACCCTTTTGCTCATGATTTTGACAATTATAGGGTTAAATTTATTTTTAAATTTCATTATATTTGCCGCTTACCTCTCTCAACATAAGATTTATGTTTTTGACAGCCCGGTTTGAAATACATTAATTTTATTGAGGAAATAATAATATTCCACAAGTAGCTGAAGGGCATTTCAAAAATTCACACCAGAACTTCACGGACAACAAAAAAAGGAAAAATTTGTCGAATTTATAGGTTAGAGCAAAATATTGATTTATTTCACTAATCCTACTGATCACGAATCCATTTTTTTTATCTCTTGACTACAGGGTGGAATGACCCCTTCCATGTTTCTGGCTTTATAATAAAAGATGACTTATTCAATGATTTGTAGCTGGAAATCATAGAAATTTGGTGTTAAAAGGACTTGTATATGAAATTGGACGCCCAATGCGATAGCTCATTCAAAATTGAAAAAAAAAACTTATTTTCACCATTTAAAAGTCCTAAAAGCACTTCAAACCCCTTGCAATTTCTCGTGATTTTACTTTAAAAAAAAGAGAAATCTGAAATTTAATGCTTTTCTAATTTGGAATAATCCAGAGAGGTTATTTTTAGCATTCAGAAAAAAAAATCGTATCATTCCAAAAAACCGTAATTCATACTCCGTATGATTTAGCATGATTTTTTTTTTAGATAAGCAAAACATTCACTAAGTTAAACGATTATTTAATTATGTTTGGCAAAAATATTTCAAGATTTTTTTTTTGTTGAGTAGGTCCTATAAACATATGAAAGACAATAGAAACACAATAGGACCTTTAAAAAAACTTTAGATTTGAAAATTTACAAAAATATGTGGTATTATTGAATATTATTGCAACTGGTTTAACCATACATAAAAATATGGAAAGTAATTGAAAATTCAAAACCAAACCTACTCAGAAATGAGTAAAGAGGGCAGTTTTCGTGGAATTCTGAGTAAAATTCGCTCAAATCTGACTAATGCCCCCTTTACTCATTTTTAAGTAGGTTCGGTTTTGACGAAAACTGAGTGATTTTGACGAAAACTGAGTGATTTCTTAAAATTGTGTGAAAAATAAAAACTCAAGTTACCATCGTAATATTCATGAATATTTTAACTGTGCCCTCCACGTTCGCCAGCAACATTGATAACTTTACAACCGGTTGAATGTCGGTCAGTACACTTGTCTGTCACTGGGGAGGCGTCTCTGGCTTGTTTCTTTAACAACCTTCTTTATTTTTTTATTTATTTTACCATCATTGGCAACCTAAGCGCCTTCTCCGTGTGATGCCGGTGCAATAGCACCATCAACGGCTCTGACAGACTGAAGCCGATGTGGTGCATTATTGCGCCAATACCAGAGCGTTTAACTCGTCACTTTGGCTGGCTCTCAGGAATGATGATGGTCGAGTTTTAGCTTTTTTTATGACAGTGTTAAGTTGAGCCCATAAGAGAAGTCTAGAGGTCATTTACTCATAAATGAATTTTAACATCAAATGAAATTATTTGCAGTATAAATTCAAGCATAAATATGCTGAAAAAAAATATCGTAATAAATGTCGTAATATTAGCATAGCATAGCATTGGTGTCTACCCGTAGTTGCTACTCTGTTATTGACCAGGACCTCCAAGAATTGCTCCGTGGACCACAGATGAAGAGTAGGAACCAATCATCACCACTTCGCAACTTTCAAATGTCCCTATCATGCTAGCCAATCACAGCGCCGGCCACGACCAGTGGTAAGACACGGGGGAAGTGGATAGGAATTTTAGTCCGATACTTGAGTGATGAAGACCGCTAAATCGGCTGCGTCTTCGACAAAGTATCACGTGAGGTTTGAGGGTGTTAGTAAGACGGGTGTGAAGCCAGGATTCACCGTGGTAAGTGATGCGGCCGGTCAAATCTATTTATAGTCCTTAATTCTTCGTATGTTCTTGGATTCATCTTGGAAGCTTTCAATTCGGTTCACCAAGCTTTTTGTGGTGAATTCTGGTCGTGTTGAAAGTTCAATATTCAGCTAACGAGTATGCAGCCGAGTAAGTTCTTGAATTCAACTTTGCATTCAATATTGCATTGTCTGTTCTATGGTTCTCAAATTCCCATCAAGTTTCTTGGATTCTTATAGCATTCTTATTCCTTCTAGTCAACTAGAACCTCGATGGTCTGGTGGTTAGCATTTTTGTCTGCTGACCCAAAGGACGGGGGATCGAACCCCGCCGCGAGCTAATGAATTTTTCGTTCATATTCAAGTGTTCAGAATTCCTTCTTTCCATAATTTCTCGATAGGGGCAGATGGGAATCGAACCCAGAACCTTCCGCTTACAAAGCGAACAGCGTAACCATTCAGCCACGCCTACCCCCATATCGTAATAAATGTCGTAATATTAAAAAAAAAAAAACTATAATTCAAAATTGCGATTAGTATGCGTTGGACACAATTTTATCATTATTATTCTACGCTCGTAGGGAAAACCCAAACTAAACGCCAACTTTCAACAACGTGAGTTTACTTTAATTTTGTCTGGTTAGAGCTTCGCAAATTTACATTGCGTGTCAAGTTACAAAATATGTAATAAAATTTCTTAATATGGACTTCTCCAAAGAAAAAAAAAACTTGCGGGCATTTCAATTTTACACAGTTAAAAATATTTCATTCATGATTTTTTTTAAATATAACTCAAATCATTTGAGTTAATTTATGACTTGAAAGATAGTTCAGTGCAATAAAGCTACAACTCATCGCCAGACAACTTCAAGTTGCCATTTCAGCGGACCCGGCACGTTCCGTGAATAAAATTCAAAAAATAGCTCAAGTCTATTGTGAAACAAACCCCTGCAGCGCGATGCAACTGCGGCTGGCGCGAGTGCGCTTATCTTCCATTCATTCTGATTCATTCTAGAAATGCACGGCTTCCAGCCAGGCGGGGCTGTTTTGTTTCGCCAGGCAAATGTTTGGAGTTTTACTACCATCAGGTAGGGGGCATCCCTAAATTACTTGGAAATGTGGAATAGGTTTTTAAACCAGATTGTTCTAGATGATTATCATACAATTTAGTACAATTAAACCAAATTTATGATGATTTTGATGTTATTTTCAAATCTCAAATCAATTACGTTATTTTAGATCACTCCCTGAAACCAGCAGCTGGATCATTACTATTTTTATGAGTGTTTTTTAAAACGCGTATCGACAAACCAGACCACGACTAGGCATGATAAGAGGGTTTTAAAAATGGTACCCGAGCAAAACATTTGCCACTGAAATACTCTAAACTTAAACGCACACATGCAAACTGCAATGTAATTGTACAGTTGAGCGATTTAACGTAACGTGCAGTGTTGTTGGTTTGTCAAAAAACCATTAAATTTAGTTTAAATCGAACTTTTTCAGAGATTTAAATCGAACATTTTTAGAAGAACTGCTTGGTACCAAAATTAAAAAAACAAAATTACTCAACCGTACGGTACACTGAATTAAAAAGCCACAACAAACTTTCAGTTTCAGGCCACGATTGCAATTTTGCAGGGCTTTTGTTTTATTAGTGATGGTCACCAGTACACATACCTACTCACACAAAACACATTTAATGGTCACTTTGGTCAAGCAAAACACCATAAAACTGTGTTGTTGGGCGATTTAGGTTTTTGCTTGCTGCAATGACGCGTGATGAGAGTAGAAGATTGTGGAGCAACGCACACGTTTACAAAGTCACGTGCACGTGATCAAGGGTTTGCTAAAGTTTGTAGGTCGAGTTGTCAAAATTATGGGTTTCTTGGTCAAGGTTGATAGATTTTTTGTTATATTTTACATAGTTTGAAAATAAAACAAATATTTTCATTTACAGAAGCAATTTTAAGAATTATTTTAAATTGAAAATACACTATTCATCAAAAATGTTTATAAATTCATAATAAAATGTTCAAATACACAAGAATTACATGGCACAATATTCATCCAAATTACGATAAAAAACAGTTCACAGTGGTACACCACAACAACATTACGCCCACAAAGCCCACTCTATTTCTCCGGTCCAAAAATAGAACGCAAACAAAACCGAAAAAAGACCCCCATCATGGCGGCGAACTTTTGGCATGAATGAGCTTATGAAAGAGCTAATTTCTCTGCGAATTGTCGGTACCAGCATTGCCGTCACCCACTTTTGGCAGCCGCCACCACCACAGTATCGTGAGGCTAATGAACTGTCACTTTTATTCCCGACGGTTATGCATTAAAAAAAAGATGGCCGCCACAAAAATTCGCGCCCAGGCGTGGGTGTTTTATTTCTGCTTTATATTTGTGCAGAAATATTACGTAAAACACCCATCCCAGTTTGACTGCAAGGTGAATACAGAGTGTTTAAATGTTGTTTGAACAGAGATCGTGTTAAGGTGCGATGCACAGCCGGAACACAGACGGTCACCAAAATAAACACATTATCTTTTTTTACAAGCGACGAACCGGTTTCTGAAGAAGGCCAAACATTGCCCAAAACGATCGCGCTAAGACATTCTAAAGAGTCGTTTTGAGATGTTTTGATTTGGCTCTAAGGAATTTCTTTGACGTAAAAAGGGAGAATCAAAAAAAGAAGAATGAAAAATAACATGTATCAGGTGACAGCTCATTTGCGTCAAACTTCAATAGAAACAAAGCTGTTCTTTATACATCTTTGCAAGGGAGAATCCAAAATATGAATTTTTGATTGAATCATTTGGAAATTCAAATATTATTGAAATAATATTGGATCAACCTGATTCAACCCTCTACTGTCAATTTTTTTTCAAGAAATTTTATTTTTACCGTGGTCATTTTGAGCAAATTTTGTTCTACGAAAAACTTTACTTCACTTGTTTTATGTTGTTCTTGTTTCATTTTTAGTATTTATATTTGCATTTACCTTCTTCTCTGGTTTAAGCGTTTTCTATTTCATTAGTTATAAGCAATAATCGTTCCAAAATGGATTAAGATTTAACACACAGCTGAAAGGAACTCCAAAACTCTGTTATATACTGCAAATGAACTAATTGTTGCATGATTATTCACTAATAAAACCGAATAGAATTGAATTGATTTTATCTTGTTTTGTTTATGTTTGTTTCTGATAGTACACACAAAAAAATATTTCCGAATGTTACATCATTTATGATGTAACACTTTTGCACGTCATTAAACATTATAAATTTAAATGCAATTTGATGTAAACTTGTAACAAATTATACGTAAAAAAAATGATTTTACGTGTGATTCAACCGTTTTCGTCGAATCTCAAGTTTACATCAACTGAGTTTACATGTGATTATATTTTCCGTGTCGAGTAAATTCATTATTTTCTGTGTGATTGGCTAATACTACCACCTCCTATCACCTTTTGACTATTTAGTTTTTTAATGTTTTTACAGTCACTTTTTATTTATTCATTTTTTTGCGTGTTTTTCACATTTTTCACTCTAGAATGAAACCATTATTATTTAAATTGGTTAAAAATGCTTAGAGACATAGTCTAGTACAATACAAAAATTACTGCATACTTATTTTTACATATAACATCTAGAATATATTAGTGAAAAACACAGCCAAAGTTGACAACAGAAAAAAATCATTTTGAAAACATTGGCAAAGTCACATAAAGGATTTTCAATTTATTTTTTTAACTTATTTTGTATTTTTGGACCACAGATCAAAAATAAACGTAAAACTTCGCGAAAACACTTTTTGGGCATTAAAGGGTTTGTTCAAATGTTAAGAAAAACACATTTTGTTTATCAAATTCACCGTTTGAATTAAACAAAATTGACAAGTATTACTTTACGAAACAAGTGCTGAAAAGTTATACGTTTTATTCAGCCGTTGTATCGAAAAGTCTTACTTTAAATAAGTTATTATTGATAAAGAAAAGTACTCATATTTCAAGTTCTCTGTTATTAATGAAAATGACAAAACATTATTTGAATGAATTCAAAAAAAATATTGAAATTGAAATTCAATGTCAAACTTAAAATATATACAAGGGATTTTAGTATCAAATAAATGTTTTATCATATAAAAAACGTATATCGTATACATTAAAAGACATTTATGGGAACAGGGGTATTGAATATGAATTAATTATTGAAATCGTTTTTATGAAATACTTCATTTTTAGGAAATTATTGTCATACCAGCAAGATAAAAATTTACCAGAGAAGCGATTGGAACTGCATAAATTATAATAAATCAGTCGAATTATAGATATCTTTAATTTTTATTTTGCGAAAAACTATTAAAACCAAGATTTTCTATCTGGAATCAATACTATCTATCATGCAGGAGACTAAATTATATTCATATTGAGCAAATTTGCTGGGTCATAATTATTTTTGTCTTAGAAATAGGCGAATTAGGGGTTTCGTATTTATTTGATCTACACACAACCTCCGGTGGTTGGTCACTTTTTCGTTTGACTCTTTTTAGTTTGCACCCCGTTGGACGAACTGTCAATTTTTACTCGGCGCTCACGCACACTATCAAAACAAACGTTTGGTAGTGTGTGTGAATTCCGTGTAAAAGGGGTGTCAAACTAAAAAGTGACCCCGTTCGATTGATAGTTGGTTTAAACCATAAGGGTTGAGTGTATACGCCAAATTTTCAATTATTTTTATTAATTTTATTGCGATTATTGGAATAAAAAGTTTGCTTGCCGGATGTTTTCAACAGCTGTTCTGAAAAGTCCAAACAATGTCCAATAAAATTGTCAGTTCTCTAATTTTGGGTGATGGACCGACCAGGATTTGATCTCAGATTCTTCTTCTGGTAAAACAAAAGCCGCGGCCATTAGACCACGGTGCCAGCCGATTACCGGCTTCTGACAAAATTCAAATTTATCTTGTTAGGATTACCAGACTTACAAGATTTATCATCAAGCAGATAACGTAATGCGATTAATAAACATTATATCATCCATCAATTAATTACACTAATTAGCATTTCTAGAATTACCTGTGGTGAGAAACGTGACACCCATCTGGTGTGTGTGATGGCACTTTCAAGCTTATTTATTCATCATTAACCCTTGGGTGACATTGCGCCTGCCAGCCAGCTGCGGGATGCTGATTATTCATTGTTTTGTCCGGACTCTGTGTGTCATTCTTTCGTGTGTACATAATATTCAAATCGTGCTGCGATTGAAATCTTTGTCAAAACTGAAGAATCTCACACCTGAGTGGCCAGCCGGCCAAGTATGAATGAGTTTTGTTTTGCAAAGTCATAGATTTACAGTGTTGGAAAACAAAGACTTTTTTTCATTCAAATTAATTGACTTTCAATTTGACGATGACGTGCAGATTCTCACGTTCGCAAAGTATACGAATCTTTGCTCTGACGAGTATAATTCTGGAGTGCTCGTAACTGAGAGAAGTTCTAAATTCCTACCAAATAATGATGGGAAAATGAGCCCACAGTCTGAATGAAGTCTCGTGCGAGTGCAGGTAGTTATACACACAGTTAAGTATACAGACTCAGCGGATCCACTTGTATAAATAGTCTGAACAATGGAATCCGCTGTGTAAAGTTGTGAACGTGGTGGAAAAGGGTCAACATACACACGTGTATGCCCTTGCACCTTGGAACACGAACACGAGCTCGGTGAAGAGCTTCACACCGGTCAGCTGAGCCGAGCTGTTGCAACTACTTCTAAAACAATTAGCCCGGGCAGTGCTGATTTAATTTTAAGGTTGAGGAGAAAATTTTCCGCTGCTTTGCACTTTGATCATTGATTTTAACAATAAAAGTGGGACGAATTCGCCAAATTCTATTTTTTGTTGAACTTATTGTATCCTGGGCAAACAGACGTAAATCTTCTATTTTTAATCAATTTTTTAAACACTTTTTATTAGTTGAATGCAATTGTCAAAAGCACATAAATGAGCTGTGTTGAATTCGAAACTGTCGTGGTGAGTTTCCGAACATTAAAATTTTCCGTTATATTGTTGATTGAAATATATCTAAAGAGATTTACGTCGGTTTGTCTATGGTATAACATTTTTAATGAAATCTGAAAAACTAATTATTTTATTTCTTTACAGATCCTATCAACAATTCTTCCGTGTGTCATGATTTCCCATGCCCAACCCGACAAGGCTACAACATTTTGATTGTGATAATCTAAAAAGAAAGCATCGGATGCAATTTTTAACAAAACAAGTGAATTTTATTTTTAAATGAAAAAAGGTCGACATCCTGATAAAGATAAGAGAAAATTCAAGTGTCATCAAGTGATTCAAGTTAATCCTAAAACCAAGAAGAAATTTCCAAGCGGTGAAACATAACCAACAAATCACGTCACCAACTACCGGTTAACTGGAAGATCAGGAAGATCCCATCACGATGAAGAAGGATCAACGACGGTAACAGTCGTCGTCGTGTGCCATGCAAAGTGGTTGGTGAATGCCAACACGCAACAACGTCTTCATTGTCGTCGGGAGGTGAAGTGAAATTCGACGAAGCCTGTTTAAAAATAAATAAAAGGAAACAAGTGAATTGCTGCAACAGGTGTAAGTTTAACGTGAAAGCAACAAAAAAATAAGAAGAAGAAGAAAAGTGATTGTGAAGGGAATGATAATGTTTTAAAAGTTTTGTGCAACTTAACGAATCCACGAATCAATGGCAGGGAGATAAGGTTGTGACGTGACAGTGCGATCCCACCCCCCACGATATCCGACAACGAACTCAAAGTTCGAATTAGTTGGTAACATCAGGTAGCGGAACAGTCAACCTGCAGAAATGACCATTTCATATTCAGCAGAGGTGCCAAACGGCAGCAATTTCGGATGTTTCTGGCGTATTCTGTGGAAGTAAGTAATTATGCAAGCGACGTAACCTGGGCGAAGACCGCCGTAGACGGTCAGTTATGCGTTTATTTTAAACTCGCGGCAGTGCTGCCAGCTCGGGGCACTTGTCACGTGGAATGTAGTGCGAACAAAAGCTGGCAGCACCGTTCAGTGATGGACAGACACGGAGTTACAGTATTGATTAAGCCATTTGGTGCGATATCAATTTGATGCACGCGCACAAGCTCGGCAGGTCTAATACCAGGTGTCATTCATTGCAAATGACATTTGATTTAGTGTAATAATGAAGTGCACGCACGTGAGACTATTCTTCACGGTTGTTTTAAAGGTGAATACGTGGATTAGGTAATGATTGAAATGTGCTATTTGGATCATTGTTATGCATGATAACTAGTATTACCTATTTATAAAGAAAACATTTTTACATATTTTATATTTCATGAGATTTTGATTTTTTTCAAACATAAGTAGTTCCTTGGAATCAAACTATAAGAGTTTTCAAAACAAATGTTCATTGAATTTGACCATAGGTTTAGCTGAAAAAATAGTTTCAAAATAAAACTGTTAAGATTGCACTTTTTCCAACAAGAAAAGTTTTTAGAATTATTTTGATGTGCTAAGAAGTTTTTTTCGGAATATTTTTTTTTGTTAGGGCCAATATTTAAATAAATGGGTTTTCAAAGTGTTTTTTTTTTCAGCCAAAAAAATGCAACAAAAAAACTATTCTGCGAAATGACCATTCGGCGAACCGAAGTTGTACACGGCTATATGATTTTTTAAGTTTTATACCTATTGGAATTCAATGCCGAGCTTCCGTGGCCGTGAGGTTACGGGTTTCGCCTTGTAAGCGGAAGGTGATGGGTTCGATTCCTGTCTGGCTCGGCAAAGTCAGATCTCTTCAAAGAGTTATTCTACTCACTGGGAATACTGACCGGTAGGGGATGGGTTTCGACTAGCGGCGTGCTGGGTTTCCAATCCAGAGGTCGTGAGTTCGATTCTCGTACCGGGATGATCAGCTGTAAAAAAACACACACCGTGCACAACCAAATGAATTCACGCTTTTAATGTTTAGATGTATTTCAATGTCACAATTTTTACTGAAAATTTGTGAAAAACACAAATCGGAAAAGACGTAAAACTTAAGAAAACATATTTTCGTACACAGTAAAAAAAATCATGGTAAAATTTCATCTAAAAAGGAGTACCTCTTTGATGTCAGAAAAAAGCTTTAATTTTACCTCTAATAATGTGTAAATTTACATCTGGTAGACGCTAGGAAAAAATATCTGTAATCCCAAAAAAATATCAAACCGGCGATAGTTATATCCAGCTTACTAAGTACGCGCCCCAACCCGCACGGCCATCACGCAGCTGTGAAAACTGTACGATCAAAGCCAATGTAGCTCTATGTGTCCCGTACATTGTATATGTACTCTAAAGGGGGATGGCGTCGCTATTTTTAGACCACATTTTCCACTTTTTCTCATCGAAACCGACTACTTTATCGACTTCATTTTGCTGGGCGAGATAGGACGCCGTCTATTTTTAGACGATGACTCAGCACTTTTCCACTCTTGCACTTAAAAAAAACCAGATGGCAGCACGATGTAACGCCACGTCCCTATATGCAGTAAATACAGTAACCAATGTACGGAACACATAGAGCTACATTGGCTTTGATCGTACAGTTTTCACAGCGGCGAGAAGGCCATGCGGGTTGGGGCGCGGACTTAGTAAGCTGGATATAACTATCGCCGGTTTGATATTTTTTTGGGATTACAGATATTTTTTCCTAGCGTCTACCAGATGTAAATTTACACATTATTAGAGGTAAAATTAAAGCTTTTTTCTGACATAAAAGATGTGCTCCTTTTTAGATTAAATTTTACCATGATTTTTTTTACTGTGTAAATTCATTGATAATTTGATAATTAACGGTAATAATGTTTAAAACATTTCGTGATAGTATTTGCCTCATAATATTGAAGGTTGGTCTTGAAATTTGAAAAAAAAATTGTATGTAGAGGGTATGGAACAATAAATGAGGCAATGAGGCTTAAGAAAAAGTAAATACTCACAATATTTATTTAAGCCAATTAAAAAAACCAGATAGTTCTTGGAAGAATTACTCTTCATGAATTACCAGCTATTGTTTTAAAAAGCAAGCACATACAAGTATTTAAATAAATATTGAAAACTATGTATTTTTTCAAATCTTCTCCACCTAAATTTCAATTTAAGGTTTAGTCATTTTAAATGAAAAATTTATATTGAGATAAAAAAAAGTTCAAGGTCATGAATACAAATAATCTTTAATTAAAAAACATCAAATCCATTTTTTTATAACTTCAATAAGCAAATTTTGCTATGCTTTTTGGAAAGTGATAAAGTTAAAATTATTATTGCAATTATCATTTTAAATTAAGTTTGACGGCAAGTTTTAAGACATAATTTTATTTTGACAACTTTTATTTCTAAAATAATCTGATTTAAACATGCAGAGTGTGTAACGTTTAGCACGTGTTTTGAAGGTTTTTGTAATTTTTTGATATCTCAGGATTAAAATCGAGTTTTGGAGATCTGTGAAAGTCAAAAGTTGACGTTCCATCACGATCAACTGCACAATTTTAAGATATTGATTTTAGAGCTATATAAAAATAAGGGTCACGCTAGCTTGTAGTTTCAGCTTTAACGGTGCACATCAACCAGAGCTTTTGCACCCAGATTTTTGTTACAGACATTTTAGTATCTTCAAAACTACGGGTATTATCGAAATATTTTTTTATCCATCCCTAAAGTACTATCCACAAACTAATTTTAAACAAAGTTTGACTAATTTTACAATCCCGTTGTTGCAGAGTTGGGTCCGTAAGTTTGACAATTTTGGAATAAGAAGACAACAACTTCCCTTGTTGCTGTGTATCTTTAAGATAGGATGTTTGACTTGAATATTATTATTTTTCTAAAGCCGCTGTAAATGTTTTTCAAATTCATGTCGTATTTTTTTGGTGCTTTCGGTATGCCATTTTGCATCATCTGTTTGTCCATATAATTTTCCATACAAATTTGGAAACTGTCCATACAAACATCATATATGAAAATTCAAAAATCTGGGTATGGATAAAAACAACACTGAAAAAAAATGTTTTTTGTTGATTTTTCATTTCACTTTTTGTCACTGAAACATGGTTTGCAAAAAAACACAATTTTTATTTTTTTATTTTATGATATGTTTTAGGGGACATCAAATGCAAACATTTCAGAAATTTCCAGAATGTGCAAAAAATCTTTGACCGAGTTACAAATTTCGATCGCAAAAATGTTTCAACTTCATTTTTTTGATGTGAAATTGAATTTATAAACAAAAAGTACTTTAGTGAAATTTTGATAAAGTGAACCGTTTTCAAGTTAAAGTCATTTTTAGGTAACTTTTTTGAAAAAAGCCTCTGTCATTCATTTTTTTAAATAAGTGCTTACGTTTGCCCAAATTTAAAAAAAAAATTTTGAATACCTGAGAAAATTTTCTTTATTTTGCTTTTTTGAACATTTTTGAAACGACCTTTAGTTGCTACGATATTGCCATGCAAAGATTTAAAAACAGGAAAATTTATGTTTTCTAAGCCTCACCCAAACAATCCACCATTTTCTAATGTCGTTATATCAGCAACTAATGTTCCTTTTTTCAATGTTAAAATATGAAACATTCGTGAAATTTTCCGATATTTTTTAATCAAGAATAACATTTCAAAATTGCCAAAAATTCAATATTATGCCTTATTACTTCAAAAGATACACATTTTTGAATTTTCATATATGATTTTTGTATGGAAAGCTGCCAAATTTGTATGGAAAATTATATGCAAAATGGCTTCCTTGGGCATACCGAAGGCACCAAAAATGTTTCAGGCGGATTAAAAAATACAATAAAAAAATAAAATTTAAAAAATAAGACCAATTTCTTAGAGAATTGCTCTGAAACAACTGAAATCAGACTGACCTCACGTATATCATGGACTAAATGCTACTTCCGTTTTACAATGACCAAAACAGACATAAAATGTGCCAAATCAGTGTACAATCACATCCGAAAATATACCAATTCACAAAAAAACCTATGATCAATGTGTCCCAACCGGCAACATTTTTTTCAAACAAACAAAATATATCCAGTTTTTGCTATGCCCGACACTGCAACAAGTGTAATCCTCTGACGCGGGGAAGAAACGTGTTTTTCGACTTAAACAGAGCACCGCTCTGACGTTAACCGACTGCCACGATGCCGACATCGCCAAGTTCAACGTTTTCGTTCGATCTTGACATTCAGAAAGGTTTCGCCGTTTGGTGTGTGGCGGGTTTCCCAACATGCGATCGAAGGACACCCGGCAGGTCTGTTTCGGCTTGAGCCTAGTCAAGTGTGATCGACGCCGAATGCCTTATTTTGAAGCTTGTCACACAGTCGCTCTCTCGCACCGGTCAAACGGGATTCCGACGGGGCCGTCCGGAAGATTGCGATGCCTCGCGATGATCTCGATTTGGACTCGGTTGACGGTTGACCAGATTAGCACCACTTAATCACCGCTGGAAATGTGGATCAAGTGGAGCCAATCTTTGTCATCAATAAACACCTTTTGCGGGATTATTGGTGTTGTGTAAAAAAGGGTGAATCATTTGAAGTCTAATCGGAAGGATGATTTAGTTGCCAATCGAACACGATTTAAGTAACTATTTGAGACTCTGAAAAATTAGATCAGTTTAAAAATAATAATAATGAGGTTTGCTATTTATTGTATAGGTACATCACCAAACGTTTCAAAAAAACCACATAAAATTTACATAAACTCAAACAAATTTGAAATATCACTTTTAATGATATCATCAGCTCAGATCAGTCGTTTCGGTCACGTTACATGACATTTGTGGCTCGCGATCTCGAAACCAATCTAGAATACAAAACAACCCCCTACGGCGACCATTTCAGCAGCAGTTCAGACAGAATACGCTAGTAAACAACACAATAATGAATTTATCAAATGTCATCGCCATCAACTGAGACACACTGCACTCCGCTTAGTCGCTGATAATATTATCATATTATGAGACGTCCAATTCTAATGTGGTTACACACCTGCGGAAGTCCGACTTTGTCAACACCCGGGGTGAACTAAAAACCACATTAGCCACTTTATCGTTGCTTCCAGCAGCTTCCAAACAGGAGTAATTTGATAATTTATTGCTAATTACACCAGACGGGGCCGCGCCCAGTTCACACGTACAGGTGACCCAGCCAACCAACGACAACTTGGCTGAGGCTAGTTAACTGGAGATTGCTAATCTATCAAGGGATCGATGCCGCTCGGTAGCGTCAGTAAGTGACTTTAGACATCATTAGGAAGTATGATGGATTAGCTCGGAAATACCCTGAAAGCAAGTAGAATAAAGTGATTTTTTTAAAGAAGCTTTTGAAAATTAAAATTTTTCATTCTTCTCTAGCCTACCCAATAATTATCTAACTAGAACACATTCACTATATGAGCTTCACATTGCAACAAAGCTATCATCAACACATCCATTGTTCCTTTGGGTCTTATTGAATCAACAGATTGGTTCTACATCAAGTTTTATCGCTTTCAGAATGAATCTTGTTCCCCTCCCCCCCAATTGACGTCGACAGCATCTTGCTGGTTTTATGAATTGCAAATCCATGCAACGTAATGCTGATTAACTGCCAGTTGTTGCTACTACTACTGCTGCCGTAATATTTATGGTTACATCACTCAACTATGCTACGGTCGTGAAGCATTCAAGTGTGATTAACTTTTAAGATTACCTTCAACTTGGTATCAACCACATTTTTTAAACTTTATTTGCGTTTTCAATTTCCTTCAATATATTCAACCGTACAACACGAGTTCACACTGTAACGTTGCAACAACGACAAATGACACACAGGAAAGGGTATGGCATGTGGGGTAGCACAGCGTCAGAAGCGCGTTCTCTATGAAAACTTAAAGCCAAGTGGCAGTCAAAGACTAATGAGCTCTCAGCAAGAGTCTTGCTAGAAGACGATTGATATTATACCTGATTCAATTTGATTAGAATGATTGAAACGCATTTGTTGAACTGAACAAAAAATGTACAGTCCAGACTCGATTATCCGAAGTTTCGATTATCCAAAGTTCGATTATCCGAAGGTTTGTATGGGACTTCGGATAATCGAATCACGAACAAAAACTTTTTTTTCGTTTTTTTCTTTTTCTTGTTTTAAACATAAAATTTGAGTTCTGCAACCCCATTTTAGTCAAATTTGAATAGTTGATTGCCTATTAAATAATAAAATGCATATTTTCAATATTTCAATACCGCCATATTGGCCGCCATCTTGGATTTAAAAGTTTTAAATCACTTTAACGTAGTTTAGGGGCCATACATAAGCTCAACAACAAAAAAATAGGCATTGAAAAAAAGTTTTTTTTTGTGATTCGATTATCCGAAGTTTTGATTATCCGAAGTTAAATTTGTCCAAGCCTTCGGATAATCGAGTCTGGACTGTATTAGAAAATCAATAATCAATAAAAATAATTAATTCCATGAACCAAATGTTTCAAATTTACACATGTATTAGATCGATATTAAACCTACTAAATCTATAACTAACTAGCTCAACCACACAATAGCAATTTCAGTAACATTAATTTTCATCACACCCAGCATTAAGTGTTCATAATTTTAGTCAAGTTTAGTTGAGATGTCAGTCGAAAACTTTTCTCAAACATTGTAAAAATTCCATTTTACAAACACAGCAACAAAATTCGATGGTAAAATTTTGAGAATGCACTCATTTCTTATTACATGCGAAATTTACAGATTTTTGTCACACAAAAACATATTTCCTAAATTGTATGGATCTTTTTTTCAATGCTACTAAAAAAAATAGTATAAACATGTTTTTTAAGTTGAAAAACAGCAAAAAATTGCTAAAACAAATTAAAGCAATGGTTATATTTATTATTTATGATAACTTAAAATGCTGACAGTAAAGTCTATAGTAAAAAAACCTAATATTTTAGGAAAAATACCTTTAATTGTTATTGACCAATTAATTAACGAATGTTCAGAAAATTTGTGATGACAGAAAACCCAAAAGCAGAGAAAGTTTCCACGATCATGAACATTAAATGGGTTCTTATATTGGAGAACTTATCAAAACAAACTAAAATGGACCAGAAGAGAAATTTAATCCACATTTAACAACATTTAACCAACATTATTTTAACTTATTATTGACTTATCATTGTATTTTTTTGATTTTGAAGAAACTTTTTCTATCGATTCATTTTGTCTAAATCAGCAAAATTGCATCATTGATTTTTCCATACAAAATTGGGTTCTTTCTATAGAAGTGCTTTGAAAATATTCGAAATTCCGTATCTAGAAAAGATTTATAATCGATTTGGTATCTTCGGCATAATTGCAAGTGCAAGGCTTTCATGTTTTTTCTTTCGCATCACAAAAACTAGCTTTTGACAAACTTTACCGCCTGTTTCCTTTTGTGATATGTTCTAGTGGACAGAAAGTGCCAACTTTTGAGCTATTGATTAGAACGGACGTTTCTATTTGAGATCTTTTTTCTGAAAAAAAATATTTGAATGGTTTTTTTTTTCTTTTCAAACCTCTTAAAAATGTTCCAAAAAAAAGTACTTATTTTTTTTCAAAAATCATTTTTGGTTGTTAAACCAATCGAATCATGCTTTCGAAAGAACTTATGTGAAATTATGGTTAGGTTTACTGTTATAGTGACCATCCTCGTTCATATCTGAAAAATACATTTTTAAAACAGCTGACAATATCCTCTACTATTTTATTTTTCTAACATTGTTTGCCAACTGGGTGTAGCCTTTTAAAGAATAAAAAATAGAAAACATGTTATTTTTTAAGTGCTAGACAAATAGACCAATAGCCCATATTATCCATCGACGATATCTGGGCCGGGAAAAGGGGGGCCTCCCCGAATTGTTTGAAGACATATGAGAGAGAGGAATGAAGAAGAAACAGAAGCAGAAAATTTCGTTTTCAAGCCCCCCATACCAAAATTCTGTCTTCGTCCTTAGACGATATCTAGGAAACTTTTGGTCCGATTTGTAATATAAAAAAAATTAACCTCTGCACCCAGAACTGGGCATCGGCATACGAAAGGATAAAGAACACGATTCGGTAGTAAAATGGTACTGTGTGCGGACGGAGAGGATAAATTTCGAAACTACCGAGAGTACTTTACTCATGGGTTCATCCTTAAAAAAAGTTCATCTATCAAAAAAAAGTACCGGTACCGAGACTCGAACCCAAGACCTTCGGCATATTGAACCGTGCCTTTGCCGTATGGGCCACCATGGTTCGGTGACTAAGTGGCGGACATTTGTCCATGTAAGCCACTCATAGGATGAACTGTTCCAATGAACGAATGAACACGCGAGAGGACTATACTCTCGCAAAATAGCACTTTCCTCACGTTTCTTTTCGTGAGGACTATCCCCTCGTTCTTTAACTTTGGGTGTGTGATATTTTCTCTTCACATTGAAAAAATAATAATTCAGCAATTTCAAAATCATGACATTTACGACTAACATGTTTAAAGGGATTAAAACTGATAATTTCGTCTTCTTGAAATGTTAGTCATGATTTTCAACTTCTGAGAAAAAAAAATTTCTTACACCCAAAGTTAAAGATCGTTCGGATAGTCCTCCCGAAAAGAAACGTGAGGAAAGTACTATTTTGCGAGAGTATAGACCTCTCGCGTGTTCATTCGTTCATTGAAACTGTTCATCCCATTGAGTGGCTTATATGGACAAATGACCGCCACTTAGTCACCGAACCATGGTGGCCCATACGGCAAAGGCGCGGTTAAATAATCCGAAGGTCTTGGGTTCGATTCTCAGTACCGGTAATTTGTTTTTGATAGATGAACTTTTTTGGAAAATGAACCCATGAGTAAAGTACTCTCGGTAATTTCGGGATTTATCCTCTCCGTCCGCACACAGTACCATTTTACTACCGAACCGTGCTCTTTATCCTCTCGTATGCCGATGCCCAGTTTTGGGTGTAGAGATAAAAAGTCTCCCGAGTTTTTATTCCATAGACACTACTTAAACAAAAAGAAAAAAAAATGCCTTGACACTTGTATCACCAACGGGGTCAAAACTTACGCGAAGCACCAAGGGGGTCAAAAAAGTTGGAAATGCAACTTCATCCGGCTGTATCTCGGCGAAAACTCAACCGATTTGGATTATTCTTGTTGCATTCGATCCGGAAGGATGTCAAGAATCACCTAAAACAAGGTAGATCCAAAACAAATGCGTCTACCCTAAGTTATAATGAAAAAGGCATTTCCAACTTTTTTCCAAGTGTTCAAAGAGCCCGTGAAGTTGAATTCCCAACTTTTTTGACCCCGTTGGGGCTACAAGTGTTAAAAATAAGTGTAACATACAATGGTGCACATGATCAAAATTAATTAAGCATCCAAAATTAATATTTGAAGAAAAAAATTAGGATTTTTTTATATTTTTCAAAATTACTATTTCTTTCATAACTCGGATGCAATTAAAAACTTCAGTCTTGCTTCAGTCAATTAAACTTGATGCTGCCATTTTTGGCCTTCCACAAATCAAAAATGAAAAAAAGTCGAAGGGGGTAAAGTTTTTCTAAATCTAGTATTTACATAAGAATGTTAAATAAATAAAAAAAAAATTACCAGGTGTTTTTATTTGTGAAAAATCTTAATCATTACTTTCAACTTTGCCTTGATACCAAATCGATAAAAAAAACTCTTCTCCAAATAAAAAATAAAACAATATGAAATCCACATTTTTGCGAAAAGCTAGATAATTGTTCAGCTTTAATGTTCTGGAAAAATTCCGGATCTTACCATTATTATTGCCCAGTTTCATGTCAACAAAAACCGTCATAAAACACCCCACAAACTCATCACAATTAGTCGAGCCTGTTTTACGGCTCAAAACACACTTGCCCACCGGGCAAACGATCAACCCGGGGCGTTGTAATTGATTAGTTTTAATTGCCGATTCGTGCAAAACAGCGTCATCGCCAATGGCGGCTGTTTCTACCACGGCTTCGAGAAGGCTATAGAATTGTGGGCATTTTTCGCTAAAAATTCCGCACCGCTTAGTTTCCTGTAAATTACCGCGGAGGGTTTGTAGACTGACGGATGGAACGGTCAAGTGTTTCTCAATTACAATTCCACAATCGATCGATTGTTCGATTGTTCTCTTCCGACTCCGACAACTACAGTCGCTAAAGCCAAGTGCCTAGCCGCCGCTGCCGCTGCCTCTGACCAGTCAAGGATGATCGATACCGCGTTCTGACCTGCCGGGCCAACAGAGTAGTGCCCTTCGATTGCGTCGCAACGTGGTCACAAGTTTGCGAACTTTGTGTAACTTTACATAAACTGTGTCGGAATCAATGTCACTTCTTAATTAATAGAGTAACTGTTACGTAATCTGCATTTTAATTGGATATTTATAGGAAATACACACTTTTTTGTAATTTATTGTACGTTTAGCGGTCATACGCAGTTTTCAATGTGGTGCAAAGTGCCCTCACTTGTGCCAATGTTGTCACTTAAACTGTTATTAGCACACGTTCCCTCCCTCGACCGAATGGTTGAACCCTCTACGGGTAAGATTCATTCAATAAAATCGTTTGATTTTAATTTTTCAAACTTTTATGATTCTTAAAAATGTTCAATTTTGGCGCAGAGATTTTTTTGGGGATTTTTGGAAATATTCTGACCCATAATATATTCCGAATCTTGGAAGTTTTTCGTTGCATTTTGCCTTTTTGACAATATAAAAAAATAACAAAAATACTTTGTTTTGGATTCCGCTGGCAATAGTAGTTCATGCAACAAGCTGCAAAAAAGAAGTTTTTTTCAGCACGAGTCGTACATTTATAAATACGACGAGTTCTGAAAAATCAAGCTTTGAAAAAAAAACATTTAAAATTGGATTTTTAGTTAATCGTTTATTTTTCTGCTTAAATGCAATTTGCCGTCAAGATAAGTGCTTAAAATAAGTAGTTTCACAAAGGAATGGCACAAAAAAATATATATTTTTTTTTTTTGGGAGGGTGATCCAGCCGCACATCGTTGATGTCGAAACCTCTAAACTGGGCCCTCGTCCTGTCACGTCCGTCAGTAGTCTTGTCGTACATTACAACTAGAACCAGATCTGCCAATGAATTAGTACACTTCGACCAAATAAACACTGACGCTGTATGGATCTGACTCTAGAATAAATGCACAGTTGAGTGTTATTCATAAGTCCAAAATGTTCAATTATTCATATAAGTCCAAATATTCATTTGCGGATAACTACCTAACTTGAATTGAATACAAGATTTAAAGTAACCTATCCGAAAGTTACTCTTATCTCAAATCCCCGACATTTTAATTAATAGCCAAAAAATCTAGAACGTTTCTTTTAAAACCTGTCTGGCTTCTTTTAAAAACAGAAAAAAATAGATTAACAGTTGATATTTTACAAGTCGTGAATTGAAAAAAAAAAACGACCATTTGATCGTCAGAATTCCAGTAGATCCTCGATTCGCAACAATGATACTCATTATGACAAAGCCCAGGGAGGAATGGCACAAAAAAATATTGATGTCTTTTGTAGAATTATCTTGTTTTTGGAGACTAGATCGTCCAATTTCCAGTCCTGGGAAAAAAAATCCTCGGTAAAAATGCCGAAATTCCCGAAATCTAAACAGAAGTATAGATTTTATTATCTTTGTGGCACCAATGTCTTGAAAAAAAAATTATTGAATGAAAAAACTTAATTTGATTTACTTCAATTTAATTTACTGTTCATATTAAACAAAACAGCTTGTCTGAAAATTTATTTCAGATGAAAATATTTTTAAAGCATTTAAAACTGCACAGTAAAAAAATGTGTAAATTTGGAAGGTGTAATTTTGGAAGGTTGATTGTAATTTTACCTCAATTTAGACTGAAAAAGTGACATTACACCAGAAAAGTGGTAAAATTACACATTTTCAGATGTAAAATTACACCTTTTTTCTGACGATGATCGAAGCAATCTGTGCCTGTGGTCGGACGCATTTTTCGTTTGCTGTCATTTTCGACCTTCCGATAATTTTTAAATTTTATTTAAAATGAGTGAAATGAGTGAAATAAGTTAAAATAAGAAGATCTCGATACTTCTCGGGTGCCAGTCATTTACAGTGGAAGTGGTGGAACCAATTTGGAAGCTTTTTTTAATGGAACTTGAGAAATTTGGTCCTACGACAACGGAACAAGAAAGGCAGGCCGCAGGAACAACAATTGGGTCAAGTTCCTGCAACATAACATCCAGGACGGCGTTGGGGACGTGTTTGATGGCTGAGCCTTACCGAAAACAACGTCAATCAAGAATAACTGACGAAGGTAGGGGTGATGATCATCGTCCAAGCATTTCAAAGTCGTGTGGTGCTTGCTGTTTATCGTGCTGGATCAGGTCTACTGCCGGAAGTTCTGCTGATTAAGGCAGATTCAAGACAAGAACTCAAGAAATCTAAAGATTCATGTGGAACGTGGCGAAACGATTGGAGTGAAGCTGTTTTTGAAGATTGCGTGTTTTTGGTGAGAGCTTTCCATTATTTTTTTCAAATAACCCTTTCATCAATTCTAACATTCATACATTCCAATGAAGACAACTACGCCATTTTACTATATACGTGGTAGGGTGTTCCCTTGGTCGTTCGCTGTGAGTTGTGGATTGCCTGCTTCTCTAATGAAGGTTCGACTGAGGGGGCATGCTTATTAATTTCTCGTCGCTCCATACCCTCAGTGACGTGATGGGAGCAAGGGCGTCTATGCGAAGTGTCCCTACACCCGCTACAAATTTCCGGCGCTTGGGGAGGGAAGGGGGAACCCATTTTGATCTATGCGCCGGTATTAGTAGCACTAAAATTCGTGCAAAAAAACTTATGCACGTGGGTGTACAGATTACGGAGTAAAAGATGATCGAATTGTTCACCTAGCGCTCACATGTGTTCCAGGACCAAGTTGCCTGCGGGTATGGGGATCATACATACATACATACATACATAAAATTACACATTTTTTCTGACATAAAAGATGTAGCCCTTCCCAGATGTAATATTACCATGATTTTTATTACTGTGTTAAAATAAATTTCGTTTATTCGGTGCCCAAAGAATGCCAACATATTGTAACAACTCTTGCGCAAAATATTTGTGATTTTTGACAAGTTTTTGAAGTAAAAACAGCACGAGAAAATAAATTTTGAAGGAAAACTGAAATGATTTTCTATTTTGTTTATGAGCTGAAATCAGAAGAAGAGTTTTTTTAAAGGTCCTATAAACCAAATTTACAATTTTTGCTTTGCAAAAAAAATTAAAAATATGAATATTGAAATAACAAGCCATAGTTTCAACATTTGCATGGAAAAGTGTGTTTAATATGCATTTTACACTAGTTCAGTTGTTTAGCAATCATTAGTTTTCAAAATATGTATGTTTGATGAAAACAAAACTTTTAGCAACAACAAACTATTTGCGATACTAAACATCGAAAATTTTAAAAAATTCAATAGATTTTTTAATCAACCCAAACATTTAAGAAGTGATTATAAACGCAGGGGAATGCATTTTAAATTGATTACAGCTGAATGCGCTTAAATTTCCATTGAAAATTTGAAGTTTTTAGAAAAAAAATGTTTGCCCCCAGATTTTTCGAGCCAATTTTGAAGGAGGGGGGAGACAAAAACTTTAAATAAAATTTGTACCAGCCTTATTGATGACGAATGCGTTTTTAAAGCAGATAAACAATAATTGATCCTCACACTTATTTTTATCGTAAAAAAAATGCATTCCTGATTTCTACAAATTTATTTGCAAAATATTGATCTGTACCAGGATCAGAACAATTTTCAATCATTTTCAAATTTCCCGGGAATGTACAGGATTTCTCGGGATTTTTGTAACCCCGGGAAAATAGACACTCTGTTTGAGACCAACTTATTTTTTTCTGCTGATTCACTTTAAGAGCGAGTCCACGAACAGGGCATACCCCTTTGTATGGGACGTCGTTTGGACCTCACCAATCTGCCTGAAATTTTCAGGGGTTGTTTGTACATATGAAACTAGCATCTGGCCAAAATATGAGCACTCTAGGTCAACGGGAAGTGGGGCAAATCGGGACACAATGTTTGAAGGTTCAAAAACGTCAAAAATCTTAAAAGGGCTATAACTTTGGCAAAATTCAATTCAATTTCAAAATTCAAAATGCATCTGAAAGGGCTTAAAAAATGCAACAAAATGCAGGGTAGAGCATCCTAATTGGTTAAATCTAAAGGGAGTTATTGGCATTTTAGTGAAAAAATAGCATAATTTTAAAACTCAAATAAAAAAGTGTTCCATCCAGATATCAACTCGGTTCAACCTGCAGCTTGTAGGGGACATCTGGGACTACCATCTGAGACTGAGAACGCTTTGGGTAAGGCAGTTTAACATATTAAATAGACACTTTTACTTTTAGTGAATTTTTTGGTTGTAAATTTTTGCTCGGGGGACCCCTTAGATCAAATTTTCCGGTGATAATTTTGTCATATTCGTGTTCCTGAGACAATTTCACAATAGAAACATACACAAAAATGTTTATTTTTATCCATTTAAAAAATAAAAGTTAAAAAAATTAAAAAGCTGCTTTTTTTCTGGTGTCATCTAGTATCCTTGGAAACAAACTTGATTTTCAATAAATGTGAATCAAAGATTTTTTTTAACATTCATTTTTTAAAGGGTTAAAATGGATGAAAATAAACATTTTTGTGTATGTTTCTATTGTGAAATTGTCTCAGGAACACGAATATGACAAAATTATCACCGGAAAATTTGATCTAAGGGGTCCCCCGAGCAAAAATTTACAACCAAAAAATTCACTAAAAGTAAAAGTGTCTATTTAATATGTTAAACTGCCTTACCCAAAGCATTCTCAGTCTCAGATGGTAGTCCCAGATGTCCCCTACAAGCTGCAGGTTGAACCGAGTTGATATCTGGATGGAACACTTTTTTATTTGAGTTTTAAAATTATGCTATTTTTTCACTAAAATGCCAATAACTCCCTTTAGATTTAACCAATTAGGATGCTCTACCCTGCATTTTGTTGCATTTTTTAAGCCCTTTCAGATGCATTTTGAATTTTGAAATTAAATTGAATTTTGCCAAAGTTATAGCCTTTTTAAGATTTTTGACGTTTTTGAACCTTCAAACATTGTGTCCCGATTTGCCCCACTTCCCGTTGACCTAGAGTGCTCATATTTTGGCCAGATGCTTATTTCATATGTACAAACAACCCCTGAAAATTTCAGGCAGATTGGTGAGGTCGATGCGAGATGGGTATGCTTTGCTCGTGGACTCGCTCTTAAAACAGAACAAAATGGATTGAAAACGTATTATTTGACTTTTTCAAATGTCAATTCCAACTTTTAAATTTTAAAAGTATTTATATGCCTAATGAGAAAGTATTATTTTTTGACATTGAAAAACGGATCAATAGTTTCTAAGGTATAATTTTCTCAACTATTTGAACTGAATACGGTGCCCTTTATCAAAATATCGCTAAATAATTTGTGACTGCCAATTCGATTTGGTTTGTGGAAAAATGATGCTCAGAATGAAGTTATCGATATATCAATGATTAAAAATATTATTTAACTTTTGGCTGAAGATATAAAAAAAATATGAAGACCATTTTAAAAATGCTTTTTAAAGGAAAATACATCAAATTAATAGCTTTGTCATGTCATTTAAAGGAAGCAATTTAATATTCAAAATATAAAAAAAGCTATTTTAATTTTTTTATATCCTGTCTAAACATGTAGCTAATTTTCACACTGGGAATTATCACGCATTTTCACATGCGGTTTAATGAGTTTTAAAGGAGAAGGTTGTGGTTATGATACGGATTACATATATCCTTGGCGGTCAATATCAACATAAGTAACTTCCCATCTACATGTGGTTCAGACACTTCAACCGAGTCGAAATACCACAAATAGCTCACGGTTTCATCAAAGTTGGCTTTTCGGATTTTTGCCTCGTTGCAAAAGTGGTCAATAAAATGTGCAAGGTGATGATGACGATTCGGAAAAAAACGAGAAGATTGAGCAAGTTTTGGGGGATTTCCTGATGTGATTTTGTGAGGTGTGACTTTACCCCTGCAACTGGATGAGGAGTATTGTTGTTTCACTAGCAGAATGCAAGGGGAATCTATTAGATGAGTGGTGATAATGGAACAGTAGTACAAAAACAGGTTCTGCAGTGTAGTTTAAACGACGTCGTAATTCAACAATCTGATTGAAAATTTATTGATAATGAAGAATTAAATCGGAATACCTTCAAATACAAAAACTATTCTATTTTCAACATTTTAATTTCAATTTACTAAGCATTACTTTTTTTTCAATTTCAGATGGCGCGGTAGTGTCTACAAAGCAATCTGGCGTGAGCTGCTCGCATATCTGTGCGTATACTACACACTAAATTTGACCTACCGATACGGTCTCAGTGAAGAGGGCAGAAGGTAAGCATCTGGTTAAACCCAATTCATCATCATTCATCAAGCTAATGTCATCATCGTTATCGACCCCATTAATCATCCGAAGCCATATAGTTAGACAAATCACCACATTGCAAAAAAAGAGGAAAATCACACATGTCTTGACCTTTTTTTTAATTCTATCTTGACTCAAAATCACCATGATCAAGTCTAAATTCCGCACAATCACCGATCACTCACGACATCGCCACACATCCGGTTGCCCAATTTATCAATCAAACACTTTAAATTACGCCAACATTATACGTATCCGTTGCATTGGTCATTTCAAGCTAAACTAACATTTTAAAAAGGTGTAGAGGAATCATTCGTTTGAAATAATTTTTATTTTTACTACCATTCTCAATGTTACTCAATAGCATCGAGTGACACAATTCCTTGTCTGTTTGTTATTTGACCCATTCATGAATTCTGATGCATGTTTTTTTGTTGTCCCTCTCTTTATTTCTGCAGAGTGTTTGAGCGGATACGCAACTACTGCGGCCAGCAGCGGGAAAATGTGCCACTTTCCTTCGTGCTGGGCTTCTACGTCAGTCTGGTGGTCAAACGGTGGTGGGAACAGTACCGGCTGCTGCCGTGGCCCGACACGCTCGCCCTCTTCGTCAGCGCCGCCATCCAGGGCCATGTAGGTATTCGTTTACTATAGTGAGAGAATCATCAGCATCATCGTTACCGATGGGACGCAAATGAGTCGTGTTCTTCATCAATATGATTACGATCGTAATATTCAAATAACCAGTCTAAACAACTGATCTAGAAATTCGAAAAATCCACGTGGTTTGTGAATGGCCTCTTATAAAAGTTTTGAATCCAAGAAAAAGTAGAATTTTCTGAAAGCTTTTTAATGCTGTCAATTATCCGAAGTTGCGAAGTTTTTTTTTTAACTTCGGATAATCGAATTACAATTGAGCAGTTCTCTCAGATTTCGGTCATTCGATTCTTTTTTGTATTTTTTAATCCGACTGAAACTTTTTTGGTGCCTTCGGTATGCCCAAAGAAGCCATTTTGCATCATTAGTTTGTCCATATAATTTTCCATACAAATTTGTCAGCTGTCCATACAAAAATGATGTATGAAAATTCAAAAATCTGTATCTTTTGAAGGAATTTTTTGATCGATTTGGTGTCTTCGGCAAAGTTGTAGGTATGGATATGGACTACACTGAAAAAAAATGGTACACGGTAAAAAAAATTTGGTGATTTTTTAATTAACTTTTTGTCACTAAAACTTAATTTGCAAAAAAACATTCTTTTTATTTTTTTTTATTTTTTTATATGTTTTAGAGGACATCAAATGCCAACTTTTCAGAAATTTCCAGGTTGTGCAAAAAATCATTGACCGAGTTATGAATTTTTTTATCAATACTATTTTTTCAAAAAATCGAAATATTTGTCGCAAAATTTTTTCAACTTCATTTTTCGATGTAAAATCGAATTTGCAATCAAAAAGTACTTCAGAGAAATTTTGATAAAGTGCACCGTTTTCAAGTTAAAGCCATTTTTAGGTAACTTTTTTGAAATAAGTCGCAGTTTTTCATTTTTTTAAATTAGTGCACATGTTTGCCAACTTTTGAAAAAAAAATTTTTGAAAGGCTGAGAAAATTCTCTATATTTTGCTTTTTTGAACTTTGTTGATACGACTCTTAGTTGCTGAAATATTGCCATGCAAATGTTTAAAAACAGGAAAATTGATGTTTTCTAAGTCTCACCCAAACAACCCACCATTTTCTAACGCCGATATCTCAGCAACTAATGGTCCGATTTACAATGTTAAAATATGAAACACGGTCAAAGATTTTTTGCACACCCTGGAAATTTCTGAAAAGTTGGCATTTGATGTCATCTAAAACATATCAAAAAATAAAAAAATGTTTTTTTGCAAATCAAGTTTTAGTGACAAAAAGTTAAATAAAAAATCAACAAAACAATGTTTACCGTGTATCATTTTTTTTCAGTGTAGTCCGTATCCATACCTACAACTTTGCCGAAGACACCAAATCGATCAAAAAATTCCTTCTAAAGATACAACCTTCAAAAGATACAGATTTTTGCATTTTCATGCATCGTTTTTGTATGGACAGCTGCCAAATTTGTATGGAAAATTATATGGACAAACTAATGATGCAAAATGGCTTCTTTGGGCATACCGAAGGCACCAAAAAAGTTTCAGTCGGATTAAAAAATACAAAAAATAAAATTCTGAAAAAAGACCGATTTCGTAGAGAATTGCTCAATTTTCTTTTATTTTTTCAGCGACACCAAATCAGTCAAATTTGAGTGGTTGATTGCCAGTTACTCTAACAACTGAATATTTGCAATATTCTCCACCGCCATATTGGATTATATGTCCCAGCTCACTTAAAAGCATTTATTGGTAAATACTTGAGCTCAAGTACTCAAAATAAGACAATAATGCTTTTGGCCAAAAGATTTGTTTGGTTATGCCTTGACAACAATTAAACACAAAAAATCACATGAAAAAATAACAAAAAAAATGAATTTAAAAAAAGTGTCGCCTTTCTCAATGTTAACGAAAAATCAAGATTTTTTCGAAAAAATTGCAAAACTGCTGAAAGAAATTTGTTTATCTTGTATTACATGTAATGCTGAGAAAATTCTCTATATTTTGCTGTTTTGAACTTTGTTGATACGACCTTTAGTTGCTGAGATATTGCCATGCAAAGGTTTAAAAACAGGAAAATTGATGTTTTCTAAGTCTCACCCAAAAACCCACCATTTTCTAACGTCGATGTATCAGCAACTAATGGTCCGATGTACAATGTTAAAATATGAAACATTCGTGAAATTTTTCGATTTTTTCGAAAACAATATTTTCAAAATTTTCAAATCAAGACTAACATTTCAAAAGGGCCAAACATTCAATATTACGTCCTTTTGAAATGTTAGTCTTGATTTAAAATTTCAAAAATGTCAGCATTACAAAAATATTTTTTTCAAATGTGGGCAAACATGGGCACTAATTTAAAAAAAATATAACTGCGACTTTTTTCAAAAAAGTTACCTAAAAATGCCATAACTTGAAAACGGTGCACATTATCAAAATTTCACTAAAGTACTTTTTGATTGCGATTTTTTTGCGACCAATATTTCGATTTTTTGAAAAAATCAGTATTGATTCAAAAATTCATAACTCGGTCAAAGTTTTTTTTGCACAACCTGGAAATTTCTGAAAAGTTGGCATTTTTCCCCTAAAACATATCAAAAAATTAAAATAGTGTTTTTTTTGCAAATCAAGTTTTAGTGAAAAAAATTTAACGTGCATCATTTTTTTCAGTGTAGTCCTTATCCATACTACAACTTTGCCGAAGACACCAAATCGATAAAAAAAATTCTTCAAAAGATACAGATTTTTGAATTTTCGTACATCATTTTGGTATGGACAGCTGCCAAATTTGTATGGAAAATTATATGGACAAACTAATGATGCAAAATGGCTCCTTTGGGCATACGGAAGGCACCAAAAAAGTTTCAGACTGATAAAAAAAAATACAAAAAAAATCGAATGAATGTAACGTCATGATTCGAAATGCGGACACTTAGTAGCATATCATTTTTGTTATAGCTGGCAAAAAATCATGTAATAAGTTGGAAATGTAGAAATATCATAAGGATGTAGTATAAACAGTCAGTTTCAAGAAAATGCATGCAAAATATGTCTTTTCTAACAATTTTTCATCAGAATTTTAAAATTAAAATGATTTGTTGTGCTTCGAATCCCGGACACTGATAAAAGCTGATTCGAAATCCGGACACTTTTGCTTCGAATTCCAGACACTCGCTTTTACTTATGAATCGCACAAATTTGGACTGAAATGTTAGTGAATGGCATTCTTTAGGTCTCAAATAAGCTGTTAACATCAAAACAATCGATAGTTTATATAAACATTTGCTAGAATTTAAGGAAATCGAAACCATAAATTTCTGCTTTGCCTTCCCGGTGCTTCGGACGCCTATGAAATATTTCAAGTGAAATGTTTCGCATTTTTGGTAAACCTATAATTTTATTGTATTTAATTGTTTTGGCATTAACTACAGCGTTCAAACAAACTAAAAATGAAGGTTGATGTTGGAATTCATCAAATAATACAGTTTTGACATCCATAATGCGAACTTATATCCAAATAATTGATAAAACAAGATGAAGTATCCGGGTTTTGAAGCGTCCGGGAATTCGAATCATGACGTTATAGAAAAACTAACTTAATCCACCTATGTGGTTGGTGCCTTCCTCACTTTTTACCAACAATGGGTAATATGAGCGGTTTGGACACATACTTCAGCTATTTTTTTAGACATTGTTGGAATTCGAGCGAGAAGAAGGAAAGCATTTCTCGCTCGCGAACGAGGGAGAGAACTTGTAGTACATTTCTCTTCTCGCTCGCGCTCGCATTTTCGTTCGCGTTCTCGCTCTCGCCGCGAGCGCTCGCGAGCGCCTCGTGCTAGCCGTTTGCCCCAAGCTAGCAATTTGTTTATCAGGCTTATGAATACGAACCAGGCGATGGTATAGAGGTGTAACTTCAATCGCTGAGGTTTTTTTGTTCGTTTCTAAAACGTTCAACTTCTCGCGAACGGGCAATTCTGGCTCGCGAGAAAGCCCGTTCGCGAGCGGAGGAGAGCACGGGCAATTGGTGAGTTTCTCTCGGCAGCTCGAGACTCGCGGCGAGAACTCGAGAGAGAGAAAATTTTCTCGCGAGAGCTCGATAATACCAACACTGTTTTTAGATCCAGAAAAATAAGTATATAGATATAACTTAAGTGGTAATAACTCGATACAGGGTTGCCAGTTCTTCAATGTTGTGGACTCGTTGGAAAGATCTATTGATTACATAACCAACGATGGCTCCGGACATCGTTTACATACTTTTAAGTGAGATCCAGCATCAAAAAAGTACAAATATATCACTTAAGCGGTCATAACTCGAGACAGGGTTGCCAGATCTTCAATGTTGTGGACTCGTTAGAAAGGTCTTTCAATTACCTAACCAACGATGGGTCGGATGATGGATCCGGACATCGTTTACATACATTTAAGTGAGATCCGGCATCAAAAAGTACAAATATATCACTTAAGCGGTCATAACTCGAGACAGGGTTGCCAGATCTGCAATGTTGTGGACTCGTTGAAAGTCTTTCAATTACCTAACCAACGATGGGTCGGATGATGGATCCGGACATCGTTTACATACATTTAAGTGAGATCCGGCATCAAAAAAGTACAAATATATCACTTAAGTGGTCATAACTCGAGACAGGGTTGCCAGATCTTCAATGTTGTGGACTCGTTGGAAAGGTCTTTCAATTACCTAACCAACGATGGGTCGGATGATGGATCCGGACATCGTTTACATACATTTTAGTGAGATCCGGCATCAAAAAAGTACAAATATATCACTTAAGCGGTCATAACTCGAGACAGGGTTGCCAGATCTTCAATGTTGTGGACTCGTTAGAAAGGTCTTTCAATTACCTAACCAACGATGGGTCGGATGATGGATCCGGACATCGTTTACATACATTTAAGTGAGATCCGGCATCAAAAAGTACAAATATATCACTTAAGCGGTCATAACTCGAGACAGGGTTGCCAGATCTTCAATGTTGTGGACTCGTTGGAAAGGTCTTTCAATTACCTAACCAACGATGGGTCGAATGATGGATCCGGACATCGTTTACATACATTTAAGTGAGATCCGGCATCAAAAAGTACAAATATATCACTTAAGCGGTCATAACTCGAGACAGGGTTGCCAGATCTTCAATGTTGTGGACTCGTTAGAAAGGTCTTTCAATTACCTAACCAACGATGGGTCGGATGATGGATCCGGACATCGTTTACATACATTTAAGTGAGATCCGGCATCAAAAAAGTACAAATATATCACTTAAGTGGTCATAACTCGAGACAGGGTTGCCAGATCTTCAATGTTGTGGACTCGTTAGAAAGGTCTTTCAATTACCTAACCAACGATGGGTCGGATGATGGATCCGGACATCGTTTATATACATTTAAGTGAGATCCGGCATCAAAAAAGTACAAATATATCACTTAAGCGGTCATAACTCGAGACAGGGTTGCCAGATCTTCAATGTTGTGGACTCGTTAGAAAGGTCTTTCAATTACCTAACCAACGATGGGTCGGATGATGGATCCGGACATCGTTTACATACATTTAAGTGAGATCCGGCATCAAAAAGTACAAATATATCACTTAAGCGGTCATAACTCGAGACAGGGTTGCCAGATCTTCAATGTTGTGGACTCGTTGGAAAGGTCTTTCAATTACCTAACCAACGATGGGTCGGATGATGGATCCGGACATCGTTTACATACATTTAAGTGAGATCCGGCATCAAAAAAGTACAAATATATCACTTAAGTGGTCATAACTCGAGACAGGGTTGCCAGATCTGCAATGTTGTGGACTCGTTGGAAAGGTCTTTCAATTACCTAACCAACGATGGGTCGGATGATGGATCCGGACATCGTTTACATACATTTAAGTGAGATCCGGCATCAAAAAGTACAAATATATCACTTAAGCGGTCATAACTCGAGACAGGGTTGCCAGATCTTCAATGTTGTGGACTCGTTGGAAAGGTCTTTCAATTACCTAACCAACGATGGGTCGGATGATGGATCCAGACATCGTTTACATACATTTAAGTGAGATCCGGCATCAAAAAAGTACAAATATATCACTTAAGCGGTCATAACTCGAGACAGGGTTGCCAGATCTTCAATGTTGTGGACTCGTTGGAAAGGTCTTTCAATTACCTAACCAACGATGGGTCGAATGATGGATCCGGACATCGTTTACATACATTTTAGTGAGATCCGGCATCAAAAAAGTACAAATATATCACTTAAGCGGTCATAACTCGAGACAGGGTTGCCAGATCTGCAATGTTGTGGACTCGTTGGAAAGGTCTTTCGATTACCTAACCAACGATGGGTCGAATGATGGATCCGGACATCGTTTACATACATTTAAGTGAGATCCGGCATCAAAAAAGTACAAATATATCACTTAAGCGGTCATAACTCGAGACAGGGTTGCCAGATCTTCAATGTTGTGGACTCGTTGGAAAGGTCTTTCAATTACCTAACGAACGATGGGTCGGATGATGGATCCGGACATCGTTTACATACATTTAAGTGAGATCCGGCATCAAAAAAGTACAAATATATCACTTAAGCGGTCATAACTCGAGACAGGGTTGCCAGATCTTCAATGTTGTGGACTCGTTGGAAAGGTCTTTCAATTACCTAACCAACGATGGGTCGGATGATGGATCCGGACATCGTTTACATACATTTAAGTGAGATCCGGCATCAAAAAGTACAAATATATCACTTAAGCGGTCATAACTCGAGACAGGGTTGCCAGATCTGCAATGTTGTGGACTCGTTGGAAAGGTCTTTCAAACTTAACGAATGATGGAACGGATGATGGATCCGGACATCGTTTACATACATTTAAGTGAGATCCGGCATCAAAAAAGTACAAATATATCACTTAAGCGGTCATAACTCGAGACAGGGTTGCCAGATCTTCAATGTTGTGGACTCGTTGGAAAGGTCTTTCAATTACCTAACGAACGATGGGTCGGATGATGGATCCGGACATCGTTTACATACATTTAAGTGAGATCCGGCATCAAAAAAGTACAAATATATCACTTAAGCGGTCATAACTCGAGACAGGGTTGCCAGATCTTCAATGTTGTGGACTCGTTGGAAAGGTCTTTCAATTACCTAACCAACGATGGGTCGAATGATGGATCCGGACATCGTTTACATACATTTTAGTGAGATCCGGCATCAAAAAAGTACAAATATATCACTTAAGCGGTCATAACTCGAGACAGGGTTGCCAGATCTGCAATGTTGTGGACTCGTTGGAAAGGTCTTTCAATTACCTAACCAACGATGGGTCGAATGATGGATCCGGACATCGTTTACATACATTTAAGTGAGATCCGGCATCAAAAAAGTACAAATATATCACTTAAGCGGTCATAACTCGAGACAGGGTTGCCAGATCTTCAATGTTGTGGACTCGTTGGAAAGGTCTTTCAATTACCTAACGAACGATGGGTCGGATGATGGATCCGGACATCGTTTACATACATTTTAGTGAGATCCGGCATCAAAAAAGTACAAATATATCACTTAAGTGGTCATAACTCGAGACAGGGTTGCCAGATCTTCAATGTTGTGGACTCGTTGGAAAGGTCTTTCAATTACCTAACCAACGATGGGTCGGATGATGGATCCGGACATCGTTTACATGCATATAAATGAGATCCGGATATATGTGAAAACACATTTTTATACATAACTTTTGAACTACTTATCGAAACTTCAAACAATTCAATAGCGATGTATGGGACCCTAAACCAAGTCGAATGCATTTGGTTTGGTCAAAATCGGTTCAGCCAGTGCTGAGAAAACTCAGTGAGAATTTTAGTCACATACATACATACACACACATACACACACACATACACACACACATACACACACACATACACACACACAGACATTTGTTCAGTTTTCGATTCTGAGTCGATATGTATACATGAAAGTGGGTCTTGGAGCTTTTAATAAAAAGTTCATTTTTAGAGCAGGATTATAGCCTTACCTCAGTGAGGAAGGCAAAAAGGAAGAACATTGCAATTACTTTAAACTATGTATGAGAGTAACTTCAATGCAACAAAAGCAACGAACTATTCCATACTAATATTAAGAATGAAAAATACATTATTCCCCGGCAGTCTGACCTTATCAGAAGACATGCTACACAATAAATTAACGCCCAGGAAAAGCTAACTCAATTAGCTTATTAGCAAACAAGCCTCCGTATCTTCCCATCTCGAATTAATTTACAAACTCGTTTCTCCCTCAACCACAGGATGAAACCGGCCGGTTGATGCGCCGAAACATCATGCGCTACATGGTGCTGGCGTACGTCATCACGCTGCAAAAGATTTCCCTCCGTGTAAAGCGACGCTTCCCAACGTGGCAACACCTGGTGGACGCCGGTCTGATGTTGGAGAGCGAGCGCAAGATCTTCGAGATCATGGACTCCAAGAGCCCGATGTCCAAGTACTGGATGCCGCTGGTTTGGGCGACCAACATTATCAACCGGGCCCGAAAGGAGGAGCTCATTCCGTCGGATCACATCGTGCAGACACTGCTGATGGAGCTGTCGGACATCCGTCGACGGTTGGGTGGCCTCATCGGGTACGATACGGTGTGCGTTCCGTTGGTGTACACCCAGGTGGTGACGCTGGTGCTGTATTCCTACTTTACGGCGGCCATCATGGGCAGCCAGATGATTCCGACGTACGACGAGAAGACCAACTCGTACATGGAGTTGGACGTTTATTTCCCGTTGTTCACGGCGTTGCAGTTCGTGTTCTACGTCGGTTGGCTTAAGGTTGCCGAAGTGTTGATTAATCCGTTCGGGGAGGACGATGACGATATTGAGTTGAACTGGCTGATAGATCGGCACATCAAGGCGTCATACATGATCGTGGACGAGATGCACGACGAACATCCGGAGCTGCTCAAGGATCAGTACTGGGAGGAGGTCGTACCGAAGGACCTGCCGTACACGGTTGCGAGCGAGCACTACCGAAGGGAGGAGCCCAAGGGTTCGGCGGAGCATTACGTCGTGAAGGAGTCCGAGGCGGTGTACGCGAACATTGGCGGTGGAAAGCGGGTCGTGAACGATGAGGTGTACGCGGATTATGTGAGTAGTTGATGTTTGATTGTTGGATTCGCTCAACGTCTGACCTTTTTCCCTCTTCTAATCAACAGGAAAGCGTCGACACACCGATGGCCGAACGCCGCAAGGGCTGGTTCGGCCGGCAAATCACCCGCATTTCGATGCGCAGCTCGTCAACGGCGTACTCCTCCGGGGGTCTGTTCACGCGCAACCGGCAAAATTCGGTCTACTCTAGTCCCGAGGCGGGCATGACCCAGCCCATCACCGGTCCCGGCAGCGGCGGCCCACCCATGCAGAAGGTCAGCATTTACGACAAGTTTCTGAACCGGAAGTCCGGTCGACATCCGCGTCAAATCGTGAAACAAAGTGAGTTGATCAAGGTTTGATAGCAGGAGTGCAAGCTAACTTCCTATGTTTCAATCAGGTTCTAAACTCAGCCTAAACGGCTCCGTGAATTCCAATGTGCCACCGAGGGCTCGGCCTCGCATTCCCACGCCGGATGTCAGCAAGGACAGCAAGGTCCACCCGCTGGCCGGCGTAACGATCAACTCGGCGCAGCTCGAGCGGACAGCGAACATTGCGTCTGGCGTGGCGCTGATGGCCACTCAGGTAAGCTGCCAACACTCAACTCCACTAAATCCATAACCCCTAACCAAAATCCCTCACCTCCACCAGCTGGCCAACAATCCGTCCATTTATCCGGCGTCGACAAAGGCGGGCTCCGCCGGTCCTGGATCGACCCTCGGCAACAGTGACCTGCCGGTGGTGGGAACGCTGCTGCTCGCCCCCATCAAGGAGCTGGACTCCAACTCGGTCAACAATACTCTGCACGCGGGCCACTCGGCGACGGCAGCCCTGGCCAAGTCCATCCTGCCGTCGAGCATCAAAAGTTCCGGTAAGTTTGTGTTTTTTAATTTTTCGTGAAAATTCTAACCATGATAACCATTCTAACCAACTTTGTTCTAATGGATAATAATCCTGGGTTCATTATTCGAACCGAGATGAAAAGGTGAATAAAATCAATTTGTAGAGTCGCAACCGGGACTCCGTGAGACACGACATTCCGGACGCAGCACCACCGCTGCCGATCATTAAACTCTCAACCACCCATTGACCTCATGTTCGCTCCCGTCGTGTCCTGTTCCAGAATCCGCCAACCGGATCCAGCACAATTCAATCACACTCACACTTCCGCACCAAACGTTCACTCTCAACTGTCCACAGCGTAAACATAAACACGCGCCTCATTTCATTCGCTGTCAAAATCAAGTACACGCTTTTGTTAAAATAAGTCTGTTTCAGGTTATTTTTACCCTAAGCACCCTATCACCCTAAACCTACACAATTAATTTTTTTTGGGAATTTACTCTGAAGAAAATAATATTCTTTTAATGGAGACGCATTGTATTCAACCTAAAATTATTACAATTTCCATTTTCTTCCCCTCTACTCACAGCATTCGGCAAGGACGGCTCGCCGACCCCACTCGAGCTGGCCCTCGCCAACGGCTCAAGCCTGGGCAAGTCAGGCTCCGGCCTCGGCGGCAACCGAGTCATCGTACTTCCAGCCGCCACCGACAACGTCGACAACGGTTCCAGCACCGGAAGCGGCGGTGCCCTCGTTCCGGTCAGCACCACGTCCGATGCCATCCCGCTAGCGATAACCTCCATTCCGTTGACGTTCACCGTGACCCCGGTAACGACGACCATCAACACGGGCTCGACCGGAACCTTCATCACGGAGCTGCCCTGCGATGGTGACGAGGCCGTCGTCAGCACGGCCGTCACGGTCAACAACGAGAAGCAGAGGAATGGTGGCGGCGGCGGAACGGCGGCTCCGTCCGAAACCTCGTCATCCGCGGCGTCCACACTCAGCAAACGGAAGCCAAAGCATAGCGAGGTGTACGTTTGAAGCGATTGTACGGAGGAAATTGTAGAATTTCAGTGATATAGTCGAAAATAACGAAACAGTATCAGAGAAAAGCATTGAAATTTAGAGACGAAACTTTGGTGACTTTAGTGCGAAAAATATCAGCAAAAGGTGTTTTTAACTAGAACTATTGAGGAAAAATAATAGCATTTCTGTTTGAAGTTGTGAGAGAGAGAGTATTAGAATATTTTAAATGTTGTGTAAATAGGAAGAGAAAGTGAATACAATTGTTTTTAAACCTTTTACTTTTATGCAAAATGTGCAAGTCGAACCCCTATTTTGACCAAACCTACTACACACAGTCTATTATTATTACTACCCTAGAGCAAGCATAAGGCAGGAGAAAACAACACGTGATCACAGTTGTACGAAGCCGAAAAGCAAACAATAAACGACGACGAGAATGTTTTATTCAAAAGAATGTGTCTAGCGTTTTATTTGATGTATTCCGAAAAACTGGTTCACAGTACAAACTAAACAACTGGTGTTTACGGCGAAAATTTAAAAAAAACATAAAATTAATAAGAAAAAAATATTTAAAAAAACGCAATAATTGAACAAATTTAAAAAAAAACAGAAAAGTCAAAATATTTAAAACATTAAATAAACAAATTTCAAATTAAATCAAAAAATAAAAATAATAAATCAAAGAAATCGTAAAAATCCTTTTCTTTATTTAGATTTAATGGAACACATCAAACAGAGCTTTTTTTTCGGGACGAAATTTGTCTGATCACGCCTTCCGTCGGACGAAGAAGTCGTCTCCCTGGCTCCTGTTCGGTAGAGTAGTTGGACTCACTATCCAAAGGTCGTCAGTTCAAAACCTAGGGCGGATGGAAGCTTGGGTGTAAAAAGAGGTTTGGATTGTCTCACCGTTTAAAACCATCGGACTCCTAGTTTCGAATAGGAATCTCGCAACAGAAAAAAATAGCAAATTTATAAACATTTAAAAAAACAAAAAATTAAATCATATCGTTAAATAAAATAATGAAAAAAAACACCAACAGGCTTAACAAATTAAAATATTTAAAATTATAATTTATTAAACTATAATTAGGCTGGTACACATTTTATTTAAAGCCCCCCTTCAAAGTTGGTCCAAAAAATCAGGGGCAAAAACAATATTTAAAAAAAAAACTTTAAAATTTCAATGGAAATTGAACTGCAATCAGCTGAAAGCAATTTAACATGCATTCCCCTGCGTTTAGAATCATTTTTAGCATGTTTGGGTTGATTTAAAAATCTGTTGAATTTTTGAAAATTTCGATGTTTTTTATCGCCAAATGTTTTTTTCGCTAAAATTTTTGTTTTCGTCAAATCTTACATTTTTTTTGAAAAATAATGATTTTAAATAAAAAAAATTAAAAAAACGATTTTTCCCATACAAATTTATATGGAAAATTGAATCGCTTTGCGCAAAGTGAGGACTGAACCAGTTGTTCTCAAACTTTGGGGAGTTGTTTAGGATTACAAAAGGAACTGAAAAATTGCTGTGCTGGAAAATCGATTTTGTTATTACACCCTAATGTTACAGTCTTTCTCGCATATTACGGGTTAATTGTTTGGCTATGCAACAAATGTTTTAAAACATCACAATGATTTAGCATGTTTGTTGGCCGAATTTTTGGAACTGTACCCCTGTCACGACGTTCTAGCAGGATTCTAGCAGAGTTCTTACAAGGCTGGATATTCTTAGAGCATTCTAGCAGAAATGTTCCATCGTTCTAGCAGGATTCTGACAGAACCAGCTCTGCTAGAATATTTCGTGACTGGGACTGTCCGAGCTGGGGCTGAACCGTACGTCAATAAAGTTCACCACGTGCTTCGAGATTCCAGCCAATCAGAAGGTAGGTCGAATATAGGCACATTGAAGGTCGGATCCTAGGAGCAATATAGCCAAAATAGAGACAAAACATATATTAGTTTTTCAGGCTTATACATCGGTAATGTGATTAAGTATCAGCATTAGCATTTAAAAAAAACTTATTCATGTAATATAAGCTAGGCTGCCTATTTCAGCTTTTGAGAGTGCATCAAACTAAAATGGTGCTCCGCTTAGTAGGCCCAAACTAGGGACGAATGCCCAATCAAAATGTTCAAAACATTGAAGAATCTAAAAAAAATTAAAATTACTATAAAAAACAAACAAAAAGGAAAAATATAAAAAAAGCAATTTAACAGCGGCTTCAACATGCTGGGAATAAAGTCTAAAGTTCTAAATTGCATTATTGTAGCACGCCACTTTTAAACGTTCCGAGAAAACTGCGTTCCATTGGACCTAATAAAAATAATTTTAATTTTTGTTCATGTTTGACCTTGAATAAACAAAAATTATAGCACGCAATATAAGCAATAACAAACACGTTTTCTTTGGTTGACCATAACAATACAGAAATAAAAAAAAGAAGAGCTCGACAGATGTTAAAAATCCTAAAAATATAAAAAAAAACTCATAAGCATGAAAAAAAATCTTAAAACTTCAACAATTCAATAAATTTAAAAAATCAGAAACTAAAACTTCAAAATTTTAAAATACAGAATTTTCTTGAAAATCAAAGGCAATTTTGTCAAAGAATTTCAACATGTTAATTGAAATAGAAGTCTAATCAACTGAAAACTAGACTGAAAACAATCTAAAATGTGCATTTTTTGATTGATAATCTTATTCAGCCAGTTTGAGCTTGACTTTTGTCTTTTTTATCTTTGAAATAAAACATAAAATAGTAGTTTATGCAACAAGTTGCAAAAAGAGGATTTTTTCAGCACGAGTCGTACATTTATCCAACTGCTGAAAAAATCAGGTACAGAAAAGTAGGCTATTTCGTCGTTCAAGAATGACAGGAAAAGTAAGTAGTTTCACGACGGAATTGCAAAAAAAATATATAAAACATCAACATAACACGCCTTTTGGCAGAATTGATTAATTTATTATTCCTAACATTTTTCTTCGTTGAAAGGTCGCTTAAGGGGTCCTTTCAGATATCCATGACCTAGAAAACATTTTACCTAGGGACTTTGGGTTTTTTTTTCCAATTTTAAGTTTTATATACCGTAAACCGGGGTGACTTTGATAGGATTTCAATTTGTTTTTAGAATATTTTCCAACAGGTAAGGTTTTTTCTAACATTATTATTTTTAAAACATGTACTGGGGTAGGCCACACAAAGTCCATGCACTATTTCGGAAAAAAAGTTTTTTCAATAATGTTTTGAAAAATAGTTACGTTAAAAATTCTTAGTTTTAATTCCGGGGTGACTTTGATAGTCATAGTTTTTCTTGTTTTCGTTTTCGTTTTCGTTTTACGGAGCAAGGTGGGGGACGCGGCCTCAAGTCAATCCAAGTCCGGTTTCTTGTGGAAAAAAGGGTAGTGGCCGAACTAGTATTGCATACAAGATGAACACCACCGGAAGATATAGGGGATCGGGAGGGGGAAGGTGAAAGAAATTTAGTGTAGGTGTGAGTAGTAAGAACTTGGATTGATTGATCAGTTACGTTTATCTAAATTAAAAACATAATAAAGGAACTCTAAAGTAGTTATTCAAACAAAAATCAAAACAAAAAAGGCCTGGAAGAAAATACAAAGAAACCCTATTATGCATTCTAACTCTAAATGGAATCTAAGAATCGCTCTGGAAAACGAAAGATGAAATAACTTGTATATGGAATACAAATCTTGATGTTGAAACCTCCAAACGGGGTCCCCGTCCTGTCACGTCCGTCAGTAGTATTGTCGTACATTACACCTAGAAGCATTTCTGCCAAAACCTTAACTAAACTTTCTGAAATAACACTAATCTTAAATCCCCATAACTTTTAGTAACAAAGCTAAACATTCCTTTATCTTGCCTAGTTTAAACCTGTCTTGCCGCTTCCAAAACTAATAAACATAAATGAACAGTTCATATTTTATTAGTTAAACAGGCATCGTGAATGAGAAAATAGACAACCATTTCGTGCCTTCCATTTCATTAGGGCACACAACTCATGTGAACAAGAGTGTAACTCTCTCACACCTTATGAAAACTATCATTTAAGAGAAAGGGACACACTCCTGCTCACAAAACCCATGCGCCCTTTTGAAATGTTAGGCTCCATTTGATCGTCAAAACTCCAGTAGATCCTCGATTCGCAACAATGGTCGATACAACCATAATCCGAGAACCGTTAGTTCAACAGATTAACGAATTTTGTCCGATATCATTTCATTATTGATTGATCGAGATGCTATGGCAACTTTGACAAATCAGAACAGTACTCAACATGAATGAAAATTAGCTATTCTGGCTGGATTACTTGCCCCGCTAACTGTCTAATATAATTATGATTATTGTTATCTTTAAACTAATTCCTAAAATTACTAAATTTAAAATATTCAAAGACCCAATTTCAATTTTAATTTGGAATTCGAATGCAAAACTATTTTTATAGTCCTAACCTAACTCCCACATTCGATAGGGGAAAAGTCACATATGTAGCGGTTTGTTGTACATTTGTGATATTTCCACTATCGGAGAACCTCTTGGTCTCGACGCCAGCTTAACTCACCAGCAGTCGCGTTAGTATTCATTGTACACACGTTGTAAGGACACTTTAAGAGTGTCCATAATACGCGACTTCCAGATGGTTAAGCTAAAAGACATCGATAAGCCTTGGTGCTGCGGCAAAGCGGGTTCTCTTCAGCATGGAACGATATCCATTGTGTTAATAAAATGGAAGTTTTAACAGTATTTGGAACAATACAATTAAACCCTCAATTTCATTACCATGACGGATCTATCCATGCCCCTTGACAAAATGAGTACTATAACGATTTATATAATACTCCCCTGGCAAGGCCCAAGGACTTTGATAGTCATAGTTTTTCTTGTTAAAATCATATTTAAGATGTTCAAACTTTATTTGTACGTTAAATGTACCATCACTAAAGTGGCTGATAAGTTTTTAAGAAAAAAAATCAATGTTTATATTTAGTTAACTAAGTTTATAAGCTTTTTAACAAAATACATACAAATGTTAGGTAAAATTGTTAAAAAGTCGGAAATTTGCCTGAAATTTGTTAAAACTAGCTTTGTTTATAATATTATTAATTTATATTGCATTTTATACTGAATTCGAAGCACGAATCACAAGTTTACACATTTTACATGAAATTTGTTCAACTGAAATCGCCTATAAATTTGGAGATTTTTTTAAATTGTGTTTCAAAAACACATATTATTTATTATTTACAAACTTATTTAACCTTCTCCTATTGAAAAATTGTCCAAAGAATCCGAAAATGCATTCAGTTTTCCGATTGAAAATCATGTTCATTGAGAAAATCATGACACTTTGAGAAGTTTAAAATAATGACTTTCATCAACATTTTCTTAATAATAGTTAACTAACTTATTAAAGTTTTCAAAATGTTAAGAAAAGTTCTTCTTGAGGAACTTTGAACACTTCTCTATCACGGTCAGTATGTTTCCAAACCATTCCTTACGTATTTTAATTGTACTCTTCATTTTGCGGAAAAATCGCAAACCTATCAAAGTCACCCCGGCTATCAAAGTCACCCCGTTTTACGGTATATAATTTGATGGAGGCGCGCGATCAATCACAAAGCTTCGTTTTAGGTGAAGATTTTAAGAAGAATCGCGCGCCTCCTTTGAATTATATGAAAAATTTATAAATTGGAAAAAAAATCAAAAATCCCTAGATAATTTTTTTCCCAAGCGTTCTTTCCACGAAGAATTCTTTTAAGGTACATTGATTTGCTATAATAATCTTCTTCAGCCATGAAGTGCATTATCAAAAAAAAAAAATACAACTGATGGGAAGTAAGAAAAAGTTACCATTCAAAATTTGATATTTTTCCGTATAGTTCAGATAAGGTGAAAAATGAAAAAAAATCTTTTTATCTGTGTAAAGAGGAAAAATTTAAATTCTCACGAGCATTTACTTTTCCTTTCATTCTATAGTGACGAAATGGCCATTATTAAATATTATTGTGCTGAAACATACATTTTACTGAAACATTAAATTAAAATGTATTCTACAATCGTAAAAAAAAATAAACTCGCTGTAAACCTCGATTTGTTGTATTTTTGTTTACCCTAAAAATTCGGAGAGAGGCAAATATTTAGAATAAAATTATTGCCTTTCTTGAAACACATGCTTTGGCGTAAATTTTCTGATAAAAATGCAGCAAATGAAGTGAAATATTATAAATAAGAAATTTAATGAACATAAATCCCGCAATGCTCTGCAAAATCAGTCAAAATTTCATCATTTTACATTTATACCTCAATCAAATGCTCCAAATTACTTACCCAAATATTGAATCAAAGCCCGGAAGCACATAAGTCAACATCAATTGCATGCGCGGTACGCGCACGACTCGTACGAATAAGAAACCAGGGTCGACGCTAGTCGAATTAGCCACCCTTTGGCAGCATCCTCCAGGCCATCGCTGCTCTACTCTACTCGGAATCAAACGAAACCGACCCGCAAATCAAAATAATTCGAAACTCAAATCCGAATTGTCAAAAGTGGTGCGGACAAATATTTTGCCGAAGAATTTACGCTCACGTGGTGGTCAACTGTAACAATTAGAGTGTGCCGGCCGGCCGATGACGAACAAGACGCCGAGTGACACTGACTGTTAAATGGGTATGCAAATACCGCGGTGCGGTGGTGGTGTCGAGAAACTTGATTTACGGCCACGGGTTCGTCACTTGCGAGTGAGGGCATTCAAGTCACTTGATTTGTAAAGTGCTTTGGCTTTGATTTATTGGGGAAACCTTAATGAAGATGATGATTAAAAATTGAATGAATCTTGAAAGGATAGTTTCTTTCAAATAAAATTTAGTCATAAAAAAGAGATTTTTGTTCAGTTCCGATTTTTTGTGTGTGTGGTTGTGTTTGTGTTTATTTATTCACTATTCATCAAATAAAACTGCCATTTGGTAGCTCACGTACAGAAGAAGCCTAATGAGAATGCCATTATTTAACTATTTATATGCACTTTTTTTTCTTCCTCCTTCTCTGATGTGTTGTTTGTAATCCCCTCCGTCCAGATTTCGTCGTTAGTCAGTTATTATTACACTCGTTAGGATTAGGATTCTGGCTTTGCTCACAACTGACTCTCAACGGTTACAAATGTTAGTACCTCTATCGCTAGTTTTGTGTTTGTGTGTTTTCTCGCTCAGAAGTTTCATTCTGCTAGGATTTCACAAGTCTTATATTTTCACAGACGCGAGCAAACGAAAACAAAGAAACAAACGGGAAACGACCGTCGTAACTAATTCCTAAAGAGGCAAAAATAAACTTCTTTCTCCTTCTTCTTCGTCCTGGCGCTTCAATAACTTAAGGTTTAAAAACACAGAAATGTATCATCATTGCTAGAGCGTTTGCGTTTGCCTGACTTATTTCTCTTACGCGATTGTTTGGGCTATTGGAAAGTACCGTACATTTTCGTCCAGCGCTGAGGGTGCACACGGGAACCAAACTCACCACCGTCATCGTCGTCGTAGTCGTCGTCGTTACACATACATCTACTAATATTAATCATAATTATAATATAATATATGCGCAGTTACGGGGTAGTTAACACACACGCACGCAAATTAGTCAATCTTCACGTTGGAATAAATCTTCCGCACGAAAACGTTCGTCCCGATGTAGCCGACCGTGCCGCAGATGATGCCCAGCGCGCCCGAAAAGAGCGCCATGTAGCCAAAGTAGAACGACGTCTGGAACAGGCCGTACATTCTGCGAAGAAAGGGAAAGAATTTAATTGTTAGAAGCTTTATAATTCATTCATTTTGTTCTGGAAAGTCAAATAAATCTTACAAATACTCATCGGAAAGGTTAAAATAACAATTTTTTAAAGAAGTGTTTTTTTAAATCGACGAAATTCGATTTCCAAAATTCATCTTACATTTTATGATCCAGAATTTATTTTTCAAAAGGCAATAGAGCAGTTCTCTCAGATTTCGGTCATTCGATTTTTTTTTTTTGTATTTTTTAATCCGGCTGAAACTTTTGTGGTGCCTTCGGTATGCCCAAAGAAGCCATTTTGCATCAATAGTTTGTCCATATAATTTTCCATACAAATTTGGCAGCTGTCCATAAAATTCAAAAATCTGTATCTTATGAAGGAATTTTTTGATCGATTTGGTGTCTTCTGTAAAGTTGTAGGTATGGATACGGACTACACTGGAAAAAAATGATACACGGTAAAAAAAAATCCTGGTGATTTTTTATTCAACTTTTTGTCACTTAAATTTGATTTGCAAAAAACACTATTTTTATTTTATTTTTTTATATGTTTTAGAGGACATCAAATGCCAACTTTTCAAAAATTTCCAGGTTGTGCAAAAAATCTTTGACGGAGTTATAATTTTTTTTAATCAATACTGTTTTTTTCAAAAAATCGAAATATTGGTCGCAAAAATTTTTCAACTTCATTTTTCGATGTAAAATCAAATTTGCAATCAAAAAGTACTCTAGTGAAATTTTGATAAAGTGCACCGTTTTCAAGTTATAGCCATTTTTAGGTAACTTTTTTGAAAATAGTCGCAGTTTTTCATTTTTTTAAATAAGTGCACATGTTTGCCCACTTTTGAAAAAAATATTTTTGAAAAGCTGAGAAAATTCTCTATATTTTGCTTTTTTGAACTTTGTTGATACGACCTTTAGTTGCTGAGATATTGCCATGCAAAGGTTTAAAAACAGGAAAATTGATGTTTTCTAAGTCTCACCCAAACAACCCACCATTTTCTAACGTCGATATCTCAGCAACTAATGGTCCGATTTACAATGTTAAAATATGAAACATTCGTGAAATTTTTCGATCTTTTCGAAAACAATATTTTCAAAATTTTCAAATCAAGACTAACATTTCAAAAGGGCCAAACATTCAATATTACGCCCTTTTGAAATAGTTAGTTTAAAAAATTTGAAAATATTTTTTTCGAAAAGATCGGAAAATTTCACGAATGTTTCATATTTTAACATTGAAAATCGGACCATAAGTTGCTGAGATATCGACATTAGAAAACGGTGGGTTGTTTGGGTGAGACTTAGAAAACATCAATTTTCTTGTTTTTAAACATTTGCATGGCAATATCTCAGCAACTAAGGGTCGTATCAACAAAGTTCAAAGAAGCAAAATATAGAGAATATTCTCAGCTCTTCAAAAATATTTTTTTCAAAAGTGGGCAAACATGTGCAATAATTTAAAAAAAAAATGAAAAACTGCGACTATTTTTAAAAAAGTTACCTAAAGATAGATTTAACTTAAAAACGGTGCACTTTATCAAAATTTCACTAGAGTACTTTTTGATTGCAAATTTGATTTTACATCGAAAAATGATGTTGAAAAATAATTGCGACCAATATTTCGATTTTTTATAAAAAAATCAGTATTGATTAAAAAAAATTATAACTCCGTCAAAGATTTTTTGCACAACCTGGAAATTTTTGAAAAGTTGGCATTTAATGTCCTCTAAAACATATCAAAAAATAAAATAAAAATAGTGATTTTTGCAAATCAAATTTTAGTGACAAAAAGTTAAATAAAAAATCACCAAATTTTTTTTTATCGTGTATCATTTTTTTCAGTGTAGTCCGTATCCATACCTACAACTTTGCAGAAGACACCAAATCGATCAAAAAATTCCTTCATAAGATACAGATTTTTGAATTTTCATCCATCATGTTTGTATGGACAGCTGCCAAATTTGTATGGAAAATTATATGGACAAACTAATGATGCAAAATGGCTTCTTTGGGCATACCGAAGGCACCAAAAAAATTTCAGCGGGATTAAAAAATACAAAAATTAAAATTGAAGAAAAAAGACCGATTTCGTAGAGAATTGCTCAACAGAGGCAAACTCGTTAGGCGAGAATAGACTTGACATTATTTTTGTAAAATTCTTGTAAATGAAACAGGAATAACTTTTGATAAGAGTCATATTGAATTTTTTTGCAAAAAGCTGCTCTACTGGTTGGTGTACTTGGTTTTAGTAAATTTCAACGAATATCCTGGTTTATCGAGCATCATTCAGACACCACCACCTAGAGTGATGGGAATGGGTATATTTCCCCTAATCACCATGCTTTGGAAGCAAAAGGCAAGTCAATTAATTATTGCATGACAATTTAATGGGTGCATTATTCATTTTACAATTATTAGTTAATTGAAATGTTGAAAACAAGGCAATATTTTTTTAGAATGCATTTTTTTAAGAACATTTTTTTTAAAGAATTTCTATCATTTAAAGAATTTAAAGAAATTTAAAAAAAACTGAAAAAGTATATTAAATTTGAAGAACATACATTTTTAACAATAAAAAAAAAACAATTTAAAAATATCAACAATCTAAACAACTCAAAATGTTTTAAACACTTCAAGAAATTTCAAAAAAATCAAAGATTTTAAAGCATTTTGTCATTTAAAAGATTAAAAGTAGTTGCCTCTCATCCCAGCTGGCCTGGGTTCAATTCCAGTCGACCCCGGTTTGTGTTTCTTGAGACGAGGAAAAAAACCCTTTTTCCCAAGCTTTTTCCCATTTTTCACAAGAAAAAAAAGGAATTGCGCAGAGTAATGTATACTCTGTAAAGTAATATAATGTATCGAGAAATTAAAAGTGAGAGTATGTGCGTGCAACATGGAGTTAAACTTTTTGAAGTGCCATGGGAACCTTCACAGCAACTCCACAGAAAGTTTAACTCCATGTTGCACACACTCTCACTTTTAATTTCTCGATATGTATGGATTTTTTTCAATTCCATTGAGTTATAACACAAATCAATAAGGCTTATAAGGCTTTCTAGTCAGAATTAAAAAAAAACACACATTCAAAGTATGTTTACATGGCAGCTGGGGTTTTGTTTGCATCAGATTAGCTATCTCTTTCTAGCAAAAGTTTTTGGTCAGGCGACTTCTAGCTGGTTTTTTTTTTAAATGACCGACCGATATGTCAGCCAACATATTTCGCAGGGCTGTGGCAGCTCGAACTAGATCATTGCACAGTGGGAAAAAAGGGCCCAAAAAATTACCGCAACATGGTTTCGCGCAAACCATCGATTGCTAAACAACAAAAGCTTCGTTTTTGCACCAGGAACAATAATCCGACGAAAAATCGCACTGCACGGACCGGTGGCCTGAGTACAGGCCACCGGAAGATCCGGATTTTCGGAATTAATATCAGATTTATCCAATTATGAACTGATACACTTTCTTCTACCATGAATAGTCATGAAAAACAATCCTAGAATAATATTTATCACCATAGGACCCATCGGAACTGGTTCCACTGATCCGGTGGCCACATCCGGAACCGAATTAGGAAACTGAGTTAAATAGTCATGCGACGCCAAAAACTTCTTGATTATGGATGCAGAGTATCTTAAAGATGTATTTTTGGCTCCTTGACCGGTTCCCAGGTTCTCCGGTGGTCACATCCGAAGACCATATAAGGCAAACACCTGAAACCACTCTTGTGACATATCAAACTTCATGTTTTTAAAAGAGGAGTGTATAAATTATGTCCCCATAAACAATCATGAAGTTTTAGGCGTCGCATGACTAGTTAACTCAGTTTCCTAATTCGGTTCCGGATGTGGCCACCGGAGATCAGTGGAACCGGTTCCGATGGGTCCTATTGTGTTTAATGATGACTATTCATGGTAGAAGAAAGCGTATCAGTTCACAATTGGATAAATCTGATATTAATTCCAAAAATCCTGATCTTCCGGTGGTCTGTACTCCGGCACCCGGTCCGTGCAGTGCGATTTTTCATCGGATTATTGTTCCTGGTGCAAAAACGAAGCTTTTGGTGTATAGCAATCGATGGTTTGTGCGAAACCATGTTGCGGTAATTTTTTGGGCCCTTTTCCCCACTGTGCATTGTTTGCATCAGGACACTGTGACGAGAAGTTCTTCAATTTTGGGTTAATTTATATTTTTTTTCACTGGGCCTTGAACACAAACACAAAATTTGCATAGCAATTTATCCTTAACAAGCCTTACTCGACAAACTTCGTTCTGCCTTTTTTCGTTTGTTGACGTTTTTAACTTTTTTGCTTATTCAGCCTCCTGTGATCAAAATTTGATTTTACGTAACTTTTCCCATACAATGTGCAGATTTTCCGGAATCGGCTCCACAGTGGCCAAAGTTGTAACTTTTTGACGTAAGAACCTTCCTTGGACTTATACGATAATTTGTTTGACAGAGAAAGCCAAAAATTGTATGATATTATTAAAAAAATAAATAATACAAATGTTAATGTAAAACATTTTGTGGAGCTTCCAAAATCTGCTTTAAATTAATATATAATTTGAGGATTATTGTCTTTCTCAGTCAAACAAATTATTAAGGACAAATTGCTATGCAAATGTTGTGTTTGAGGAGTGACAAAACTTAGAAAATCATTAGTAACAGCCTAATATTGAAATACGTTATAAAATAAAAAGGTTTATAAATCGGTTGTTTATTGTACTTATTGAAATAAGACTCCAAATATCATAATCATTGATCGGAAAACTTGCATCTTATTGAAATTTATTTTGAAACTAACAAAAATAAAACTATTCTGGGATCTTCAAGCAGGTATTAGACTATGACAACCAAACAAACTCGCACTTTTTTTGACAGTTTGCCAAACTCGCAAACAACTCAAAATGTATGCAGGGACGACGTTTCTGCAAACAAATGCAGGCAAACTGCCAAACGGTCAAAAAGTGCGAGTTTGTTCGTTTGTTTGTCATAAATATTTGGAGTTGTCTAATATCTGCTTCAGTAGAAAAAAAAAATCCAAAGCCGAATAGGATGAGTCTATTACACAAATTCTAACATAGCTTTCCCGATTTTTTTTTCTTTTAGAATAACTAGAATAATATTCTTAAAGAGAAAAGAACATATTGAATTCATTAAAAAGGAGTTTGTCCAATTTAATGTAAGCTTAAATTATTTTCCCGGTTTGTCAGTCAAATTCCCGACTTGATAAGAACTACCAGATCAAGCCTGCCTCCGTAGAGTCGCTGATCAGCAGTTGAACTTGCAATCCAAGGGTCAGGACCAAGGTCAGTTAGAATCCCAGGGTGAATGGGTGGTCTCCCCATTCATTAGGCCTTCAAATGCATAGAACCGAGTAGAAATCTTAAGAATTTTAAATTCTAAGCATTTAAAATTTTGAAATTTTTTATTTTTTTAGGAAATTTCAAAAAATTTACCAATTTTGAAAGTTTTTAGAATTCCCAAATTTACAAGAATTTAAAAACTGTATGTTATTTAACAAAATTAAGATATATTTTTTATAAATTTTATTTCTGAAATTAATTTTGAGAATATTAAGATTTAGTTGAATTTTAATCACTGTAGCATTTCAAGTAAATCCAATATTATTTTTTTTTTTAATTTTGGGATCTTTTAAAATTGCAAGATTTTTTAAGATTTCAAAAAACTTTAAGAATTTAAACAAATGAGAATTTAAAAAAATAAAGGAATATAAAAATGTCAAGCATTGAGAAATTTAAGAACCCTTTAAAGCCGTTGCGAATATATTCTGTGTTGCAGGTGAAAAATATGACGATAGCAAGCAATCTGTCGAGTTCAGCCATGGATTATAGTTGACAGGGAGTTTGGTAGAAGGTGAAGTCTTCAACTACCAAACTAGTACTCACTTTGTCTTGAAGAAGAAGTAGTAGAACGAGTAGATGTAGATGTAGATCGCCGTCGACGCCGCCGACATGAAGCTCGTCCACTGCCATCGGTAGTCCTCCGCGTTGAGCAGGAAGTACGTGCACACGATCGTCACGCACACGGTCACGATGATCAGAATCAGAAACACGAGCAGCATAAACCCGTACACGTAGTAGATCTTGTACGCCCAGAACGAGGTGAAGATGAAGTACCTACGAGAAGCAATGCAACGATTAAAGTGTGAATTTTGGGAAAGAAGCCTTAAAAGTCTCACATTTCAATGAAGATCGATCCGAACGGGAGGACGCCGCCGAGCAGGATGATCACCGCCGGCTCCATGAACCATTTCTTCTCGGGAATGGGCCGCGGAACGGCGTTCACTCGGCACGGGAAGTCGGGCTGGCCGTCCAGGTTGCGTCCCACGATCGTTCCGATCAGCGTTAGCGGCAGGATCACGAAGATGCAGATGCACGTTACGGCCACCTATTATTGAAACAAAGATTAGATCTTTTCAGAAACATTTTGAAACGCACACAGTAAAAAAAATCATGGTAAAATTTCATCTAAAAAGGAGTACATCTTTTATGTCAGAAAAAAGCTTCAATTTTACCTCTAATAATGTGTAAATGTACATCTGGCAGACGCTAGGAAAAAGTATCTGTAATCCCAAAAAAATATCAAACCGGCGATAGTTATATCTAGCTTACTAAGTCCGCGCCCCAATCTGCACGGCCAACTCGCCGCTGTGAAAACTGATCAATCAAAGCCGATGTAGCTCTGTGTACCATATATGCTGTAAATACAGTATACAATGTACGGAACACATAGAGCTACATTGGCTTTGATCGTCCAGTTTTCACAGCGGCGAGATGGTCGTGCGGGTTGGGGCGCGGACTTAGTAAGCTAGATATAACTATCGCCGGTTTGATAGTTTTTTGGGATTACAGATATTTTTTCCTAGCGTCTGCCAGATGTAAATTTACACATTATTAGAGGTAAAATTAAAGCTTTTTTCTGACATAAAAGATGTACTCCTTTTTAGATGAAATTTTACCATGATTTTTTTTACTGTGCAGTCACTTACCATAGTTCCGAAGGGGATCGCCCTCGAGGCGTGATAGTAGATCGCGATAAAGTTGATAAAGAAGGCCGTTCCACAGACGAGCGCCGGCACGATGAACGCGGACAGCAGCATCTGCTTGATCCACTGCTTGCCGCCCATCCGCGCGTACAGCGATCCTCCAAAGTACCCGTTGATGGGGGAAGTGGCCGCGTACACGAAGATCGACGTCGAGAGAAGCGATCCTCGTCTGGAAGAATATCTCTGATTAGTCTTACTAGATTAAGTTTCGTTGGTCAGTTGGTAACCTACTCTGTGTAAAGTTCTCCAAGAATTGCAAAGGAAATGACGCAAAGAACCACCGAGGTCAACTGGTAACCGGCACCAATAAGCGCCGAGAACATCATTGCATTCGAGGCTGGTCGGAAAACGTCTCCGTGAATCTGCTTCCAGCCGTATTCATCGCCCAAATCACGCTCCTAAAAGCAAATACTCAATCAACCTCCCTTCAATCCCCAAAAAGCTCCCCCAAAACCCTACCATATCATCCGCCTCCTCGTCCTTGCTGTACCTCGCGTAATCCTTCCGCAGCGTCCGCATCAAAATCATCGACACCAACCCCACCAAAAAGATCACCATCATAAAGCTGTTAAAGATGCTGAACCAGTGGATACGGTGCTGGAAAAAGTTCGGATCCAGATACTTGTCGAAGCGATCCTCAAACTTCACGTTGCTCGGCTTCCAGTTGACCTCGTACGTGAACTTGATCTTCGCCCCGACCTTCAGCAGTTCCTTCTTCTCCGGCGTCAGCGACACGTCCACGATCTGCTTCCCATTGTAGCTGATGTCGAACTTTTTGTGCGTGTAGATGTAGTACTTCTTGTCCTCCTCCTTGCCCACCACGCCCCAGATGGGCAGATCGTCGATGTACATCTGGTACCAGTACTGGTTCATCACCGCGTACACAAACGCCTTGTGCTTCTTGTCCGTCAGCTCCACCATGCAGATCTCGGTCGGGGCGATGTCGTCTGTCGAAACAAAAATTGAGGATAAGTAAATTCTTACAATTAAACAGCAATCTCCAAATTTGTATAGGAAATGTGATGTGATTTTCTAGCCGTTTCCGTATATAGAAAACCAATAGAATTCTGTAAAATTTAATTCATCATTTTCAAAAGATGCAAAAAAAATAAATCTTTCCCAGTTAATGAGAGGAACACCCTTGAAGAGCATCGGGGCCGGCTTCCCTTTACTAAGCAATCGAATCCAGAAGGGAAAAGATCACCAATTGTGTTGGTCCAAGCCGGGATTTGAACCCCGATCTACCGCTTACGAGGCGGAAGCCTTACCACTAAGCTACGTAGATAGGTCTAATTTAACAGTTGTCCATACAAAAATATTGTAAAGATATTCGAAAATATGTATTTTAAGAAGAAATTTTCTGATCGTTTTGATGGATGTATTCAGCAAAATAATGCAAAAGTATTCAAATTATTTTGAAAAATTCTTTTTTAGAAGTACCTTAGTGAATAGACACACTTTTGAAATTTTAGGGTTAATTGAAATTATGGAAATACTTATTTCTTTTAAGTGACTGAAAAATTGCACAAACGAGTTAGTCTCAAGAATTTTCCAATTTTTTTGTGGTTTTTAAATTAATTTGTGTGTCCATGTATTTCCAATATCAAAAGAAGCCATTTTGGTATGTAAATATTCAAAATTCTGTATCTTTAGAATGAATTTTCCAATCGCTTTGATGTCTTGGGCAAAGTTGTAGGTTATGATTTTTGACTGATAATAAAAAAATGAATGCTAAATCAAAACCTTGCAAAATACATTGTTTTTGAATACCGTAAACCGGGGTGACTTTGATAGGATTTCAATTTTTTTTTTCGAATATTTTCCAACTGGTTAGGTTTTTCTCAAGATTATTATTTTTAAAACATGTACTGGGGCTGGCCACACAAAGTCCATGCACTATTTTTGAAAAAAAGTTTTTTTCTATAATGTTTAGAAAAATAGTTACGTTAAAAATTCTTATTTGAAATTCCGGGGTGACTTTGATAGTCATAGTTTTTCTTGTTTAAATCAGATTAATGGTGTTCAAACTTTATTTTTACGTTAAATGTACCATCACTAAGGTTGCTGATATAGTTTTTAAGAAAAAAATCAATGTTTATATTTAGTTAACTAAGTTTATATGTCTTTTAACAAAATACATAAAAATTTTGGGTAAAAGTTTTAAAAAGTCGGAATTTTGGATGCTATTCGTTAATACTAGTTTTGTTTATGAAATTATCGATTAATATTGCATTTTTAACTGAATTCGAAGCACGAATCACAAGTTTTCACATTTTATATGAAATTGGTTCAACTGTAATTGCCTATAAATTCAGAGATTTTTTCGAATTTTGTTTCAAAAACACATATTATTTAATATTTACATTCTTATTTTACCTTCTCCTAGTGGAAAATTGTCTTGAGAATCCGAAAATGCATTCCATTTTCCGATTTGATATCATGTTCATTGAGAAAATCATGACACTTTGAGAATTTTGAAATAATGCCTTTCATCAACATTTTCTTAATAATAGTTAAATAACTTTTTAAACTTTTCAAAATGTTATGAAAACTTCTTCTTGAGGTACTTTGAGACCTTCTCTACCACGGTAAGTAGGATTCTTAACCATTCCGTACGTATTTAATTTGTATTCTTCATTTTGCGGAAAAATCTCAATCCTATCAAAGTCACCCCGGCTATCAAAGTCACCCCGTTTTACGGTACCCTATTTTGGATAGGATTACTTTAATCGCTGAACAAAAAAATACTGGTCTAATTATTTTGGCAAAGGAACTCTTTTGCCAAATTGGAGCCAAATCGGATTACTTTTGACTTGAATCTTGCTAGGTTATCGTGGAATCGATGAATTTTTATTTTTGTTTTTTTTTATATATACAGCAATTCTCCACGAAAACAGCATGATTCGAAAAAAAATTGCGTCTTTCTTTTTTTGCCAAAGTTGCGTCTTTCAATTACGAAAATTTTGGTACTCAAAAAATGTATTTGGGTCATCGCTGATATTTTTATGTTAAAGCAGTTCCAAGGAATCTGATAAAAATATTTTCAGACATAGGCTCTTTGGACCCGAGACCTTCACAATAGCATTTTAAGTTTTCATTGGGCTTTTTCAAATGTTAGGATATTTGAAACTTTTAACTATTTTTCCTTAACAGCCTATCTAATACCCTTTCGTTTGCGCTCAAGACAGCTCGAATAGGTTGAATTGGTGCTGAGCTATGGTTTTATGAAAAATGTGTTTTTTCAAAAATCGACGAAAATTGACATTTTTGGACCACCCTAACATGGTGTAGGTCACCCTAGTGCGTCCATCCCGGGAATTCCCGGAACGAAATTCCCGAGATTTTTCCAAAACCGGGAATTCCCGAATCCCGGGAATTTTTATAATTTGTCCCGGGAATCCTCGAAATTGAAGAAAATAAAAAGACAAATTTTGGTCTGGACATTACATAAAATCTCTGGAAATAAATAGTAATCTATAGGAATTTTAAAACATTAAATTTGTATTTGGCATAATCAGCATTAATTTGGCTTATTAGGAAAAAATGCTTAAATTTTAGTTTACCGATTCGCTAAATGCCTAGCGCTTTAAATATCTTCTATTGAATTTTGTATCTTGTTAAAAGACTGGGTATTATATTAGCGTATATTAATGATATTAAATTTGAAAAAAAGCGATTCGAAATCTATTGCTCTAAAATCTTTATATAAATCTAAATCTGTAGTCCCGATTTTCCCCAGTTGGCGGTAGTAACTTTTAAGATAATTTGTAAAATATGTGTTATATAAAACATAAATTCTAAACTTATCTAAAATTTTACATTGACTGGTATCATTTTATTTGTTGTCGCCTCTTGTTTTTCACATTTTCAAAGAAATTTTTCAAGCTTTGGTCATGCCGTATTAAAAAAATCTATAAAAGAAATGTATTTATAAAAGACTTTTTTAATTTGAATCGCACCGTAATTAAAAATTATAGTTCATTTGAAATCCAAAGCACAACAAAGAAAAAAAAAATTAATTTATTTTACTGCCGTTCTACACATAAATGTCCCATGTCATTTTTGGTCGATTCTGACTTTTTGTCATTTTGAGGTTTAATTTGACGTTAACTTTTCGAAAAACACATAAAATCTGGTAGTTTGTTCGGAAACTTATTGAAAAAAACACCAAGTATGTTTGTCTCATCGTTGTACTTCTACGCATAATTGTCCCACCAAGAATTTTCTTTCAAGAATTCATCAGTTTTATTAAATATCGTATCTTGTTTACCTATTGTATAGCAAGAGGATTACCCATAAGAGTGATAAACTTCTAACTGGGATGATTAGAGACTTATGGGGTGAATAGGGACCCACGGGACAATTAGAAAGTAGAAACACAAAAAACGGTCGAAAAATTTCAATCGTGTTTCCTCAGTTGCACTTTTTTGAACATGGGACAATTATGCGTAGAACGGCAGATTAGGTAGACAATTAAAAAAATCTCCGAGGTAGAGGTGGCCAAAATTGCTCTTTTGAATGAACCGTAAAAATGAGCGGCTCTTTTGAATGGTTTTTTAGCTCTTTTTAAAAATATTTGTAAAAAATCTATGTTTGAGCATGACATGAGTTTTCAATCCTCTTTGATTGGATGCTAGTACAAATTTTATCAAACATTTAGTCCCTCTTTTCTGGTCATGGTCATTTCTGGTCATTTCCGTTTTCGTGGTGGGGTTACGGATCAAGGTGGGGGACGCGGCCTCAAGTCAATCCAAGTTGGGTCTTACATAGTTTTGTTATATTTTTGGGTGATTTTTTTTATTCTTTCAAACATGAGCAGTTTTTTTAATGTTTTTTTTTTTAAATAAAATTGTCTGCAGTTTATCCATTCTTCCGAAAATTGGTTAATATTTTTGAGCATTTCCACTCTTCAAAGATATTTAGTATATTCGAGATCGATCAACAATTTTTTTTTTTTGTAAAATTCCGTTGTACAGTACTGCAAAAAAAAAATATTTCGCCAATACTTTGGTATTTTGAAAACTAAAGTTTGCAAAACATCTGGGCAGGTGTAAAATGCATTTTAAAACACTTTTTTCATCCAAATTTTAAAACCATTTCTACTTTGGCCAGAGTCGAGGGACATAAACTTCAAAAAATATTTGCAACAGCCTAAATTATAATATTTTTTTTATCTCCTGTAAAACTGAAATACAAAAAATAGTACCAAATTTCTAAATTATGTGAATTTTGCCACCTTTTCTTATTTAGTAATTGTTTTTTTTGGATTACTTAATAAGAAAAGGAGGCAAAATTCCTAGAAATAAGGAATTTGGTACTTTTTTTTATTTCAGTGTAGAATCGGTGAACAAGAACATAAAAATATTTTCTCTTAAAAAAGGAGCATCAACTTAATAATATTCTCGTTTTCCTTTTTTTTTAACATGCGCAAATGATATTCTGAAATACATACATGAAAATCAACCCAAATTTTAATAAACAACATAAAATATATTTATTTGCTTTTAAAAAAATAGTGAACGTATTGCAATTTAAAAATTATTTTGCATAATCATTTTTAAGCTCAGTTTTTTCAGTGCTGAAAAAATAAATTGAATGATAAGAATTCCATAGAAATTTGTTTAACCAAAGTAAAACACTTATTTTTAAATAATTAAGTCTAAAAACAGCGGAGTTTCAAAATAAGTCACGACTTTCTTTTGTGAACCATAGTTCGTTCGCATTTTTTTGTTTTTTTTTTATAAGCTGTCTCTTTTGATTGGCTCACTCTTTTATGCCCACCTTTACTCAGAAAAAAACTACGTTTTTCAAATCGGTTAAGGGCAAACATCGCTTCAGGATTTTGCCGCCATTGGGATTTTTGTAAGAGGATTCAATTTCCTACAACTTTTTATTAGGTCTTTCCAAAAACATGGACATCCGCTCAAATTTAAAAAAAAATCATTAAATTTTTTGTCAATTTGTCTAGTAAATTAACGACTAAAAATAAAGTGCGATGAGGTTTTTTTTTATATAAAATTTAGTATTGGTTCCAACTTTTTTCACGCCTTCTCCTAATGTGATTGAATTAAAGAGCCAACCAACCCAGAAGGGGAGTCGTAACCGATTTATTAGCCACGCAATCATTCTTGATTGGCACATATTTGTGATAAGGACCATTAGTTGGTTGCACTTAGATTACGTACATTTTGAAAAGTGGCTAAAAAAATCATTAAATTAATTATCTACCCCCTTTTCAATTAGGGCACACGTTGCAGTTATAACAAACATTAGCGTCACTCAAAAGGTTTCTACGTAATTTATAACTACTCCACAAAAACTTTAATGCAATCTGCTTGTCATGCATTCTTGTAATATGTAGTTTAACCAATCAGTCATTTCATGATTGCAGAGACAAGAGAATGTCAAAAATGTTTCTCAACACATTTTTGTTGAAACTTCTTGTCTACCTTTTAGTTAGAGTTTTCTCTAACAAATATTTATTTATTTTTTTATACTAACAGTTTTAATTGAATAACTAAAACAACGATCTGTTTCCAAATGTTTACCGATTTACAGACTTTCGCAAATTTACCCAGCTGCTCGAGCACTCTTTTGCAACATAAATAGAAGGTTCCCTTTTCCACCTTCTTTGCACTTTTCACCCCCTCGCACCTTCCGGTCCAAAACATAAACAAAGATGGCTCCCTCTTCTTTCTCACCGAAAAGGGGGAGGCGGACCACCTCCTCCCTCCCCCCGGCAGACTCACCCTTGAAATCGATCTCGTATCCGCTAAACTCCAGCTCCACACCCTGCAGGGCCTCGCTCATCGTTTCGTGGTAGTGGCTGATGCTCTGCTTGGTTCCGACGCAAAACGGCAGCGAAAAGTACGCGTACGTCTCCTGCCGGTTGTGGTACGGCCCGACCGTGTTCATCCACAGCACCACCTCTTCATGGTCCTCGTACTGGTCCGAAAAAGGAAAGTCTAGAGTTAGATTCTCTTGAGAGATTCCTGAAGGAGTTGGGAACCTACCGTGTGGGTGTGCTCGTCGGCCTTGGCCGTGGCCACCAGGGCCAGCACCAGCAGCGAAACCAGCGATGACTTCATGTTTTCCCCGTGAAATAAAAAAAAACACTTTTTCTTCAACCCAGATTTACAGCCTCTAAAACATGACTCTTTCTCCGGTGGAAAACAAAATCCCAAAAAGGGCAACTGGTAGCACTAACTGAGAAGCACTCCCCGCGTGTGGTCACACCGATTCGCGACGGAATTTCACGGAAAAATCTGCTCCTCCTTTTCCGAAGGGGGACCAGGCAACGAAAAACACGTAGACAAAACCCGGAATGCAATTTTCTCTAGCTTTTTTTTTCTCTTCTGAAAACTCACTTTTGACAGCGCATCACTTTGATGAGGAGTGCGCAAAAGGAAACGTCAAAAAATGCGTTGAAGGAGGTGAAACACGCCGCTTTTGGTTTCGGTGACGGGATGTTGATTATGAGCAAAAGTTGTTTTGCACGGTCAGATGGAAGTACTCATAAGCATTGTTAGTTTAACTCATGGTTTTGAGTTTGTTTGTCAAATTTAGAAAACTAAGGATTTTAAATTTCAGAATTTTGAAAAAAAGGAGTTCAAGAATTTGAAAATTGTGAGATTTGTGCGTTAGATTTTTTTTACGAATTTTAGGTTTTTACAGTTGGGTCCTAGAATTAAGGTTAATTTTGTGATGTTATGGTTCACAACGATAAAGCTTATTTTTCTGAGTACAACTTTCTTGACAAAAAAGGTCCTACTTGCCAGCTCGTTCCAAGGGGACCATAGTTGATCCATTGAAAAAATGTTGTCTTGTTAATTTATTTTCTTGCATTAAAATGAAAAAAAGTGATCAGAAATGGGTTTTAATCTAGTTTTTTTTACCGTTGTACATTAAATTTAACATAGGGTTATTCAGTTTTTTTTGTTTTTTTTTCATTTTAGTCCTTAATAAGACCTATATAAATTTTTATGTAAATTGGTAAAAACCACGATTTTTATTTCTGATCACTTTTTTTTTCATTTAGGGGAAATCTACCCTTTCCAATCAAACACCTATCTTCGTCATATGGAGAGTTTGATGCTCGATTAAAGCTCCAAAAATACTATTTGGGCTATAAACTTACCAGCAACAGCACCGCCTCGAGTAAGCACGCAAATGTATGCCACTTACTGGATTCTATGACATTTTCCGGAATTCCATTTCCCGGAATGGACGTTTTCCGGAATGGACATTATCCGGAATGGACGTTTTCCGGAATGGACGTTATCCGGAATGGACAGTATCCGGAATGGACGTTATCCGGAATGAAATTTCCCGGAATGGACGTTTCCCGGAATGGACATTTCCCGGATTTTTTTTATATTACCTGATATGAGAATGAATGGAATCATGCCTACTCACTTACTTGTGGTTAAGAATTATTTAGTTTGTACTCCGTTGGTTTTGACAACAATATGAATATAAATACATGAATGATAAAAAGAAAGTGAAATGTTCGGACATGAACAATAGAAGCAAGTGTTGACTATTGAAACAATACTTTATCAACCACCACGAGATGTAACAATGTAGATCGATAGATATTAGATGTTTTTTACATTCTTTCAATGTGTTGTTATGTAAGAATTTTTCCTTCTTTTGTTAATCATTTGACTTATGTGACTAAATTCTATCATATTTTACTATAAAGCAGAATGATTATTTTCAAAGAAGGGAAAACCTCATGAAAATAAAAAGCTTTTCAGAAAATCAATGTGTAATGTGTCCTGTCAAGAAAATAAATAGCTTGAGTGTATTTTTAAAGAATGAAAAACCTCAAGGAAAAATACATTATACATTGATTTTCTGAAAAGCTTTTTTTTATCTTGAGATTTTCCCTTCTTTAAAAATACACGTTCCTTCATCAAAGTAATGGGATTTTATGTAAGAATTATCCCTTCTTTTGTTAATTCTACTAAATTTCAACTAGTTTTTGTTAAGGAACTCTGCACTATAAAGGCTAGTATGGAGATCGGAAGGAAAGGAGTCAAGAAACAGCTTTACGAACAGCAGAACAAAGGAGATGGAGCGTTTTCTTGGGGCTTTTCTTCACCCTCTCTGGCTTGCTTTCGCTGCCCCTGCTGCCCATTTGAAATTTTTCTTGACCGGTTCCTTCCGATGTGCGTATACCGCTTAAAGAAGAATGTGTTTTTTAAAGAAGGGAAATCCTCTAGAAAAAAAAGCTTTCAGAAAATCAATGCATAACGTATATTTTCTTGAGGTTTTTCCTTCTTTAAAAATACACGATCTTTAATCGATGTGATGGAATTTCGTATAAGGGATTTCCCTTCTTGTGTTAATCAGTTATAAAGCAGAATGTTTATTTTCAAAGAAGGGGAAACCTCTAGTAAATAAACAGCTTTTCAGAAAATCAATTTATAATGTGTACTTCCTTGAGGTTTTTCATTTTTTAAAAATACACTCAAGCTATAAATTTTCTTGGGGTTTCCCTTCTTTGAAAATAATCACCCTGCTTTATAGTAAAATTTGGTAGAATTTAGTCACAATAGTGACCTGATTAACACAAGAAGGGAAATCTCTTACACGAAATTCCATCACATCGATTAAAGACATTGATTTTCTGAAAAGCTTTTCATGTCTGCCTGTGTGGATCAATCGGACCGCGCACTGGACTCACAATCGAGAGGTCGCCGGTTCGAATCCCGAGGCAGACGCAAAATGTTGAAAAATAGGTTTTGGGCACCTATCTATGCTTATGATTTTCTGAAAAGGTTTTCATTTTTCTAGAGGTTTCTCTTCTTTGAAAATAAACATTCTGCTTTATAATAAAATTTGGTAGAATTTAGTCACAAAAGTCAACCGATTAACACAAGAAGGGAAATTCCTTATACGAAATTCCATCACATCGATTAAAGATCGTGTATTTTTAAAGAAGGGAAAACCTCAAGAAAATATACATTATGCTTTGATTTTCTGAAAGCTTTTTTTTCTAGAGGATTTCCATTCTTTAAAATAACACATTCTTCTTTATAGTGCAGAGTTCCTTAACAAAAACTAGTTGAAATTTAGTAGAATTAACAAAAGAAGGGATAATTCTTACATAAAATCCCATTACTTTGATGAAAGAACGTGTATTTTTAAAGAAGGGAAAATCTCAAGATAAAAAAAAGCTTTTCAGAAAATCAATGTATAATGTATTTTTCCTTGAGGTTTTTCATTCTTTAAAAATACACTCAAGCTATTTATTTTCTTGACAGGACACATTACACATTGATTTTCTGAAAAGCTTTTTATTTTCTTGAGGTTTTCCCTTCTTTGAAAATAATCATTCTGCTTTATAGTAAAATATGATAGAATTTAGTCACATAAGTCAAATGATTAACAAAAGAAGGAAAAATTCTTACATAACAACACATTGAAAGAATGTAAAAAACATCTAATATCTATCGATCTACATTGTTACATCTCGTGGTGGTTGATAAAGTATTGTTTCAATAGTCAACACTTGCTTCTATTGTTCATGTCCGAACATTTCACTTTCTTTTTATCATTCATGTATTTATATTCATATTGTTGTCAAAACCAACGGAGTACAAACTAAATAATTCTTAACCACAAGTAAGTGAGTAGGCATGATTCCATTCATTCTCATATCAGGTAATATAAAAAAAATCCGGGAAATGTCCATTCCGGGAAACGTCCATTCCGGGAAATTTCATTCCGGATAACGTCCATTCCGGATACTGTCCATTCCGGATAACGTCCATTCCGGAAAACGTCCATTCCGGATAATGTCCATTCCGGAAAACGTCCATTCCGGGAAATGGAATTCCGGAAAATGTCATAGAATCCCGCCGCACCCAACAATTGCAGCGAGTGTAGTCCGGAACGTCGGCTCGCGATCCTTCTGTTACTGGGAAATCTTGTGCGCGTAGTGCGACTGCTGGAACATCGTAGTCTTCGAGTATGTCAATTATTTGAAGTTTATCAAGTATTTCAAGCGTTTCAAATATGTGGTTGACCATATTCCGGGTTTCACCGGGGTACCTGGAACCGATTTCAAAGTGGCCAGATTGGTCCAAAAACGGTTCTGTGAGCATGAATGCGATTGATTTCGAATGTGTTGAAATTTGTTTCCTATTTTACAGGTATTTTGTTTCATTAAGTATTGACCACTCCGTAAGTTCCCCGGAATGATCCGGAACCAGTTCTGGTTTGGCCAGTTGCCTCCAAAGCATTCCCAAAGTTCAGTTTTGAGTTTGATTGTTAGTTTTGATTGTTAGGTTCATAACGGGAAACTTGTGTTATAAAATAAAAATACTCTATTTTTTGAAATCTACGTGGTTTATGGACCACCCAGTTTTCTCAAAAATCATCCAAGTTGCTTCAAACTTTCACCAAACATTCACAAACATGTATATAATAAGCTTATATACTTGAGTCTTGATATCTACCGTTAAAAAATTCAAAAAAATTAAACGTACTTTTTGTAGTGATCAATATTTAATTTATTTCTGCAATGTAAATTTGTGATTCAATGCTGAGTTTTAAAAATGAAAAAAAAATTCTAAAGAAGAGATAACACGTGGAACTTAAAGATTTAACTTACCCTTGAAATATTTACTTAATTTGTATCCAAATGAGGTTCCTGCACTAAATGTTGAAGGATGTGACTGGCTTGTGCGACCAATTCTCGACTAAGGCCAACTGACACTCTGTACTGGTGATCAAATGACCCAGCAACTGCACAAACCAGAGTTTTGCTCAACTTAAGCCCGCCCAAGTTTCCGCGGTTTCTTCCTTTCAGATTACACACTCCCTCCTCCCCCCACCCCCCTTCCCACACTCCTTCTCTATTTCCACTTTCATCACTTCCGGATTCTTCCTCCCCTCCCTGCTCAGAAATAATTGATTTATGTATTCAAAATCACTCTGATCTTCCGTTTGGTGCACTTCCGATGTCTTTTGCAAAAGAAATCGATCCCGGAACCCGAACGATGTTCAACAGTAACACCTTCGCGCCCGCGCGATGCGTTTTTTTTCTTAAACCACGGAATCGAAACGAAAAACACTAGAACCATGACTCGAAAGTTGGTCATCCAGGTTCTGCAAAAATCGACCGGAACTTATCAGCAGCCGAAAAACCCGACCGGAACGGAACAACGAAAAGAACCTGGACACGCGGCAACAAAAACATAAACATAGAAAATTTGACAAAGTCCGAGTTTGACAGCTCGGTTTTACGTCACCAATGCAATATTTCAGCTTTTCACAGCAGCTTCCGCTTTTCACCGCATGGCGGCGTCATAATTTGAGCCATGCGACCCCTTTTTTTGGAAACGCGAACTAATTTAGCTCGACTTGGATTTCGGCTGTTTTACTGGGTATTTATATTCATATTGTTGTCAAAACCAACGGAGTACAAACTAAATAATTCTTAACCACAAGTAAGTGAGTAGGCAAGATTCCATTCATTCTCATATCAGGTAATATAAAAAAAATCCGGGAAATGTCCATTCCGGGAAACGTCCATTCCGGGAAATTTCATTCCGGATAACGTCCATTCCGGATACTGTCCATTCCGGATAACGTCCATTCCGGAAAACGTCCATTCCGGATAATGTCCATTCCGGAAAACGTCCATTCCGGGAAATGGAATTCCGGAAATTGTCATAGAATCGTGCGGCGGATGAACACATCGATCGAAAATCCTCAAACAGCTGCACCAATCCTGCCAGACGAACGACAACGAGAACGACCTTAAAAAAGTCACCCAGCTGCTGGATATCTACGCACTCGAAATCCAAATGTACACCGTACAAAAGAATCACAAAATATAGGCCCTCTACGAATAGTTCCTGTACATCAAATCGGCCATCCTGCATCCCTTAATCATGGGCGTCATCCGGAAGTGCGGCGGCAAGATGCACCTGCGCGAGGGAGAGTTCGAAAAGGCGCACACGGACTTTTTCGAGGCGTTCAAAAACTACGACGAGTCCGGCTCGTCCCGGCGCACGACCTGTCTCAACTACCTCGTCCTCCGGAACATCTGCTCCCAGGTACTGATCAAGCTGATCCGCCCGTACACGAAGATTACGACCGATCTGCAGGCGCTGTTTGACACGACCGAGCTCGAGCTGACCGGGATCGATCGATGACGACCGTGCAGTAGCTTGGCAGTAGCACCACGGTTTTATTAAAAGTAAGTCATGAACAATTTAAAACTAAACAGAAATCTAAAGTTTAATTTAACTTCCAGCAGGATTCGCCATTCGAAAATGGCCAGAATGTTCCAGGATACACACTGGAACCGCGTGTTTGCCTGAACCGGTGCCGTCCACAAGGGCATCTTCTACAAGGCCGGACGCGTGCAATGTTTTAAAGTATGCCCTCGACGTGATCGTGAACAGGCGCGTCAACGGGACGATTCTGGTCAAGCGCATCGAGCACGTGAAGTCGTCCCGGTGCAGTAAGGACTTTCTGCGTCGCGTCAAGGAAAACTGTTCCACGTAGGTCATCGTGAACCCTTCAAGTCCTTCTTCCGGATGGCCCCGATTCCCGGCGCGATTTCGTCGTGGTGCCGCGAATTCGTCAAGATTCTTCAAAAGTTATCGGGAAAACCAAACAAAATCGGAGCTGCAAAGAAACCAGTGAGAATAAACATAAAATTTGTAAACTTACGTGATAATAAATCTCTACGTGTTCTCGTATTTTTTTCTCCACTTTTGTATATTGCCTAATTTATTAAAAGGGCGAATTAGCTTTTATTAGTCAATTCGCCCTTTTGATAAACTTGGCAATGTTTACCAAATCAAACCAAAACAATCCCTTAATTTTTCTACTCACCGCTAGAGGTCGCATCGGTCGGTTAATTGAACAGCGACATCTATGTTTGAAGTCTGAACTACTTGAAATAATTCCTGAGATGCGAGTGAAATATTTCTTAGCTCGAGTAGCGCGAATTTTTTGTGTCAAAAGAGCTCGAATTCGAGGCGAATACACGCCAAATTCGAGGCGAATTTGCCTCGATTCGAGCGAGATTCGGCTCGAGTTTAGCGAGCGGTTCGAGCCATTTCGGCTCGAGTCTTTCTTACTGGGCACGCCAAATTCGAGGCGAATTTGCCTCGATTCGAGCGAGATTCGGCTCGAGTTTAGCGAGCGGTTCGAGCCATTTCGGCTCGAGTCTTTCTTACTGGGTACATGAATGATAAAAATAAAGTGAAATGTTCGGACATGAACAATAGAAGCAAGTGTTGACTATTGAAACAATACTTTATCAACCACCACGAGATGTAACAATGTAGATCGATAGATATTAGATGTTTTTTACATTCTTTCAATGTGTTGTTATGTAAGAATTTTTCCTTCTTTTGTTAATCATTTGACTTATGTGACTAAATTCTATCATATTTTACTATAAAGCAGAATGATTATTTTCAAAGAAGGGAAAACCTCAAGAAAATAAAAAGCTTTTCAGAAAATCAATGTGTAATGTGTCCTGTCAAGAAAATAAATAGCTTGAGTGTATTTTTAAAGAATGAAAAACCTCAAGGAAAAATACATTATACATTGATTTTCTGAAAAGCTTTTTTTTATCTTGAGATTTTCCCTTCTTTAAAAATACACGTTCTTTCATCAAAGTAATGGGATTTTATGTAAGAATTATCCCTTCTTTTGTTAATTCTACTAAATTTCAACTAGTTTTTGTTAAGGAACTCTGCACTATAAAGAAGAATGTGTTGTTTTAAAGAATGGAAATCCTCTAGAAAAAAAAGCTTTCAGAAAATCAAAGCATAATGTATATTTTCTTGAGGTTTTCCCTTCTTTAAAAATACACGATCTTTAATCGATGTGATGGAATTTCGTATAAGGAATTTCCCTTCTTGTGTTAATCGGTTGACTTTTGTGACTAAATTCTACCAAATTTTATTATAAAGCAGAATGTTTATTTTCAAAGAAGAGAAACCTCTAGAAAAATGAAAACCTTTTCAGAAAATCATAAGCATAGATAGGTGCCCAAAACCTATTTTTCAACATTTTGCGTCTGCCTCGGGATTCGAACCGGCGACCTCTCGATTGTGAGTCCAGTGCGCGGTCCGATTGATCCACACAGGCAGACATGAAAAGCTTTTCAGAAAATCAATGTCTTTAATCGATGTGATGGAATTTCGTGTAAGAGATTTCCCTTCTTGTGTTAATCAGGTCACTATTGTGACTAAATTCTACCAAATTTTACTATAAAGCAGGGTGATTATTTTCAAAGAAGGGAAACCCCAAGAAAATTTATAGCTTGAGTGTATTTTTAAAAAATGAAAAACCTCAAGGAAGTACACATTATAAATTGATTTTCTGAAAAGCTGTTTATTTACTAGAGGTTTCCCCTTCTTTGAAAATAAACATTCTGCTTTATAACTGATTAACACAAGAAGGGAAATCCCTTATACGAAATTCCATCACATCGATTAAAGATCGTGTATTTTTAAAGAAGGAAAAACCTCAAGAAAATATACGTTATGCATTGATTTTCTGAAAGCTTTTTTTTCTAGAGGATTTCCCTTCTTTAAAAAACACATTCTTCTTTAAGCGGTATACGCACATCGGAAGGAACCGGTCAAGAAAAATTTCAAATGGGCAGCAGGGGCAGCGAAAGCAAGCCAGAGAGGGTGAAGAAAAGCCCCAAGAAAACGCTCCATCTCCTTTGTTCTGCTGTTCGTAAAGCTGTTTCTTGACTCCTTTCCTTCCGATCTCCATACTAGCCTTTATAGTGCAGAGTTCCTTAACAAAAACTAGTTGAAATTTAGTAGAATTAACAAAAGAAGGGATAATTCTTACATAAAATCCCATTACTTTGATGAAGGAACGTGTATTTTTAAAGAAGGGAAAATCTCAAGATAAAAAAAAGCTTTTCAGAAAATCAATGTATAATGTATTTTTCCTTGAGGTTTTTCATTCTTTAAAAATACACTCAAGCTATTTATTTTCTTGACAGGACACATTACACATTGATTTTCTGAAAAGCTTTTTATTTTCATGAGGTTTTCCCTTCTTTGAAAATAATCATTCTGCTTTATAGTAAAATATGATAGAATTTAGTCACATAAGTCAAATGATTAACAAAAGAAGGAAAAATTCTTACATAACAACACATTGAAAGAATGTAAAAAACATCTAATATCTATCGATCTACATTGTTACATCTCGTGGTGGTTGATAAAGTATTGTTTCAATAGTCAACACTTGCTTCTATTGTTCATGTCCGAACATTTCACTTTCTTTTTATCATTCATGTATTTATATTCATATTGTTGTCAAAACCAACGGAGTACAAACTAAATAATTCTTAACCACAAGTAAGTGAGTAGGCATGATTCCATTCATTCTCATATCAGGTAATATAAAAAAAATCCGGGAAATGTCCATTCCGGGAAACGTCCATTCCGGGAAATTTCATTCCGGATAACGTCCATTCCGGATACTGTCCATTCCGGATAACGTCCATTCCGGAAAACGTCCATTCCGGATAATGTCCATTCCGGAAAACGTCCATTCCGGGAAATGGAATTCCGGAAAATGTCATAGAATCCCGCCGCACCCAACAATTGCAGCGAGTGTAGTCCGGAACGTCGGCTCGCGATCCTTCTGTTACTGGGAAATCTTGTGCGCGTAGTGCGACTGCTGGAACATCGTAGTCTTCGAGTATGTCAATTATTTGAAGTTTATCAAGTATTTCAAGCGTTTCAAATATGTGGTTGACCATATTCCGGGTTTCACCGGGGTACCTGGAACCGATTTCAAAGTGGCCAGATTGGTCCAAAAACGGTTCTGTGAGCATAAATGCGATTGATTTCGAATGTGTTGAAATTTGTTTCCTATTTTACAGGTATTTTGTTTCATTAAGTATTGACCACTCCGTAAGTTCCCCGGAATGATCCGGAACCAGTTCTGGTTTGGCCAGTTGCCTCCAAAGCATTCCCAAAGTTCAGTTTTGAGTTTGATTGTTAGTTTTGATTGTTAGGTTCATAACGGGAAACTTGTGTTATAAAATAAAAATACTCTATTTTTTGAAATCTACGTGGTTTATGGACCACCCAGTTTTCTCAAAAATCATCCAAGTTGCTTCAAACTTTCACCAAACATTCACAAACATGTATATAATAAGCTTATATACTTGAGTCTTGATATCTACCGTTAAAAAATTCAAAAAAATTAAACGTACTTTTTGTAGTAATCAATATTTAATTTATTTCTGCAATGTAAATTTGTGATTCAATGCTGAGTTTTAAAATTGAAAAAAAAATTCTAAAGAAGAGATAACACGTGGAACTTAAAGATTTAACTTACCCTTGAAATATTTACTTAATTTGTATCCAAATGCAGTTCCTGCACTAAATGTTGAAGGATGTGACTGGCTTGTGCGACCAATTCTCGACTAAGGCCAACTGACACTCTGTACTGGTGATCAAATGACCCAGCAACTGCACAAACCAGAGTTTTGCTCAACTTAAGCCCGCCCAAGTTTCCGCGGTTTCTTCCTTTCAGATTACACACTCCCTCCTCCCCCCACCCCCCTTCCCACACTCCTTCTCTATTTCCACTTTCATCACTTCCGGATTCTTCCTCCCCTCCCTGCTCAGAAATAATTGATTTATGTATTCAAAATCACTCTGATCTTCCATTTGGTGCACTTCCGATGTCTTTTGCAAAAGAAATCGATCCCGGAACCCGAACGATGTTCAACAGTAACACCTTCGCGCCCGCGCGATGCGTTTTTTTTCTTAAACCACGGAATCGAAACGAAAAACACAAGAACCATGACTCGAAAGTTGGTCATCCAGGTTCTGCAAAAATCGACCGGAACTTATCAGCAGCCGAAAAACCCGACCGGAACGGAACAACGAAAAGAACCTGGACACGCGGCAACAAAAACATAAACATAGAAAATTTGACAAAGTCCGAGTTTGACAGCTCGGTTTTACGTCACCAATGCAATATTTCAGCTTTTCACAGCAGCTTCCGCTTTTCACCGCATGGCGGCGTCATAATTTGAGCCATGCGACCCCTTTTTTTGGAAACGCGAACTAATTTAGCTCGACTTGGATTTCGGCTGTTTTACTGGGTATTTATATTCATATTGTTGTCAAAACCAACGGAGTACAAACTAAATAATTCTTAACCACAAGTAAGTGAGTAGGCAAGATTCCATTCATTCTCATATCAGGTAATATAAAAAAAATCCGGGAAATGTCCATTCCGGGAAACGTCCATTCCGGGAAATTTCATTCCGGATAACGTCCATTCCGGATACTGTCCATTCCGGATAACGTCCATTCCGGAAAACGTCCATTCCGGATAATGTCCATTCCGGAAAACGTCCATTCCGGGAAATGGAATTCCGGAAATTGTCATAGAATCCACTTACTGGCCAAAAAGATCACATTTAATGCACTTTTGATCATAATTTGTATTTTGCGAGACCACTTCTCATCATTATGTTGGCACACACAGTGACACACACGAGAATCCCTCAAACGCTTAATGAATATCGCCAAAATTACCTTTTCACTTTCGCTTACTTTTTCACGGCGCTTAAGATATGAAATTGCTTCCAACTACCGGCAACATGTTCTTTTGATCATTAGTAAGGCACTCACTTGAAGAATAATCCCGAAAAATGTAATAAATTAGCAAGCGCCATCAAAAAAACAAACGCGTCAAGTCGTTTGACGTTTCAATTTTCACTTTGCATTCCAATCGAAGGCTGAATAAAACCGAGCGAGAGACGAAGGCAAAAAAGAACAAAGGCTGGCCGTCAACACCACCAGCAGCACAGCCAGCGATGCCAGGAAACTTTCCCTATAAATGCCACTTTTCGTGACTGTTCGTTTGAACTGTCAGCGCAAATGGCAACACTCGACAGAGTGTTGGAAGAAAAAAGAACTAAGCCGATATTAGAAAAATGGGCGTGGCCCAATGCATTCGCCTCGATTAGAATACCCTTGGGAATTTTTTTTTGTTAAATGCTTGGTAAAGAAATAGAATAACTTTTAGTGAAAGTGAAAATAAACAGAAATGTTCACAAAAACTTGCTCTACTCGTTGGTGTACTTGGTTTTAGTAAAATTCAAGGGAAACTCTAGATTATCCAGCATCATTCAAACACGACCGCTTATTAGGATTAAAATGGGTAGATTTCCCCTAAATGAAAAAAAAAATACAAGACAACATTTTTTCAATTTCTCAACTATGGTGCCCTTGGAACGAATTTTGTATCCGATAACATATAATTGAAATCCCGGCCGAATCTTAAAATGCAGAATTTGAAATTAAAAGGACACTTAATCTGTCCTTTTAATTTCAAAGATTTCATGGTCGAAATGGAGTAAAAAAAAGAAGTTGTCTTTATAGCTGTCGGCTTACTTGTCGGCCACTATTGCTAGTATACCAACCAGCAACCTCTGGATTATGAGTCCCCTGCGCTGTCCGATTGATCCAAACTGGCGGGACCGAAATGAAGTAAACCAGAGTGAAAATCTTGACTTTTTTTTGATAAGGTCCTATAAACAAATGTAAACATTGAGTGTATCCCGCTTACTCCGATGGACTTTGACATAAGGTGTGAAAGGGATACACTCAATGTTTACATTTGTTTATAGGACCTTATCAAAAAAAAGTCAAGAAATAAACTTGACAATAATCACACAAATATCTTTTTTTCTGATTTGATGTGATATCCAACAGGGCAAAAAAATATAAAAAAATAAAAGAATAGAAAAAATTTATTAAAAATAAGAAAGGAAATTTCATCAATTTTTAAAATCTGAAATTTGGAAATTCTTACTGTAAAATATGCAGAATTGAATAATAAATTTTTATTATTATTTTATTTTATATTATTTATTATTATTATTATTATTTTTTTTTTAATATTCAATAGCACAAAAATTTTGAAATTCGAAACCTGAAAAATTTAAGAAATTTCAAGTCATAATTTCGAAAGTTTAAAAAATCTGAAATATAGATATTCGAAAATACAAATTTGCAAAAACCTCGAAATTCTAACATTTAAAAAATGAAATTCTAGAAGAATTTATGATTTTAAGAATTTAAGAGTTAATTAATTAATTATTTTGCCTCCGAGTACATTTTTGGAAAAACAGTGATTTTTGGAAAAAAAAATTTCATGCATAGATTTTTTGACCTAATTTTGTAGGTAAATTTGAATTTGCAATCGAAAAGTACTTAACAGATTTTTTATAAAGTGCCTCGATCTGTTTGATTTCAGTGAAATATTTGCAGTTTTTCGATTTAAACAAAATAGTGACCATGAGCGACCATTTCGAGTTAGCGGACATTCGAAGAAGCGAAATTCGAAATAACGAATTCGCTCTGTAATCCAGAAGGGTAAATTTTTAATCTTGAACAAAAAAATCATTTTAAAATTTTGTGGATTTACTCTTAAAAATTACAAATTTAGTTCAAAATGAAAAAAAATAATAATCTGTGGAGAAGCCTTCCGGGGATTGTCACCATTCAGAGGGAAATTCTTTCAACTCTTTCGAAAATGTATAACACAGCTCAAGATTTATAGATTTTAAAGTCGATTTATATGAACAAACAGCATTGTTTTGACTTGCGCAATTATATAAAACCAAAAAAAAATGTGTACAAACAGAACGAAAAAAAAAAGTGTGTAAGTTTGGTGGAAAAAATTAATTCACAATCGATTAACAAGCGCAAATAAAATACAAGAGCTTCTTCCGTTAGCGGGGGGGGTGTGATGCTTAAAACTCATAAAACTTTCAATAACTCTTAAAATGTAGGTGCACTGTACGAAACGTTCCGTTGTCCTGGTTTTGATTGTCTTTCTTAACGATTACTAGCAAAAAAAAAGGGAATATTAATTTGGGGGTTCGAAACTTTCTGCGGGCAAGTCAAGAGCAGCATTAAATTTGGTATCGATCTAAAGAGCAACAAATAAATTTGAATCTTTGAAGCGCGCCGCACGTTACGGTTACGTTTTGTTTGTGTGTGTGTTTTGGGAATATATCACATATTCGTTATTTCGTTTTAAATCCGTTCGATCAGCAGTCTCGCCGTTTTTTCTCTGGTGCAAAATCATTCAGCGTGAAGGGTCGAGCGTTTCGAGGGTGAATTTTTACAGCAGCACAAAGTCGCTGATGTTCTTCTTTGGCTGGCAGAGCCCCTCCGGCAGCAGGTCCACGAGTTTGTTGTACAGCAGGCAGCGTCGAATTTTAAGCTCAAACAGCTGGTCGTTGGCTTTGCGGGAGGAGGAGGCGGAAGAGCAGGTTGAAGACGGTGAGGTGGCGGCCGAGGTCGACGGAATGGCGCGGGCCGTTTGCGAGCACTCGCTGCTGAGGGAGCTGATGCTGGACGCGTCGGCGTCGTCGGCCGCTTTGGGCGATTCGACGCGCATCATTTTGGCGTTGTCTCCGTTGGGGTCGTGCTCGTTGGGGTGTTTTTGGCCGCCGCCGCTGAGTGAGCAGGTTAGCAGGCTGGTGGGTTCGGATTCGCCGTCTGCGGTGGAGGTGTTTGATTTGAACAGGAGCGAGGCCAGCTTGTGGAACTCTTTGAGCTGGGCCGGGTCGTTGTGGTCGATGATGTCGTACAGTTTGGTTTGCAGGTACCGGATGGCGGCCAGCGGGTCCGCCCGGGCAACCTCTTCGTACTCTTGCTTGCGGAGCAGGTACTTGCAGTAGCGCAGGATGTTGTCCCGGGTGGGTTTCTCGAGCCGCAGCATCCAGAAGTCGTCCAGCCGGAAGTGCGAGTTCATGCCGGGATTGCCGCCGAACAGGAAGTGAACCTGCCGGGCGGCATCGTAGACGATCTGGTGCGCGTACCGCGGGCACGGCTCCGGACACGCGTTCTGGTTCTTCAGGTAGCAGTTCTCGCCGATCGAGTGGTCGCTCTTGTACACGCAGCACCACTCCCGTTTGGCCAGCGAAAACAACCAGAAGGAGTTGATGTTCAGGTCGCGGCGTTCCTTCTCCTTGCTCAGGCTGGTCAGCACGTAGATTTCGTCCTTGTCGCAGTCGATCGTCGCCCGCTGCGTGAATCCCGACTGCGGCACGTTCTTCGCCGCGTCCGTACCGACGTTCTCCGGAATGAGGCTGGTCAGCTCGGCGCCGTCCACGTCGTAGATGAGGAAGTCCGTCATGTAGTCCTTGCCGCGCTGGCCGCCGAAGATGTACAGCTTGCGGTGTTTCTGGAAAGAAGCGTATTTCAGTGACTTCTTCAGGGGGGAAATTGAGTTCACTTACGTGATGGAACAGCATCGAGTGCGTGACTCGCGATTTGATGCTCTGAACGTGCGGGCTAGCCGCGGACTGGTGGCCACAGTCGACCAGGATGTGGTTCCACGTGTTGGTGCTGATGTGGTACGAGAACAGGCCCGAATACTTGTAGTCGCCGGTGGTTTCCTCTTCGTTTCTGAGAGGTGGAAAGAAACGCTGTAAAATCAGTGACACCTTAAGAATCTCAAGCTTACTTCGGTTCCAGGATCCGGCCGCCAAACACGTAGATCGTCTGCTTGTCCACGTCGATGCACATCTGGTGGTCGTACACGAGCTGCGGCCCGCCGACCTGCGCCGTGTCCGGGCAGATCAGGAACCACGTTTTGCTGACCGTGTTGTACAGGTAAAAGTCGCTGTTGATGTTCTCCTCGGTGCGCGACGCCCCGTCCAGGTACCGTCCGATCATGAAGATCTGCGAGTTCTTCGTGTCGTACACCATCTTGTGGCAGGCGCGCGGCGTCGGTCCGTCCAGCAGTTCGGACTTTTCGTGGATCAACGTCCACCGGTTGGCCTGCACGTCGTACGACCACAGATCGCTGAGGTCCTCGCTGCCGTCCCAACCGCCGTACAGGTAGATCGTGCTGGTCAGCGGATCGATGATCAGCTGGTGGCCACCGCGTCGACCCGGCCGCGGCTCCTGCTCCGGCGTCAGCTGTAAACTCCACTGCGGTTTGTACTCCTGCCTCGACAGGTAATCGTCCATGAGGCCATCTGAAAAAAAAGCAACGATCGCTTTAAAACCCTCGATCTACGATGGATCTACCTTCAACTCACTGTCAATAAAGTCCACCAGGATCTGCTCGGTCCGCTTGAAGTCCCCCCCGTTGACCAGAATCTCGTGCAGCTCGGTCATCTTGTCGTCCTCCAGCTTCACACCCGTTTCCTCCTGCAGCGCGCTGAACGCCTTCACGTAACCCTGCTGGCGGCAGTGCTTCATGAACAGCCGCACGATCTCCACCTCCCGCAGCATGTTGTACTTGCGCAGGTTGGACAGGATGAAGATCGAGTCCTCGATGCCGAGCAGCTCCACGTACCAGATGCAAAAGTTAAAGCTCGGTCCCCACGACAGCAGCGGCACGATCTGGATGAACTTGATCGGCAGCAGCTCGCCCGAGTTGGTGCGGTGCTTGAGGGGGAACGTCTCCGGCACCGAGTCATTCTTGAGGCCACCCTCGAACAGCAGCACCATCCGTTCCTCCTCGAGGCCGCCGAGGATCTTGAACTTGCGCAAATTGCAAACGTGCGTCTTTTCGTACTTGCCAAACTTGATCTTCGTCACGATCGCGGGCCGTTCCAGCTTCAGCACCAGAAACTGGGGCGGACTGTTTGTGTTGGAGGACCATCGAGACGTCTGATTGGTGGGGTTATCTTCGCGGATGTTCCTAGAAGAAAAAAAGGTTGCAATAATGAAATCGAAAGTGCGCGCAGCGAAAGTGCATTGGCACCAATTTATTTATTTATTTTGTTATCAGGTCGGAATCGTGACAAGGACGCCCCACTCTTTGGCTTCTTTACTTCTGTGTGTGTTTGCGATGCAGTGACCGCCTCTATTGCATAAATTAACCTTTCGAGACGACTCTATTAAAAAATCGCAAAAATTTCAATCGCTCAACTATTGAAAAAATTACAAAACAGAAACAAGCCATTCAACCAACACACACACTAGCTGAGCTAATTTTAAACCACCCAAAACTTAATGCGACATTTTTGCTGCTCGATCCGCGAAAGCACAGGAAATCAACCCCTCCCAAAGAATCAGAAAGCGATACCGGTTCCGCCCCACAAAAATACTCACTCCGGCAGGTAGGACGAGGAGTAGCTCGAGTACTTGTAGATGTCGTACTCGAGCTTTTTAATGTCGGTGATTCCGCCTGCCATTTTTTTTCGTTCCTCCCGGATTTGAATACACACGATTGAAAACTGAAAGCGGCGAAAGGATTTTAATACGAAGCGACCGACAGGACAGCAGCAGATTGCGTGTGCGGTACGTCAAGTGACGGCTGGAATGTTGACGGACAAAAGAGGCAGTGTTGGCAGAATTTTTGGGGAGAGGGGAAGGGCTGACTTGGCGGAGCAATGTTTACACATTGGTGAACACGGTTATTTGAAAGTACACAGATTTCGACGAAAACTTACTTTATGTGTGAATCACTGAATCAGATTTAGATGCTCTCAACTTCAGAACAACATTACATTAAATTTCAGTAACAACTATTCAAAAGGACGAAGCCCTCAGATGAGTTTTCGTCAGAATCATGTAAAGCGAACAAAACTGATTCTAAAACACCCTCCAACATCTCAAAATTACGAAAATACGTAGTTTTACAAGCAAAAACAAAAGGGCTAATCAAAAACATCAATCAAAACAAACCAAATTGAGTTTCCGCCCTTGTGTTTTCACCCAATCACATAGGGCGAATGTAGTGTTTTCTGCAAGTTCCGAAGTATATTTAGAAACACTAAATTTTCGTTATAATTTAGTGAATTTTAACCTGAAAATCCTCAAAATGCATCAAAATGTATGTTTCTGAGGTCTCTGACCACAATTCCACAACAAACACAGATTTGTATGATCCTAATAAATAACTTTTTAATTTCAATTATTGTAGTATCGGATCTGATCTAGTTTCACAATCTAGACATGAAGGTCCATAATTTACCGGTTCTTGGGACCTCCGGGGATTCTGGGTCGAGCAGTTGCAGCACAAAAAGTTAGTGTAGGGAGGTTTAGGAGGAATGCCGTACAAAATCATCGCCTCCGTAACCATTGAAGCTATGCAAAGATTGAGAAGGCAGGGTGGCGTCACGGGGTGGCCTAGTCGTCAGCTGCCATGTCTCCCACTTCTGGCGGGAACACCCCAAAGAACTTCAATATAGACCACATCGTCAAAACAACTTGCTACTTACTGTGTATCTTAGCCGTGATCTCGAGGCCGTGATCCTTGCTCAACGATTCTTGGCCAGAATCGGATTCCTTCTGAAGGCTTTATAGACCTATTTTTTATCACTGAGGTCGCAAATATCACTGTATTATCACTGACTGTAACGTTTCACAATGATAAAATAGTTTTTTAACCACTTTTTTCCTTAAAAACCCAAAAAATGAAAAAAACACAAAAGGGCGAATCGGTTGTTTACTTCTTCTTTTTGGCGTAACCTGACGGGCGATACCGTTGTTTTGGTTGGGTGGGTGGCGAATACGGTGGGGCGAAATTTTAGGCACGCTCTTCAAAAAGGCGTAATTTCTTTTTCTCAATTTTTAATAGCAAAAACACTTTAATTAATTTCAAATTGCTCTCTTTGATGAAATTATTGCTATTTTCTATTACGTTTCGACAAAATTGATGGTTTTCATGCATTTTTGTGGAAATAGGAATTAATCGAAATTGCAAAATTTTGAATGTTGATATTCCCGAAACGGCAGGATTGTACGATTCGCCCTTTTGAAATGTTGTTACTGATTTTATAGATTATTTAAGGATCGTTTCATCAGCCTACTATGACCACACGCAAACCAGGGGATCGCAGTAATTGAGATAAATGTCGCAAAAACGAGATCGATTCTGCCAACTAAATTTTTGAGATCAGTTTCTTCTGTTGCGATGGAACTTAGTCGTTTTTGGCAAATTCTGACACGAAGGCGCTTACTGCGCTGTGACACACACGGTGCAATCCTGGCACGAAGGCACTTATTGCGCTGTGACACACACGGTGCATCCCTAGAAGAAATTTCCGGGGTTTACCTTGCTGGAGGCTGGACCCCCCCTCCCTCTCACAAAGTTCCGGCTGAGTACGACGTCGCCAAAACACACAATATGATACGCACAGGGCGTCCTAAATCTGCCGAGTTCCGGAGGTACGGAAATACCTCTCCATTCACTTGCACTACTATCATTTCTCAATGAAATCACCTATAAAACCTTGTGAATAAGAAAATGTTTTCAGGGTTACCTTTGTTTTATTGATGTTCCTTGATAAACACCAAGAGTGCCCTCCAGAGCCACTTTTCTGCTTTCCCGGTTCTAAACGCATCTCAAAGTTGATATTGCATATCTAATCTCAAAATTGAGATCGAGTTGCTCATCTCACCGTTGAGTGCACGCAGAAAAATGTTTTGTAGAATCAGCCTGTACGAGGTTTGAATCAACAAAATTTTTGTTGAATATAATCAACGCCGATTTTGCGTTGAAACAAAGCTTGATTTTCCCAATTCCACAAAAGTCTTTTGTTGTTTCGATAAAGGTGCTTTGACGTTTAGCGTTGATTCAACAAAAATTATGATTTTCAAATCAACAAAACGTTTTGTTGATTCAAATATGCCTTATTTTTCTGCGTGTGGTTTCACCAAAGGGTTTCACTTTTTTTCACTCAAAATTGAGATCGACTGGTTAGCGTGTGGCCACCGTTTCCTCCACATTCACGGTTCTTTTCCCGATCCGATCTTTTCGCTGCTCGCTTGTGTCATACTCCCCAAATGTCAAAACAGAATAGAAATAGATTTTCACTAATTCCAGAATTTGTCAAAAACTACTAAGTTCCATTGCAATACACTCAAACCCCGTTGGTTTGACACCAACTGTTGTCAAACGAACGGGGTCACTTTTTAGTTTGACACCCTCTTTATACAGAGCTCACACTTACTACCAAACGTTTGTTTTGATAGTATGCGTGAGCGCCGTGTAAAAAGTGACTCCAACTCAAAACTGCGAATGTAAACAAAAGAAACTGATCTCAAAAATTTAGTTGGCAGAATCGATCTCGTTTTTGCGACATTTATCTCAATTATTTATTGCGATATCCTGGTTTGCGTGTACTCTTCACCGAAATCTGACTGATTTTGGACGTGCGTGTACACCAACTTTTTGTCAACAGGGCTAACATCGCTCAAAACGTCAAACTCAAAATCGTTTGTTGTTATTTACCATTTCGTGAACAAACTGATTTTCTGTTGTAATTTCGCCTAAAATCTCGTTTCTTCCCCGCCCGCGATGGCCATCTTCGCGCTGGACCAGTTTCCGGACGTGTGCCGGATGTGCGTGCAGCCCAAGCCGGTGGGGGAAATGATCCCGTTGGAGAGCATTACCCTGGAAGGTGTTGGTTCGCAAACGCTGCTGCAGCTGCTCAATCGACTTACGTTCGAGGCGTCCAAGGACATTTCCGACCACCTGCCCAGAGCGATCTGCTCCGGCTGCTTTTCCACTTTTGAGTTTGTGTGTCAGTACCAGGCGAAAGCGACGATGACGGGGAAACTTTTGGTCGCTTTGGCCAGCCTCAAACTTGGGAATGAAGGGCCGATTGTTCGATTGTTTGGAGCCGAACGGGACGCGTTGGTCAGGCTGATTCGAGAGTTGAATCTCTGCAGCAAGGAGGAAGTTTTGCTGCAAGATTTTCTTGAACAGTTCAAACGCAAGAAAGCGCCTGTTCAGATAAAGTTGGAAAATGATGCTACTCAACAGGTTGTGAGGGAAAGTAAGCCCGAGGACGTAGAATACTACAATGTTGAGTATATCGAAGAGGATGGGAGTGCGTCGGTGCAACGTCACCATCAGGAAGAAGCGAAGGAAGATCCTGAACCGTTCGCCGAATTTCTTGAAGATCCTGAAGAACCAGAAGAGTTCCTTCAAGACGAGCACGAAGAATCGCTCGAGTCAAACGAGCAACCGCAGAAAATAAGGCCCAAAACGAGAATGATGCAGTGCTCTTACTGCAAATACCGAACCACCTCCCAGGAAATGTTCCAAAGTCACGTTGATCGGCACGAAAACCCCGACGACCGGAATCCCTGGAAGTGTTCGTTCGCCAACTGCGACGAAGTTTACCCCACCAAGGACGAGCTGCTGCGGCACAAGAAGGAAATGCACTCCAAGTACGTGTGCGACATCTGTGGCCTGGTGTTGAAACATAAGTACACGCTGGAGGTGCATTTGCGGCGGCATAAAGGCGAGAGCAAGTACCCGTGCCAGTACTGTCGGACGGCGTATTTTACCTCGAACGAGCTAAAGTTGCACATGAGCGTGGTGCACCTGAGCTTGGTGGATTTCCAGTGCAACGATTGCGGGCTGGCGTTTAAAAAGTGAGTTAATTATTTAAAATAATGTTTATTGAAAAGAGCAGTCTTATTTGAACATTGAAAATCGATCCTTTAGTTTCCGGGATATCGTCATTTGAAAAATGGGGTTTGAAATTCAGATTACATAGAAAATTAATCTTTAAGGGGTTGTATGTCAGCACCCAGCAATCAGATCAACAAAGTCACAAAAGAAAAATAAATAACGTATTTCGTCCGATCTATTATCAATATTATATAAGATGCTTGGTTGAAAGTTAAGGTGTAACTAATAATTATAAAACAAAAACAACAACAAAATTAAATGTTGAAATGTATTGAAATGTAAAACTCAAGAATTTGAAATTTTTAAGAATTCTAAAATCTTAAATATTAAAAAATATTGATTAATCAAATAATTTTAAATCGAGGATTATTTTTTTTTTTAATTGATGGCTTAAAAAGTTAAAGTAATCAGGTTTTCAGAAATTCAAAAATACAAATATTAAATAAAATATCTGACAATAAAAAAAACCTTGATTCTATGATTCAAACATTCTACAGTTCTTAAATTCAAAATATCAAAAATAAAACTTTGCAAATAAAAAAACCTGGGATTTTAACATACATTTTAATACAGTTCGTAATAGATTTACCTTTGCAAAAATTTCACACAAAATTGAGGTCTCTGACCAGAAAAAATTACACCAAAACAAGCTCAAAAGTCTTATTTTCTGTGATTATTTAGAAATTTTTATTGTTTTTCTGGTATTTTAATTTTTGGATTTTTAAATAAGTCAATTAAGAATTTAAGAATTTAAGAATTTAAGAATTTAAGAATTTAAGAATTTAAGAATTTAAGAATTTAAGAATTTAAGAATTTAAGAATTTAAGAATTTAAGAATTTAAGAATTTAAGAATTTAAGAATTTTAATTTAAGAATTTAAGAATTTAAGAATTTAAGAATTTAAGAATTTAAGAATTTAAGAATTTAAGAATTTAAGAATTTAAGAATTTAAGAATTTAAGAATTTAAGAATTTAAGAATTTAAGAATTTAAGAATTTAAGAATTTAAGAATTTAAGAATTTAAGAATTTAAGAATTTAAGAATTTAAGAATTTAAGAATTTAAGAATTTAAGAATTTAAGAATTTAAAAATTTAAGAATTTAAGAATTTAAGAATTTAAGAATTTAAGAATTTAAGAATTTAAGAATTTAAGAATTTAAGAATTTAAGAATTTAAGAATTTAAGAATTTAAGAATTTAAGAATTTAAGAATTTAAGAATTTAAGAATTTAAGAATTTAAGAATTTAAGAATTTAAGAATTTAAGAATTTAAGAATTTAAGAATTTAAGAATTTAAGAATTTAAGAATTTAAGAATTTAAGAATTTAAGAATTTAAGAATTTAAGAATTTAAGAATTTAAGAATTTAAGAATTTAAGAATTTAAGAATTTAAGAATTTAAGAATTTAAGAATTTAAGAATTTAAGAATTTAAGAATTTAAGAATTTAAGAATTTAAGAATTTAAGAATTTAAGAATTTAAGAATTTAAGAATTTAAGAATTTAAGAATTTAAGAATTTAAGAATTTAAGAATTTAAGAATTTAAGAATTTAAGAATTTAAGAATTTAAGAATTTAAGAATTTAAGAATTTAAGAATTTAAGAATTTAAGAATTTAAGAATTTAAGAATTTAAGAATTTAAGAATTTAAGAATTTAAGAATTTAAGAATTTAAGAATTTAAGAATTTAAGAATTTAAGAATTTAAGAATTTAAGAATTTAAGAATTTAAGAATTTAAGAATTTAAGAATTTAAGAATTTAAGAATTTAAGAATTTAAGAATTTCAGAATTTCAGAATTTCAGAATTTCAGAATTTCAGAATTTAAGAATTTAAGAATTTAAGAATTTAAGAATTTAAGAATTTAAGAATTTAAGAATTTAAGAATTTAAGAATTTAAGAATTTAAGAATTTAGGAATTTAAGAATTTAAGAATTTAAGAATTTAAGAATTTAAGAATTTAAGAATTTAAGAATTTAAGAATTTAAGAATTTAAGAATTTAAGAATTTAAGAATTTAAGAATTCAAGAATTTAAGAATTTAAGAGTTTAGGAATTTAAGAATTTATGAATTTAAGAATTTAAGAATTTAAGAATTTAAGAATTTAAGAATTTAAGAGTTTAGGAATTTAAGAATTTAAGAATTTAAGAATTTATGAATTTAAGAATTTAAGAATTTAAGAATTTAAGAATTTAAGAATTTAAGAAATTAAAAATTTAAGAATTTAAGAATTTAAGAATTTAAGAATTTAAGAATTTAAGAATTTAAGAATTTAAGAATTTAAGAATTTAAGAATTTAAGAATTTAAGAATTTAAGAATTTAAGAATTTAAGAATTTAAGAATTTAAGAATTTAAGAATTTAAGAATTTAAGAATTTAAGAATTTAAGAATTTAAGAATTTAAGAATTTAAGAATTTAAGAATTTAAGAATTTAAGAATTTAAGAATTTAAGAATTTAAGAATTTAAGAATTTAAGAATTTAAGAATTTAAGAATTTAAGAATTTAAGAATTTAAGAATTTAAAGATTTAAGAATTTAAGAATTTTGGCCTTCTTGTACTTATGAATCTTGGATTTTAGTTCTCAGAATGTTTAAATTTTTTACCCTTGAAATTTTTGAAGTTTAGAATTATTGATTTATTTATATATTTTTTTGATCTAATACATATTTTGAATTTTTGAATTTGGGTATTTAATTTATTGAAGTGTCACACTTATAATTTTTCAATCTTGATTTCTGAATATTACAATGTTTTTATTTGTTTTTGTTTTTTTAAGCAGATAAATATTTTTAAGTAATTTAACATTCAGAAGGTGCGTACGCCCATCTTTACGTGTACTGTTTATCAGTTTGTCAACTGCAGTTGTGTTTGTGTTGTTGATTTTGGCGCTAAAATACGTTATTCAAAGATTTTAATCTTATCGATTCAGCATTTCTGGCATCGAAGTTAAGCAGCAGCAACAAAAGTAAGTTAATCTCAAAAGTCTCCTTTTCAATAAATGATCAAAAATTTCCTTTCCAACAGTGGGCGGAAAGTCAAAGGCATACCGGGACCGTCAGAAGATGCTGTACCAGCAACAGCTGGCCCGGGAAGCACCGTTGATCAAGGTCCTCGAGGAGAGCCACAACTTCACTCCGAAGGAAATCAAAAGAGTCAAGACCCGATGCCCGGAGCTGGTCAAGCTGGCCGACTGCCCCGTTCCGATTCCGGTCCGTTTTTCGTTGCCAAACTATCCGCACGAATGGATGTGGATGGACTCGCAGCTGGCGAAGGTTCGCGATTACGTGAACGATTGCGGCGAGCAGCAGCTGGGCAAACGTCCCCTGGACGTGTTCCTTATCGCTGGTTACGTGATGGTGCTCGCGGAGAACGATGATTATGCCGCGTTCGTACGCGGTCTGTTTCCGGGACTGAAGGAAATCGGGATGGACGGCAAGGAGCCTACCATGAAGGATGTCGAGGACTTTTACGGAGCGTACCGTTTTCTGCCGCAGAAGAATCCTCCGTACGTGCCGCATAAGGCGCGCAAGCTCCGGCAGCTACAGCAGAAGCAGCTGCAGCAGCAGGCATCGGCACTGAAATAGGATACAGAAACGAAAAAAGAACATTGACGTGAAATGCTTAGCATTCCATATTTGACTTGGTGATTAAACATGTATGAACTAGACATGAAAAGAAACACGATTCTACATGTTCTTAAAATCACATCTCAAAAAGCATTAAGATATGCTTTTAATGTAAGAATTTGATACAAATAAAAAACAAAAAAAGTTGTTGAATTATTTACAAATTCTTTTTTGCAGGCCAAGGGTGCATGATACTGATGATACTCGTCGGTTGACACCCAGGCGAGGAACATCCCGGAAGGAGCCCAACTACATCCGTAGTGCTGTTTGGACCAGGCCTGCAAAATGTTTCCAACCCAGCGTACACATGAAGCAAACCAAAATGTAAGTTCACTGCTAGCATGTGACTGTAAGCCTACTGTGTCCGTTCAACCACTGCCGCCTGACTCGTGCCGGTCGGCTGCTGGAGAATGAGAGACATGAAAAAATGAGCTACACTCAGTTAATTCGTGTCATATGACTGACTCGTAAAATCCTCTTTAAACACTATTTTGACTATTTTTAAACAATTGAATGGTTCAAGACTGTGCAAAACACTTCAAACAACCATAACTTATATTCAAAGATACATTTCCATGCATAAATACAAACTTTTTGTGTAAAAACTTGTTTCTTTATGTGTGTGCGTGCAACGTCGAATGAGCGTTGGTCGACTACTGCCTCGCATTGCAGCTGCTCAATGAACTAGGGCACTCACGACTGCGCCTGGTTTGTTTATGTAACGGTTTTGCGGTTCAGTGACTGGATCTGAAAAATTCGTGTCAGCGTCGCCGATTTTCGCGTCAAGACCCCTGACATTTTCAGCACTGGTTTGGACAAAACAGCATGGCTCTGGTTCCTTGCAAGTGTCCTATTTTCTTACCTCCACGTTGGATTGGTTTAGTCATCATGATGACAAGGTGTAACCTAGCTGGTGGCCTGTGGAAACGACTCGTAAACCTTTGACCAGCGAGGGTCAGAGTGGAGACGGCTAAAAGAAAGGGGCGCGTCAATATGGGAAAGGGAAGTAATTTGTGATTGTAGACGGTATTGTTTTGATTCGCAGTATGTTGAGTCAACTGCTGTGGATGTACCTGAGCATCGCTTTTCTTCTTTCCATTTCAGCTAACAGCAATCTTCTGTTTATTTTGTTTCACTGATTTTCTAAAACGTCTTCTGTTTACTATCCTTCATTCGATTTCGATTTTACTTATTTGATTCTCTTATTTCTCAACGCTTTTCCACTCTATTTTACCAATTGATTCTGCTGTAACAAACGGTCTGCTTTCCCTTAATTTGGCAGCGATGTCAATTTTGTTTATCATGTGCCTTTTCTTTATTTACCTATTTGAATAATTTCTCATCTTCCCTGTAAATTGCCATCAATACAATCTAAGCTTGTTTGTTACCTCTATTTATTAACTATTGTTTATTTCTTTATCTACTTCCTAAATTACTATCTTTCTTTTACTAATGATTCTTTACATAGTATATTTCCTTCACTGTCCATTGTTTTGAAACTTCACCTTTTTCTTAAGCAAGTGAGGTTCGAGCCCTTACTCAATTTATGGAATGATTAAAGGATTAACACAAATATTACTATTGTACTTTTGAAAAACTTTTCTAAAATGCTTAGGACCAAAAAATTGTAACAAAACACCGCGACAAAAGAAATAGCAACAGATAAACACGACTCAACACTACAGACTGTCTAGGGAAACAGACTGGCCAATGCAAAATAAACAGGCACTGGCAACGTATGTTTTGCGCTTACAACACTGCCAGTTTTGCTGGGCGTAAAGGGCGTTTGGTGTCCAGCACGTTTGGTGTCCAGAAACATTGGCCAATCTGTTTCCCTAGACAATCTGTACTCAACACTAGGAAAGATTTCAGGAGAAAACAATACACAGTAAAATTACAACTAGTTTTTGAATTCAAACTAAAATAAAACAGTTTTTGCTTTAACGAAAGTTGATAGGCACACTATAGATGGTTAGGCGCTTATACTTACATCAAACCCTACGTAATGTACCGCCCCCGGCCGAGTTAAAATGCGTAACCGGAAAAGAAGGTGTGCATGCCTGGCACGAACACTCAAAGCGTGTTCTAGCGTGTTGCTCGTACTGACTCAGAGCAAGGGTAAGATGTAGGTGTAAGGGCAGTGCGTGTTCGTCGGGAACCTGGTGCATAAGATCGGTCAAGGCCCGTTCTTACACTGAAAATTGCGAATTGCGAATTGCGAAATCCTAATTAATTAATTTTAATATGCGTCCAAGAAAGCTAAATTCGGTTGAAATGTCGCGGAGTCATGATTTTTTTTTAAATAGGGTTACCCTAATGGTAAGAAAAAGAAAACTCCGAATCAAATTTTGAGCCGCAACTAAGCACTTTCCGCGTAGAATTGCTAATATAATGAATTTTTCATTTCCCCTAAACTTCCCGCTCTACGCTACTCACCCGAAGCGTTTCGAACGGTATGTCCACGTATCCACCCTCCCCTGTAGATTATGTGAAATATGGTCGTTCACAAAATTCACTCTTTGAATGTTGACATGGCAAATCTTGGAGCGTAATCTATCCACAAGTTCTTCCGGGATGCTTTCTTCGGACTGGCTGTGTTAGATTCAGGGTGGCCACTCAAGTCGGGAAAGTCGGGAATTCGCCAAAATCCACGAAAAATCTGGAAAAAATCGGGATTTTGTGATTTTTTGTTAAAATGTCGGGAAAGGTCGGGAATCCCAAGCACATCTGCTTGAAAAATATTTTCAAACTCTTGAATAATTTTAAAATATTTTGTACATCTTTTAAAAATATTCTAAAATCTTGAAATTGTAAATAAGGTTGGTAAAAAATTTAATCAAAATTTTGACTTTCAGATATAGTTAGTATATTAATGAATTAACAAAAAATATTGTTTTTCTGCAGATTTTTTTTTTTCTAATGACAGGAAAAATTTAATTAAGATTTGCATTGGCTTGATTAAATTAATTAGAATTTTCTTGAGTTATAACGAATTAGTTTGATGAAATAAGTGGTCAAATATGAAGTGTTGTCAAACTGAATTTTTCATAGAAAAAAAAGTTTAAACACTTCGATAAATCGAAATTGATTCATAAAATTAAATATCAAAATTTTCAAAATTTTAAAGGATACTTCGTAAAACATCGTTTAAACGAATTCATAGATATTTTTAAATTCTTTGAAAGAATAACAACTTTAATCAAGTGAAAAGTTATGTAAAGATTTGATAAAACATAAAATTTAAATTTTTTGTTATCTTTGATTATTTGTCATCATCATTTTCTATGCCAGTTGAAACGAAGTTTAAAAAAAAACTTTATATTCGGTTATAAAAAAATAAAAATTGAAATTATAAGTAATGTTACGCTTTCGGTTTGGCCGCTGCAAATATTTTTTGAAGTAGTTTATGTCCCTCGACTCTGGCCAAAGTCGAGGGGGACATGCTAAATATTATTTTGAATGCAGGAAAACGCATTGAAAATTAATTTTGGTAGATTCGACTAAAAATTTTGAAGTTTTTTTTGAAAAATATTTTTTTCTCCTGATTTTTCGGACCGATTTTGAAGGGGGGGGGGGGGCAACATAAACTTTGAAAAATATTTGCAAGGGCCTTATTTTTCAAAATCTCATGATTTATGTTTTTACTCTGAATCAAAACAATGTTTTAATTTTTGCAGTATTATTGGAATTTAAGTTTTTTTACTAAACTTTTTTTTTTTTAAATTTTGTCCAATGGTTTATATTGACTTTTTAAAAAGAGTTTTAAAATTGAAATCATTCTTCAGGTAAGAAATATCTATTTTTTGAGGTACTGAAAAAAGTCGGGAATTTGAAAATGGAATCTGAGTGGTCACCCTGTAAGATTAGATTAGAAGAAATTTTATCCTTTTTTCGTACAGATACTTTTGGGTTTCAAATTCTGGGGCAACACGAGAAAAGGGTGGATGAGCATTCTGAGAGCTGGAACTATTTTGCAAATTCCGAGACAAAACTCGAAATGTATAATAATAGTTGGCCTCCCCGGCTTCCTTTTTAAACTGCGAGTTTTGTTAAATAATTACCTGTTGTATGCTAGTATGCAGATCGGAAGGATAGGGGTCAAGAAACAGCTTTGCGAACAGTAGAACAAAGGAGAGAGAGCGATTTCTTGGGGCTTTTCTTCACCCTCTCTGACTTGCTTGCGCTGCCGCTGCTGCCCATTTGATTTTTTTCTTGACCGGTTCCTTCTGAAGTGCGTATACCGCTTGTCTCAGAATTTGCAAAATAGTCCTAGCTTATGCGCCCTTTTCAAATGTTGCTCCAGAATTTATAGATTTTTTTATCATTAACCTCTATTCTGCCGTTCTACGCATAATTGTCCCATGTTCAAAAAAGTGCAACTGAGAAAAACGCGATTTAAATTTTTTAACCGATTTCTGTGTTTCTACGCATAATTGTCTCGTGAGTTCTTATTCGCCCTATGTGTCCCCAATCGCCCCAGTTAGCAGTTTATTACCCTTATTTGTGATTCTCTTGCTATACAACAGGTAAACAAGACATAATGCTTAGTAAAACTAATGATTCCGTGTAAGAAAATACTTGGTGGGACAATTATGCGTAGAAGTTTAATGATGGGACAAACAGACTTGGTGTTGTTTTTAATGAGTTTCCAAACAAAGTACCAGATTGTATGTGTTTTTCTTTAAGTACACATCAGACTAAAATTAAAAATGTCATAAAGTCAAAATCTTCCAAAACTGACATGGGACAATTATGCGTAGAACGGCAGTATTCTTGTTTCAAAAATCAAAAAGATCTTATCAGTCGTTTCTTCTTTTTCCATTGTAGCAAGAAGTCCCTCCTCCTGCACTCCCGCACCCATTCCGAGCAACGCAGTTACCAGTGTGAGGAGTGCGACATGAGCTTTAAAACATCCGCCCACCTGCGGCGACATCACAACACAGTGCATCGGGCCATCAAATTTAGCTGCTCACTTTGCTCGGTCAGTTACGGCCGCAAGGACAAGCTGCGGATGCACATGGAACGGACCCACAACGTAGGTTCACTTCTTTTGGGATGCTGAAATTTAAAATTCTTAAAAAAGCGTTCATTTTTAGATTCAAACATACTTCCCCTGCGACATCTGCCTTAAATCGTTCAGCTCGGCGGCCGACCTGGCCGAGCACAAGGCGCACCACGCCCGGCCAAAGGAACTGGAGTGTGCAACCTGCCTGGTGGCGTTCCTCAACCGGAAGGAGTTCGACGATCACCTGTGTATCACCTATCGGGACAGTTACGAGTGCTGCGGGCGGGATTTCAAGTTCCACCTGCACTTTAACAAGCACATGTTTTTGGCTCATGGGCTCAAAACGAACGTCCGCGTCAAACCGGCAGCGAACCAGCTGATGAGTGCGGTCAGGGCTGCCCGGAAGCCGGTGGAAAGGTGCGTGCGCTGTGGTCGGGTGTTTCCCACGAGAAAACTCAAGAAAGAGCACATGCAGCAGTGCGCTGAATTGATTCCGTTTGGAGAGGAAGAAGTGCTGGACGAGGTTGGGATGGGGCAACAACTTCAGCAGCAGCAGCAACAGGTAGAGTATTGTGAAGTGGTGGATGGTGGGACGATTCGGATGGTAAATGCAGTGGACTATCAGCAAAACATTGACCAGATTGGACCGGATCATATGTTAGTTAAGCTGGAGCAACACTAGATGAGGTAAGATTTTAGGATTTGGGAAAATATAAGTTAAGATTTATATTTTATTGCTGTTCTCGTAATTAGATTTATATCACATCCTTTTATTAACTTTGGGAGTTGGAATGTAAATTTTGATTTTTTGATAATGTGATTTTTTCATAAAAATAATTCTATTTACCGGAAATACCTAAAACCTATCAAAGGCTATCAGTGGAACACCGTTTTAGGGTATATAAAAAACGGGAGCATCTATTTGATTAGTAATCCTTTAAGTGGCAGTTTTTGTAGATCTGGCTCGGTTTGTTTCAGAGGTCGTATTGAGGTACTCCGATTTCGATGAAACTTTCAGCGTTTGTTTGTCTATACATGAGATGAACTCATCCCAAATAAAGGGAGTTGGGGAAGAACGGGCATTGAAGTTTGTGGTTCAAAATACATGAAAATATAAAAACTACTCACATTTTCGTAAAACTAGATCAATTCTAATTCTCTTAAGTATATTCTTAAGGTCTTTTGAAGCATTTCTATATATTTAATGGTCCCAAAATCTTCAAATTAGCTAATAGATTGAAGGAATGACTTGATTCAGTTTGGGTTTTAGTAAGGGTTCTTTATTTTGCGTCGCTTGAGTGTTCGCAACTGAATAACTGGGAAACTATCCCGTCGATCGCACCTCAGCTTTCTCAAAAGTTGCTTCGTTACGGATCCCAAGTTGTTTTTTACCAAACCATTTGAGGTTTTTATTGCGAGATACAATTTTTTAATCACATTTTGTCTTCGCTTCGACTGACAGGAGATTATAGCCGCCTAACTACCGCGGTGTATAAATAATAGGGTGTTTCATCCAAAACCAAAATCAGGCAAACCGAGGTTTAGAATGTTTCTGAGCTAAAACATGAGTGTATGCTCTGCCACGTGATCGCCGTCTGATATGTGGCGTCGTGGTTTACACAAAGCCTGCTTTTGAAGGGTGAATTATTGATTCTGGAGACACTGGACGTCGATCCAATGCGCACCTTGGAGATAGAACGGACAACCCTAATTCCTTCTGGAATTTGTTCATTGGACCATCCCCTACACACCTGTCTTTATTCCGAGTGAATCCATGTTGTCCCCAGACCTGTAGGATCGAATGAACGAAAAGCACAACAATCCCATAGTAATTTCCATGTAAATTTCAACTCGCCTGGGGACAGGCCAATTCTCAACCAAATAGGCTGATATTTGGCATGAGAGTCCCTATGGGTATCCTCTACTAGGGGAACCTCGGTTTGCCGTGATCTGAGAACTTTTTTGTTTGGCTGAAATACCCTAATAAATAACCAAGTTGAACTGAAATTTCACGTTGATTTGGCTGTAAACTATTTTCAATATTTTTCACAATATAAGCTGAAAACTCAAGACTTCGACAATATCCGAAAATTTGTTCTGCGGCTGCCTTGCGGTCATATCAACGTGCGTGAACTCTAATTATTAACGCCCGCGATTATAATGTTAAAAATTATTAAAAACGCAGGGGAATACATTTTTTTCCTAGTTATTTGCACTCAAAGTTAATATTTTGAAAAATAATTTTTTTTTGCACCAAGTTTTTTTTTGCGTGATCAAGGAGGGAGACAAAAACTTAAAAAAATGTTTGCAGCAAAATTCAATTTTTATTTTATTTTATTTTCATAATTCTTTTTGAAGTTTATTTTTTTTTAATTAGTTTTAAATGTTTTTCAGCTGAAATTTTTTTCTGAATTTTGTTGTTTAAGTAAACGAAATATTTATTTTAGTTTTACATTTTTTCTTTCCTTTATTTTTTTCAAGTTTTTGTCACCACTTGAAAAAGTTTATCCAAAAATCATGGGGGAAAAATAATTATTGGCTAAAATTGATTTTTATCATTTTACGAATTTTGAATTTTAGGACTTGAGCAACTCTCTACGAAATCGGCCGATTTCAACCATTTTTATTTTTTGTATTTTTTGATTTGGCTCAAACTTTGTGGGGGCCTTCCCTATGACCAAATATGCTATTTTGTGTCATTGGTTCACCCATACAAGTCTCCATACAATTTTGGCTGCTGTCCATACAAAAATGGTATGTAAATATTCAAACAGCTGTAACTTTTGAGTGAATTTTCTGATCAATTTGGTGTCTTCGGCAAAGTTGTTGGTATTGTTGAGGACTTTTGAGAAACAAAATAGGTACACGGAAAAAAAATTTGCAGATTTTTTAATCAACTTTTTTTTACTAAAACTCAATTTCCCAAAATACGTATTTTTTGATTTTCGAGATTTTTTTATATGTTTTAGGGGACAAAAACCCGCAACTTTTGAGCTATAGAGAAACATGGTCAAAAAATCTGCCGCCGAGTTATAAATTTTTGAAAAAATAGTGATTTTTGGAAAAAAGCGAAGTTTCATGCAAAAACAAGTTTGACATTATTTTTTAATGCAAAATTGAATTTGCAATCGAAAAGTACTTTACAGATTTTTTGATAAAGGGCTCCGTTTTCAAGAAATAGCCACCGAAAGTTTGATTTTAGCGAAATATTTGCAGTTTTTCAATATTTAAAAATAGTGACCATGAGTGACCATTTCTAGAAATTTTTTTTTTGAAAAGTTCAGAAAATTTGCTACAAAATTGTCTAAGAGACATTGAAGATTGGAACTCTGGTTGCTGAGATACAGCGGATTAAAGAAAAAGAAACACGAAAATTGAAGTTTTCTAAGTCTCACCCAAACAGCCCACCATTTTCTAATGACGATATCTCAGCAATTAATGGTCCGATTTTCAATGTTAATACATGAAACATTCGTGAAATTTTCCGATCTTTTTGAAAAAAATATTTTTAAAATTTTAAAATCAAGACTATCATTTTAAAAGGGTCAAAAATTGAATATTACGCCCATTTAAAATGCTAGTCTTGATTTAAAAATTTCTAAATATTTTTTTCGAAAATATCGGAAAATTTCACGAATGTTTCATGTATTAACATTGAAAATTGGACCATTAGTTACTGAGATATCGTCATTAGAAAATGGTGTGTTTTTTTAGTGATATATCTCAGCAATCAGAGGTCCAATCTTCAATGTCTCTTAGACAATTTAATAGCAAATTTTCTGAACTTTTCAAAAAAAATATGGTCACTATTTTTAAAAATCGAAAAACTGCAAATATTTCGATAAAATCAAACTTTCGGTGGCTATATCTTGAAAACGGAGCCCTTTATCAAAAAATCTGTAAAGTACTTTTCGATTGCAAATTCAATTTTGCATTAAAAAATAATGTCAAACTTGTTTTTGCATGAAACTTCGATTTTTTCCAGAAATCACTATTTTTTCAAAAATTTATAACTCGGCGGCAGATTTTTTGACCATGTTTCTCTATGGCTCAAAAGTTGCGGATTTTTGTCCCCTAAAACATATCAAAAAATCTCGAAAATCAAAAAATACGTATTTTGGGAAATTGAGTTTTAGTAAAAAAAAAGTTGATAAAAAAATCTGCAAATTTTTTTTTCCGTGTACCTATTTTTTTCTCAAAGGTCCTCAACAATACCTACAACTTTGCCGAAGACACCAAATTGATCAGAAAATTCACTCAAAAGTTACAGCTGTTTGAATATTTACATACCATTTTTGTATGGACAGCTGCCAAAATTGTATTGAGACTTGTATGGGTGAACCAATGACACAAAATAGCATATTTGGTCATAGGGAAGGCCCCCACAAAGTTTGAGCCTAATCAAAAAATACAAATAAAATCCATTTCCGGTTTTGGTAGAGAATTGCTCACTTGGTAAAAGTTTTTTTTTGTTTTTCGTAAATATTTTTTCGCGTTTTGGCTGTAGCGGCAAAACATATGGAGTAACCCCCCATTGTTTTTACAAATTCTGGGATATCATTTATTTTTCTGTATAGAAATTTTATGCCGGTGATTAAAGTAAAATAATATAGCTAATATTTGAAACTCCCGAAGACCCGGATTTTATGGATAACCAAGTAAGATATATGGTAAGAACCATTAATTGCACTCTAAGAGCTTTTAAGAAGTTCTTCTTGAACGCTGATGAGTACAGTCACATAAAAATATATAGCTAAATTCCGTTTTTCCAATGAACCAATTTTTTCTAAACATCATTTATTTTAAAAAGTCGTTATTGGAAATAGAAAAAAGGAAATTTTTTGTATATCTTTGCTAAGAATCGGTCTACAAAGCATTTCGGGCGGGTGCAAATTTGATTTGTTTCGACGTTCAATTACCAGCATTCTGAAATATGCTTTTTTGCAATCCCGCTGTAAAACTGTCAACTTTTCCTGTCCTTCTGGAGAAACGAAACGGCCTACTTTTCCCTACCAAAAATAACAGAAAGGAAAATTAATACCTTTCAATACCAGTGCTGAAAAGTTCTACTTTTCAGCACTGAAATGGGTGCTGAAAAGTTAAACTTTTCAACACTATTATCGAAAAGTAACATTTTTAAATATTTTTTTTTTGTTTTGAACGGTGAATTTAATAAACACATGAATGTTTGACATAAAATTCCATTCAAGAAGCGTTTTTCGGAATTGCAAAAAATGTTGTAAGCAACTCGTTGCAAAACTTGATTTTTTCAGCACTCGTCGTATTTATCCAACTCGGTAAACCTCGTTGGATAAATGTACGACTCGTGCTGAAAAAATCTTCTTTTTGCAACTTGTTGCATAAACTACTATTTTGAAAACAATCGGATTTATTAACATTAATCGAACTTAAAGCACCATGCGTCTCCTGCAAAATGTTTTGGAAGTAATCTTTCAAAGGAATGGGTAATGCTTTAACTTCGATTGTTTGACTTTAGCCAACGTTTGTTCAGGTCTTCCGGATATGATAATCTATAAAAACGGCCTTTTTATCTTTTGCAGCTATTGCAGTTTTCACCTTTTTGAGGTTCCGCCCAGCAACAGCGGCAAAACAGATAATTAAATTCATAACTTTGTCATTCACCTCGCCACCATCAATCAAAATGCTCGGTTGCACCATCGACGAAAAAAAGTGTTTTCTCTAAATTGTCGAAAAACGAAAACCAATTAACGACCCACCACCACATGGATCGTTAAATGATGCGGCAGGAGGTGACAAGTGGTTTATGAACTGTTGAAATTTTTAATTTCTTTTAAATTAAGGGAAAGGTGAGTGCGCTCCTGCAATTAATTTTCCCTCTCGTGAAACAATAAAAGCAAGTGTGCGCAAATCACGCGAAGAAAGTTCCAAATGTATTAATATTCGAAAATGGTACAAATCACTTCTTGACCTAGACTATGCCTGCACACACGTGGGCGATGGCAACAATGTTTGACGAGGGCATATTCCGCATTGAATATATGTTGTGCGGGGGAGAAAATGAACATATTTATGATGGTCACGTTTGCTCCTTGCGTGTGCTATGTGGTTCACAGTGGGACACAATCGAGTAAGAAATGGTCTCATTTTAAAGGGAAATCAAAGTAAAATTTATTTTTATGGTGATTCTTTTTTCAAAGATTTGAAATAAGGATGAAATGTTAAGGTACAATCATGATTCAATTAAGAGTTAAATTGTGGTGGCAGCTCCAACTATGGACATTGCAATACATCACCTACGAAAGTTGATCACGTAGGATCGAAAGTACAACGGTCGAAAACCTCGAAGGGACGTGCCAAAAGTGCACACGGGGGCGGACAAAAACGGAAATCAGACGCCACGACGAAGGAGGCACCGCCATGAATACATTGGTTTTATGAAGAAATTAATTCGAATCTAATAATAAAACGAAATTTCGTTCAACACCCGGTGCAGTCCCAGTTCAGTGCGGTGCAATGGGATGAATAATTTATGCAATGCTTGGTACGTTTGTTTGGTGGCACTTCAGGTGCGTGCGGAATCGAATCGGCTTTGGGAAAGAAATTGATCAATTAAAAAATCATAAAAACGATAGGCAGGGGACAACGTGAAAAATGGTTGGGTGTACTTGTTAGCGAAATTAGATACCGTCGATGTTCGTACTTGCGGTTGTCATTTAAAGTTTTTTTTTGTGGTATTACAGTTATTCTCTATCCATATTGTATGGGAACAACATCTGATAGGGTAGAGGACCCAGTTTTCGCCCTGCTCCAGTTTTCGCCCACCTACTGGATTTAATCTGTATTTAGCAAACTTATACCATTTTTTGGTTGAATTTATGGTGCAGATTTACATATTCATTCATTTCTAGCTTTAATTGAAACTTTCCTAAAGAATTTCTATTGTTTGTCAAGTTTTTATAACAAATTTTATAAGCACTTCAAAAAAAGCCGTTTTAGAGCCACAATATTTTTGTCAATTTCGACTACAGCGGGTAATAATGTTAATGAAGGGAAACAACTTATTTTGTCCGAAAATAATGTAAAAGAATAATGGAATAATTCATTGCTTCACTGTTTGTCTGAATTTCATGAAAATCTAGTGATTTACCTGTTTTAAAAGTTTACCAAAGGTGGGCGATTTCTGGGGTTATGAAAAAACATGAGATCCAATTTTCGCCCAGGCCGAAATCTAGTTTGGTGTTTTCAGATTTTATCTAGAACCAGTTTTCGTTTACCATAAAAACTTATATAATCGCAGCGAAATGTGCTTGAAAATTTTATTTTATTTCATTCATTAGGGTGTTTTGGTGGAAATATCAGTTCAAAAATAAACCTAAACTGAGATATGGGACACCTAGTTCAAACGTTTACTGCTACATTGGAGAAAAAAATAGCAGAGGATGGAAAAGTAGTTACACAATATCCTTCAAAATAGCACATGTGCTTTAATATTTTTATTTAAGAGGTACCGTAATCTGGAGTGAATCGGGACTACAGTCTGAATAGGGACAGCAGTTTTTAGAGCACTTAAAGCTTTTTAAAACTCATGTGGAAACTTAAAATCAAATAGTTTATCAACGTTCTACAACAAGTAGCACCGAAACCCACAAATTGTCATTAAATTCTCGTAAAATGTCCTAGATTCTCACTATAAAGTGGGCGATTTCTGGGTTCTCTACCCTACCACTGGGCAAATAAGTCACATTATCAGCACACAATTATACTGCTTTTTAATAGCGTTTTCAACCAATATTAAATAAATAAACAACAGTCTAATGTTAAACATCACTGAATCACAGTTTTTTTTTAAACATTTTTTTATCAAAAAAGGGACCAGAAATTTGCACTTTTTTTTTGCTTTTTTTCGTGTTTTTGAAGTTATTTTGAGCAACTTTTGCTTTTCGAAAACTTGTTTTGATTTATGTTTTTCTTCATTAATTTATATAATAAACACAGCACTCAAAATCCAAATTTTCTTACCTGGCTAAAAAAAAAGACCATCCCCTGCTTTTTACACCATCCCAAAGTTGAGCCTCCTTCGCAATTTTTTTTTTCAAAAACTCCTATCTAATCTCTGAAACCGCAAAGTCGAGCTAGAACTCATTGTAAAAAAAAAAAATTGGACGTAAAATCGATTGGCGTAGTCCAATTTTCAATTAAAAATGCTTTATTTTTACATATTTTTATTGAAGTTTTGACCTCAGCATCGTGTTCCTGAGAAAATTTTACATAGGTTTTCCAATTTTGTTTAATTTTAAATGTGATTGATAATTTCCTCCGAAAAAAACATTTTTGTTTCGAAATATTGCATTCCACAGTTGCCGAGATCGCAAAATTAAGTGGAAATTGAATTTTCCGAAAAATTGTGAAGTTTTGGAGCTTTGGTGTCTTCAAAAGAGTTGTTGGAAAAGGTGCATATTTTGGTTTGGTTGAGACTTAGGGTGGTTCTCAATTGAGTAAGTTAGAAATTGTTACTATGGACAATTTTTTTTGTAATGTTGTCCGCTGAATCTCCGAATCGAGCAAAAGTGTGAAAAGAACGATGTTTGGTAACTTGGATTTCTTTGTAAATTAATTAAATAGACCCTGAGAAACTCAAAATATGGCCATTTTTTAGGAGATTTTTCCGATGAGCTTTTCCGAAAAAATATTCGAATTACGAGAATTCGTGTGCAGTCTATACTCGATTATTCGAAAGTTCATTTGGACCTTCGGATAATCGAGTCATGCGTTCACTCAGCCAAAACAACTTCTAAAACATATATGGCCAGCCATATAACCAGTCGAGAAATCATTAGTTTTTGAATTCATAGGGCGACCTTATACATATTCGCATAAGCTTTCAATTTTATAAGGTATGCTTATGACTTTCATACACATTGTTGATGTGAAAAAATCATAATCTTGCCATATAAAATCAAACGTCAAGATGGCCGTTTCGTACGACGAGCTGACACTCATCGCTGAGCTTTTCGGTGACGCGGCGGAATCAGGACGTGTTTTCTCGCAGTTCGGCCTAACTACAGTTGATTTGGTGACTATTGGCCAGACGGCATTCGAAAAGCGCCTCGGATTGCTTCTCCCGGAAACAATTAGTTTGTTTTGGGAAGCAATTGTTCGTTGGAGAATCCGGAATGTAAGAATATTAACAATTTTTTGATTTAAGTAAATAACTTTTATAATAAATACTTTACAGAACAGGAGCAGTTCGAAACAAACCCAACCCAAGATCCAGCCCCACCGGAAGAGGATTATATTGAGGTTAAGTTCATTCCGGACCGTGAAACAGGATCTGAATCGGTCGAGAGCGATCCAGACGACGAGGAAGTGAATCCGGGCGCCTTAGAAACGAGTTCCTTGGAAGAGGTAAAACATAAACATAAAAGTTTTTTCTCGTGTCAAACGCTCATTATATTAAAATTGTAGCCTAAAATCATTATCCAGTCTCACCATGGTTCTGGGACACTTCAACCGAGGACGTCGCTTCAACGGTCCGCTGAATTCGACAGCACTGCTGCAGGCAGCAAAGTAGTGATTGCAGCCAGTACGCCCCAAGCGGCCAGTACACCCCGAGCGGCCGGCACGTCCCAAGAGACGCATCCGCTTTCTAAGCCGGGTTAAGACCTCGTCGTGGAGACGGTAGGTGACTACCACATCAAGAGTGGTCGACGATGCCGCGCCGAGTTTCTTGAAAATTACAGCGAAATTATTCTCGCTGTGTTCCTGAAGGAAGTGAAGGTAAAGTTATGATGATAGGAAAATGTGAATTACAGTGAAACCTCATTTTACGCGGTGGCGTTACGCTTTTTATTTCGTTGATTTCTCTTAAACCATACAATATTTTTGCATGCTTCAAATAACGTTTTGTAGATCTGAACAAAACCTGCAATCTGCTTTTAAAAGATTGCAAAAACGTTTTGTCATTCCAGAGAAATCGTCGAAATAAAAAACGTAACGCCATCGCGTAAAAAGAGGTTTCACTGTATTGATTTAAACTTTTTTATTTTTAAAGGAGACGTACTACATTCCGAGAATCAAAAAGTAGAATCCGAAGGGGAAGCTGTTCAGCTTCATCAACAAAAAATCAAATCAAATTATTCGCTCTACAGCATAGCCTTGGCGTTCTCGATTGCGAGATTCCTACTCGAAACTTAGTGTCCAAAGGCTTGATTGTTGAGGCAATTGCAAACCTCTTTTTACACCTAAGCTTCCATCCACCCCGGGATTCGAACTGACGACCTTTGGATTGTGAGTCCAACTGCCTACCAGCGACTCCACCGAGACAGGACCCAGGGAGACGACTCCTACACCTGGACTGAGCTAACGACCTAACCTTTTTTAGGTTAGTCCGGGACCAACATTTACTTCCCGTCCGACGGAAGGCGTGATCAGACAAATCTCGTCTCGAAAAAAGCCACCGAGACCGTCTGGGATCGAACCCAGGTCGACTGGGTGAGAGGCAATCACGCTAACCCCTACACCACGGTCCCGGCATCAACAACAAGACCCAGAAAACAAGGAGCAGGAACACACGCGCATCAGCCCAACGGAAACTCCAGCCGAAGACCCGCAGGTGGGTGCGGCGATATCGTGGCTCGGCATCAACACTTCACCATGGGCAACTGTGCTAGCGCAATGGCCAGCTTCCCTGCTAGAAAACATCTGTTGAAGAACATCAACAAGTCCGACCAAGTTATCAGCAGCTACCCCCAGCTGCGACTGGAATATGAATATCAACTTGTAAGTGAAAGATCGGATTGTAATCGGAATAAAAAGTACTGAAATCATATTTCTTAACTTAAAACATCGTTTTCTTGTTTACAAGATTGCTTGTAGCAATATAAAGAGAAAATTACATTCATAAGTTTACCGTATAAGTAAAAAAAAACAGCGAGCCTCGGATACTTTAATTCTATAAGGTTTGCCTATAAAAGCAAAAAACAGTCATATATCAAATTTATAAGGTTTTCATATGGAAAAAAACCATTCAATGTTCCTATGAAATCTATATGGCAAGCGTATGGAAAAAATCTATACGGTTTCCTTATGGCTAGCAAAGGATGTTTTGGCTGAGTGATTGTTTCAATCTTTCATCATCTCCATTTTGGCCGCCATCTTGGATTTTTTTTAATAAGTGTAGAGTAGTTAGCTCGATAATCTAAAATATGACCAAGCATATTCGGATAATCGAGTACTGTACTGTACTGTCAAATCTAAAAACAAATCAAATTGGTAAGAATGGCAAAAATGATATTTTGAAACTTTGGCTCAATTTGGAGGCAGATTCAGATTCATCGGGCAAGTTTATATGGAAATACAAATATGTATTTGAACAATTTTTGAATTTCGTAGGGTGGCTCACACAGTCTAATCCTGAAAATTAGACATTTTCAAATGAAGATACCTCGAGTTTAAAGAAAAATACCCCTGAGTTTTTTTTAGTTTGTAGTGCTACATCTTCCTTTTTGAATGCAACCTGGCTTGCGCTTTTTCGAGATATTTGAGCTATAAAATTTCTTCTATTTTACTTCAAAATCCATTTTTTTTTTTTTTCAAAGACGAAACTGTTTGTTTTTTAGAGCGAGTTGTGGCGCTATAACCACGGCAAATAGTGTCCAGGGCATTCGTGGAAAAACAATGTCCCATCCCAGAGGGTCCCGGAGTACCAAACCTTCTTAGCATGGTGCTCCCAACGAATACAACCAAATCTCGGTGCGTATGGTGGTGTTTCCCCACGCTTTTTCCTCCCCTGCCGATTCAGAATTGTGTTGTTGTTCGAACACTCAGTGCTCAAACTCAACCCAATTACGAGTCATCTCTGCGATACGGCTTTACGCAGTAGGCCTGGCCGCTTTAACGCTTGTAATGTTTCAATGCATTCCGATGCAATGACGCACTACAAATGTTAATAAATGACAAGAAGAGTGCTAGGCGTCATCTAACCTAAGGCACTCTCCAGGATCCCTTCGAAAGATTGGCTGCGCTAGGGTCTGATTAGATTAGATTAGATTAGAAAGACGAAACTGTTTGTTTTTTAGTGCTCGGAATTGCTGAATTGCTACGTTCAAAAAACTGTATGGAGCTACACTATTATCAGCGCTCCAATGTTACACGACGACACGGTCCTACGTGATAGTACATCATGTGTGGCACTGCCTGATGGATTCGCATTGCTGTCGGTTTAACGTCTTCATTTGGCCAATGCCAAACCATTCCCTTCCCATGGAACAAAACGCTGCACTTCATCTGATCTTAGGGTGGATCTTGTAATTTTTTGTGGCTAAAGATTTATAAATTTCGGAAACTTGTTGCCCCCACTCCACGACACTTTTTATGTCTGGTCCCTTAAAAATACAGCGATTTTATCGGAACACCTGTTTGGAATTGAAATTTGGAGTTGAAGAACTCTTTCTTTTGTTTAAGACCACAGTACAAAAAGATTTAAACAGATTTTTTTAAATAAATTTTTTTTTTTATTTATTTAGGTTTGTTATGTTTAACAAGGGAATGTTTTTATACTAATTTAACATGCTACTCAAATAAAATTTCATCCTGTGTACTAATTCCCAGCATAGCAACATAGATCACCACCTCAATTTTGTGGTGCCAGTTGGATGACACAAACCGTATCGACAAATGGTTTAAAGTCCAAGATCATGGGCAAACGTGTTGAAGGAATCAAAAAAATCGGCGCACCGGGCGTATGCAAATTTTATGTAAGTGTACCGTGAGACAGCATCGATTTCCCGTGTCCCCAGGATGGTGTAGTTTGCATACATTTCGCCTTCTTTATTTTGTGTTTTGTTGTATTAGCCCAGATTGATTGCAGTCTTTGCTGTTGTTTTAACAGTGATGACCCAATTTTTGACGTGGGCGAGAGTACGGAAATTGCATTCTAAATAAACGATTAAAAATTAGGCATTTTGATCTTTAATGTTATACTATTTAAAAAATGCTTAGAGCTTTAAATGAATCTCTGTTCAAAAGACTTCAACTACCCCAACAATAAGTGACGACGAACCCATTTATTTAAAAAAAAATTGTTGTTCAAAAGTAAACTCGAAACAATCAATCACAGTTATCGTTGTACTTTGGACCCTAACAGTAATCGGTACAATTCGAAATCTATTTAAGGAATGTCTGCTAAATGCATTGCCCTCTGCGTTACTGCACGCATCCTGTCAAATCTGCATTATGTCCGCGCGCTCACTTCAGTGCTTTTTCTATTCAGCGATGCAAATCACACCATGTGCATTGCATGTGTTGTGACCAACTCTATCTAGCCCCTAAGCAATTACAATTAGAGCTCTCCTACAGCACAGGTTGTGGTGGCGCACCGTACCATAATTGAAAAGTTTACCCACCCCCATATCTTGGACACTCGGAGTTCCATCGTGGCGAATGCAAATTTTCTCTGTTCGCGCACCTGAGTTTATTCTTTTCCAGCCTGAACTTGGGCATTCCAACTATACCTACCAGAGTGTCTAATAAGCGATTCTGGACACGAATTTGGCTTCTTTACCAATGCTGTCGAGTGCGGTTCCTCTCCTCCGGTTTAGCGCAGAAACGCAGCGTCATTTTATAGGAAATAATATCACTCTAACGGAACTTTTATGTACTCTCCTGGAACTCGCAATTTGAGGGATGATAGCAATCTTTTCAGAACGAAAAGGACGATTGTCATGCAATTCGGTTTGACTTTTCGATATTTCAAATAATGCATGCTTGCGCCTTTTTGTTCATAAAAAAGTATCTGTTTGTGATGTTACAGGCATGACCGGTATGAAAAAGAATTTTGTTGAATAAAAAAAAACTAAAACGTTTGGAACTTCCCTGTTAAATCGTACCAATTTGGTTTCCTAGGGCTAAGTGTTAGCTTATGGGACCATCCACAAACCACGTGGACACTTTTTTGGAAATCTCAACCCCTCAAATCGGTCCGAAAAATCAGGGTGAAAAAAAAATATTTTTTTCAAAAAACTTCAAAATTTTAAGAAAATAGAAGTTTAGCCAACTGAAAACCATTAGAAATGCATTTTCCTGCGTTTAAAACCATATTTAGCATGTCTGTGATCGATCAAAAATATTTTTATTTTTTTTAAAATTCCAAGGTGCAGCACCGCAAAAAGTTTTTTTTTTTCGACGAAAAAAAAAACTCTTCAATACTTGGATATTTTGAAAACTGATGATTGCAAAACAACTGGGCAGGTGTAAAATGCATTTTAAAACACTTTTTTCTTTCAAATGTTGAGACCATGGCTTGTTATTTGAATACTAAATACTAAAATACTAAAATAATAAAATAATAAAATACTAAAATACTAAAATAATAAAATACTAAAATACTAAAATACTAAAATACTAAAATACTAAAATGCTAAAATACTAAAATACCAAAATAATAAAATACTAAAATACCAAAATACTAAAATACTAAAATACTAAAATACTAAAATACTAAAATACTAAAATACTAAAATACTAAAATACTAAAATACTAAAATACTAAAATACTAAAATACTAAAATACTTAAATACTAAAATACTAAAATACTAAAATACTAAAATACTAAAATACTAAAATACTTAAATACTAAAATACTAAAATACTAAAATACTAAAATACTAAAATACTAAAATACTAAAATACTAAAATACTAAAATACTAAAATACTAAAATACTAAAATACTAAAATACTAAAATACTAAAATACTAAAATACTAAAATACTAAAATACTAAAATACTAAAATACTAAAATACTAAAATACTAAAATACTAAAATACTAAAATAATAAAATACTAAAATACTAAAATACTAAAATACTAAAATACTAAAATACTAAAATACTAAAATACTAAAATACTAAAATACTAAAATACTAAAATACTAAAATACTTAAATACTAAAATACTAAAATACTAAAATACTACAATAAAAAAATGCAAATATTCATAAGTCAGTAGAGGGTTAAAAGCAAGCACGTTTCAGCTGTCTTGGTCGATGAAATTCTTTTCATTTAAATTAGAAAACTAAAAGAAGGTACTAGCGAGGCCGTCGTGCGGGGGTGGGTTAGATTTGCACAGCAGGTGCGCACAAACGACATGTTGCGCACATTAATGGATTTTACTGGACTTGTGCTGATTGTGAGCCGATGAGGCCGATCTGCCGTATTTCTGTTCCCAAATCTAAAAGGTGTCATTACAGGCAGAGTTGAGCTGAGCTGATACGCAGATGTGGTGTTTTTGTGTGTCAGCTTCTCGACAGAGTACATTCTGGCACGTATGTTTTGTACTGTTCAGAGCAGATAATTTATTGAAATGGAGCACTTTTTGGCTGGTTCTGAGGCAATTGCACTCCAAAGACGTTGACAGCATCGACAATTTGGAGAGGAACAGTTAAGGCAATTTAAGAAATAGGTCGAAGAAGTAAAATTTTAACGTAAATTTTGTTGAAATTTGGCTGATCTTCGAAATTGAATCGTCAATAATGAAACAAAAATGATATAATTTTCTGAATCTGATTTTTAAATGTAAAACAGTATTTTCCGAGAACTTTAATATAAAATAAAAACAGGTCTGATATTTGGCACCATAAATTACTTTCGGAGATCAGAGTTTTTTACCATCATTTTTTTTTCATTTTCTTCGAAAAAATCAGATATAAATGACGGAATAAAGTACATATTCGTCAAATTCCTTAACAGTATGCCTTGAAAGGGGTGACAGTGATAGGATCAAAATTTATTTTTGAAGGTTTTTTTTCAATATAATTATTTTTAAAACATGTACTGGGGTAGGCCACACAAGATCCATTCACTATCTTCGAAAAAACAGTATTTTCAAAAGTGCTTTAAAATATAGTTGTGTTGAAAATTCTTATTTTGAATTCTGGGGTGACTTTGATAGTCATAGTTTTTCTTGTAAAATGTTTATTTAAGGTGTTAAAATTTTATTTCTACGTCAAATTTACCATTACTAAGGTTGGTAATATAGTTTTAATCTAATCTAATCTAATCTAATCTAACACAAACGTAGCCAGTCCGATGAAAGCATGCTGGAAAGTCTTGTGATTAGATTACGCCCCAAGCACTTTTCTTGTCATTATTAATAATTGCAGTACATCCGAGAACACCCGAAAATGTAAAACAAAAATTAAAGCGGCCAGCCCTACTACGTTGTGTTTACCGCAGAGAGGATTCTGTGAACGGATCACATTTCACAGAATCTACAGGGGAGGAGGGATGCGTGGACATACCGTACCAAACGCTCCGATTTATAGTTGCATTGGTTTTTGTAGGGTGTGTTTAGTGTAATGATATATAGTAAATATAATCAATGAATATAATCAATAGCATTATTTTATATAGTGAATTACCTTCATTATTAGCTGAAAAATAATACGTTATTAATTGAAATAAGGTAGAGCGTACAGCACAGCATTTTTTTATTAGAAGAAATGAAGAGATTGTAAGAAATAATAGTAAGAAAAACTGAGATAAAAGATTTAAAGAGAAGTTTGATAGTTTCAGAAGAAATAACTATAAAGAAGAGAAGAATAAATGGAAATAAGAAACGTGGGAAAAAAATGAAACTTGAAACATTTTTTTGAATTCTCTGAAAAGGATACAAACTGGAAGCACTGTAAGGGTTTGTTCACAAATTACGTCTATGAATAAAGTGAGGGAAGGGGGTTTGCAGATTGTGAAGCCCATGTTAAAGATAGGAAAAGTGCGTGACAGGAGGGAGGGTGGTTCAGAAATCCCGAAAATCTCTGAATGTAATATTTGAATAACCCCTAAGGCAAGTTTTCAGGATGATGAAACGTCAGGCATCGCTGAGAGATTGAGCTTCTTGAGCTCTTCCCTCGCACGACAAACAGTACTGATCGTCGGTTTCCTGCGCTTCTCTGGCAGCAGCTCCCTTCTTCAAACTTCCCCTTAGCAGCAGCTGGAACAGCTTGGGCTCTGCTCTCGCCAGTTGCACTCTCCAGCCTGCGTCGTTGTCTCTCGCTCCCCGAGCCGATCGCGTCCAAAGAAGTCCACTTCTTGCGTCCGCCAAGCTGCTAACGAAAACGCCCTCACTCTCTTCCTCCAACACAACAACTCTCTAAGGTTGGTAATATAGTTTTAAGGAAAAAAAATCAATGTTTGTATTAAGTTAACTAAGTTTATAAGCTTATTAACAAAAAACATATAAATTTTAGGTAAAATTGTTAAAAAGTTACACTTTTGCTAGAATTTGTTAAAATATCATCGATTCATATTGCATTTTAAACTAGATTCGAAGCACGAATCAAAAGTTTTCCCAATTTATATAAAACTTGTTCTACTGAAAATGCCTATAAATTTGAAGATTTTTTTGAATTAAATTTTTTTAAACGTATTTTGTATTATGTACAAACCTATTTTACCTTCTCTTAATGGAAAATTGTCTAAAGAATCCGAAAATGCATTCCGTTCCTCGATTCGAAATCATATTCATCGAGAAAAACATGACACTTTCAGAATAATAAAATGTTGCTATTCATCAACATTTCCTTAATTATAGTTAACTAACTATTTAAACTTATAATTTTTTTATGAAAACTTCTTCTTGAAGTAACTGGAACACTTCTCTATCATAGTCAGTATGTTTCCATAGCATTCGGTTTGTATTAAATTTTTACTCTTCATTTTGCGGAAAAATCTCAATCCTATCAAAATCACCTCGGCTATCAAAGTCACCCCGTTTTACGGTAACAGTTTTCTTCAATATTTTACTTCAATTAAAAAAATCCAGTAATAAATATATCATATTTCTAGCTTTCTTTGAAGTTATTCCAAAAACTGAAGCTAAAAGTACTAATTAGACAAAATAAAAACTTTTCTTTGCACAATTTATCATGGAAATGAATCGACAATTTCTGTTTAAAAGTAAAAAGTTGCTTAAGGGGTTACATACATGTAGAAAATTACAAAATTTTATGTTACAGAATATTTGTTAAATCCACTCAAAAGATGATTATTAATCACTCCTGAAAGTTTCATGACGATATTTCATTATTAAACTGAGTAAGAGACGATATAAGCTCAAAATTTTGCCATGCGCAAAGCGGGCTGTCAAACTTTGTTGGCTTTTTTCTGTAAACCCCGAGTTGATTTACGGGTGCCACGATATCTCGAGATGGGATGGACCAAATTGGCTGAAATTTGAGGTGAAGACTCTCAGGATGTATCCCGTGTGCATGACGAAGCCCAATTTGTAAAATCTGCTTTTTTTAAAAAAATACAAAAATCAAAAACTAACAATTTTTTAAATGAAAAACACAAAAGTATTGTTATCTTTTTTTAAAATAAACTTTTTACAAATCGGGCTTCGTCATGCACACGGAATCGGTTTAACGAGTCTTCACCAAAATGTTGAGCCGATTTGGTCAAGACAGTGTTGAGATATCGTGGCACCCGTTTTTTGAAACGGCTAACTTGAAATTGCTATATCTCGGGAATGATGCAACCAAATATCTTCAAATTTGTTTTGATAGTAGGTGAAAATATGTACTTTAATGCCCTGAAAAAAGAATTAAGAAAAAGTTGAAGTGTGCGCTCACACAAGCATCTGAATTTTTTGCCGATATACATGTATGTAACCCCTTAATAACAAGCCACAATATCAACATCTCAATGAAAAATGGCACTGATAATGCAAATAGCAGAAAAATTTGTTTGCAATAATTAATTAGTTTTCAAAAAATCTAAGACATAACAATTTTTTGTGTAAAGAAAACTTTTTTGCGGTACAATGAAAACTTACTTAAACTCTAAATATTTTTAAATAACTCAAACATGTTAAAATAAAAATAAACGCAAGGGAATGCTTTTAAAATTCATTTTAGCTGACTGCACTTGAAATAACATTGAAATTTTTAAGTTTTTTGAACAATTTTTTTTTTCAAAGGTGCTCAGATTTGGCATGTTAGTTGGCCAAAATTATAAGACCCGTATTTTTTTGCACCCTTTGATTAACTCTAAACAATTGGCTTAAACAAAAGTTCGAATCAACGGTATCTTTATGGGAAATCAAAAGCTTTGGTCAGACCATAAACCTAAATGACGCAAATTTGTCCGAAAATAATACCAGCGACGTCCAGGAGGTGTCGACAAAAAACGCTGCTTCTTCATTCATTCTTTGGTTTTCCAAAACACTGTCTAAATTTATGCCCCTACGGACTCCTTCCACGACAATCACCACCACCACCACCAGATTGCAGCGCAGTAAAACATGTGTCACTATAATAAAAACCCTACTCCATGCGCGTGTACCAAACCACTTGATCCCGGTCCTTAAGTTAGTCACCACCACCCACTACAAGCGCCGGCTTAAGCTAACAAGCTTCAGTGGTATTGGTGGATCGTTTTGAGCTTGCGACTAATTTCACTATAAATTAAAGTCTTTGGCGAAAATTTCGCACATAATATTAGTGACCAGTGACCGGCACACATCTTGCTTAGGAGGATTACAGCTGTGTGTGCAAGGGGTGTATGTGTGCTGTTGGTGTGTTTGTGTGTGGGTCTGAGTGACGTATTTCCGCCGGAAGGAACATTGAGGTTTCAAAGAGTGCATTTGTGTGTGAATTCAAACTATTTCCGGTTTCTAAAACTGGCGGGTTCCAGTTAGAATCTACTTAGTGAACATTAACAATTAAGTGTGTGTGACTCATCTTGTTGGAAGAACTTTCACCGAAGAAGGATTGGCAAAAATAAACTGTTTCGTTAAAACTCCCCATCAAAATCATAAAACAAACGATGAAACGTGTTGGATTGCTGCTGCTGGTGACGATCGCGATAGGATTGACCGAGGCTAGAATTCTACCGAATCGAGTAAGTGTTTTGAACCTGTGTGAACTGAATATTAAACAAGAGAATAAGTACAGTTTTTGGCACGCTTTTTTGCGATGACTAGGTATTATATTATATGTGATTGATGAATTTTTGGAGTTCTGAAATGCTACAAGCAATTAAAGCTCCATCGATTGTCCAATTTAACGGAAGGAAAATCTCAAGGAACGAGTTATATTAAAAATGTTAATTTATTCGTTATTGAGTATTTCATAGTTCTACAAAAAAAAAAAAATTACAATCCGACTCTAACGATTGATTATCCAAAGTCCTAAAAAAAATACTTAATTTTCATTTAAAAAATGAACTTCTAAAATCCATTGTAAGTAATTCAGAATACATTGTATAATGCTTATTTATGAACTTTGCATAAAATAAAAACTGTTCAGTACAAAACGTAAAAAGGAAAAAGTTGCACAAATTCATTGATATTTTCCTATTTTTTGGTAGATGCACTTGTTGTGATGTATGCAATTCCGTCGTGAAACGGTCTACTGTTCTCTACCAAAAATAACAGGATGGAAATTATTACCTTTCAATACCAGTGCTGAAAAGTTCTTCTTTTCAGTACTGAAAAGTTGAACTTTTCAGCTTTACTATCGAAAAATGAAACATTTTTAAATATTTTTTGTTATGAACGGTGAATTTACTTAACACATGCATGTTTGACATAAAATTCTTGTCAAAAAGCGATTTTCGGAATTGCAGAAAATTTTGTGTATACAGCAATTCCATTTGAAAAGAACCTAAACCGAAAAAAAAATTCTGGGGGTTCCTTGGCCAAAATAATTAGACCCGTATTTTTTTGTTTGGCCATTAGGGTGACCTACATCGTGCTAGGGTGGTTCAAAAAATGGCAATTTTCGTCATTTTTCGCAAAAAACACTTTTTTCAAAAAATCATATCTCCGCGTCATTTCATCCGATTTTAGCTGTCTTAGACGCAAAAGAAAGGTGATTAGTTTGGCTATTTGAGAAAAATAGTAAGAAGTTTCAAAAATCTAGCTTAACATTTGAAAAAGTCGTATGAAAACTTAAAATGGCGTTTTGACCGTGTCTGGACCAAAGAGCCTATGTCTGAAAATATTTTTGTCGGATTCCTCGGAAAATTTCACATAACATATCAAAAAATTGGCGATGTCGAACCGTACGTTTCCGAGATATGATTTGATGACACAATAAATTCCCAAAAATTTTATTAGGGGAATAGAATTTGCCTCTTCAAAAAAATCATAAAATACAAGGAAAAGCAAATCTTCTTGTTTAAGTGGCTTTTACATTGAAAACAAAACATTGAAATCAGACATGCATTTGAACGAACTGTACTTGCACTTCCCGTTCTTATAAGCACATCTAGGAGGCACAGAACATGGTGTTTTTACCACCTTACGAGAACGCGTGCCGAACTCTTAGCGGCTCTTTGAAGAATTGTACATGTATTTTTTTTAATGTTCTACTATTTTTCACTTATATTTTGAGCTAGGCCAGTTCTTTTCACGAAATGGTGTAGCGCCGAAGCTCAATCTGAGATCTTCAACATTTTTTTAAAATATTAAATTAAAACTCACCTTAAACAACAATGAAATTTATACATTTGCTAGTAAAGGGCACGATTAGTTGTTTCCTAACATGGAAATCCAACAGCACAGGTTTAAAAGGCCAAAGAATATGCAAAAACGGGTTTCCGTAAAAATGGTCATCAAACATCCGAATTTCTTAGCATAGCCCACTTGGCAGCTATTCCGGATAGTTTCTATTTGTTTCACACACTGATAATTGATAAATATTTCACTGCACGGTTTACTTAAGCCTTATTTTCCTCATTTTTCCATTACACAAAGTTGAATCCAGAAAAAACCATTGACATTTGCACGTACAGTTAAAGTTCTGACACAGAGCCCGTGCGCGTACTTTGATTAAAAACACGGTGTTTTTAAATCTTAGAAGAACAAGAGTAGCACCCGTGCCGTGCCGATGCACCTCTGATTGAAATACTGACAACTGAGCAATTCTCTACCAAATCGGTCTTTTTTCTTAAATTTTAATTTTTGTATTTTTTAATCCGGCTGAAACTTTTTTGGTGCCTTCGGTATGTCCAAAGAAGCCATTTTGCATCATTAGTTTGTCCATATAATTTGCCATACAAATTTGGCAGCTGGCCATACAAAAATACTATGTGAAAATTCAAAAATCTGTATCTTTTGAAGGAATTTTTTGATCGATTTGGTGTCTTCGGCAAAGTTGTAGGTATGGATACGGACTACACTGGAAAAAAATGATACACGGTAAAAAAATTTTTGGTGATTTTTTTATTTAACTTTTTATCACTTAAACTTGATTTGCAAAAAAAACACTATTTTTTATTTTTTTTTCTTTTTTGATATGTTTTAGAGGACATAAAATGCCAACTTTTCAGAAATTTCCAGGTTGTGCAAAAAATCATTGACCGAGTTATGAATTTTTTAATCAATACTGATTTTTTCAAAAAATCGAAATTTTGGTCGCAAAAATTTTTCAACTTCATTTTTCGATGTAAAATCAAATTTGCAATCAAAAAGTACTGTACTGAAATTTTGATAAAGTGCACCGTTTTCAAGTTAAATCCAATTTTAGGTGACTTTTTAAAAAATAGTCGCAGTTTTTCTTTTTTAAAAATTAGTGCACATGTTTGCCCACTTTTGAAAAAAATATTTTTGAAAAGCTGAGAAAATTCTCTATATTTTGCTTGTTTGAACTTTGTTGATACGACCCTTAGTTGCTGAGATATTGCCATGCAAAGGTTTAAAAACAGGAAAATTGATGTTTTCTATGTCTCACCCAAACAACCCACCATTTTCTAATGTCGATATCTCAGCAACTAATGGTCCGATTTTCAATGTTAAAATATGAAACATTCGTGAAATTTTTCGATCTTTTCGAAAAAAATACTTATTTTTTTGAAAAAAATCAGTATTGATTCAAAAATTCATAACTCTGTCAAAGATTTTTTGCACAACCTGGAAATTTCTGAAAAGTTGGCATTTTATGTCCTCTAAAACATATCAAAAAATAAAAAAAAATTAAAAATAATGTTTTTTTTGCAAATTAAGTTTTAGTGACAAAAAGTTAAATAAAAAATCACCAAAAATTTTTTTACCGTGTATCATTTTTTTCCAGTGTAGTCCGTACCCATACCTACAACTTTGCCGAAGACACCAAATCGATCAAAAAATTTCTTCAAAAGATACAGATTTTTGAATTTTCACTTATCATTTTTGTATGGACAGCTGCCAAATTTGTATGGAAAGTTATATGGACAAACTAATGATGCAAAATGGCTTCTTTGGGCATACCAAAGGCACCAAATAAGTTTCAGTCGGATTAAAAAATACAAAAAAAATCGAACGACCGAAATCTGAGAGAACTGCTCCATTCTTATTTTCTATCAGAACCAAGGAATAAAAACTATATATTTGGCTACATTCAAAATAAACCATGAAAGTTTATTTTTTATTGTTTTAATTGTTATTAAATGTCATATAAATTGTTTTCTCTCAGAAATAAGGTAGTAAGTGCTTCTATTCTTAAAGTTTTATTTTATTTGTTCAATTTTATTTCGTTTTTTTATTTGTTTCTGATATTTTGTTGACTTTTTTATAATTGTAATTTGTTGCTTTTAGTGGATAACTTGTAGTGTGCTCTTTTTGTCAAGTCAAGGAAGGAACTGTAGGATTTTACAAAGAGCCAAAATAAAGATTACAGATTAAAAACAGTTTTCGGTTGACAGGTAAATCCTAGCATTAGGTATTATAAAAGTTGGGAAAGAATCAGGAATTCGAAGATGGGATTTGTCTGGCCACCTTGAAATCATCTACAACAACTCTTCTAAAGACACCAATGCTCTAAAACTTCGATTTTTTTTTCAGAAAATCCACTTTCCACCTTATTTTGCGTTTTGGACAACTGCGGAGGAATTTAATGTTTGACTTTTGCTAAAAAAAAAATTTAAATCACAATTCCAACGAAACGAACCGTTCATCGCCAAAAATAACATAATAAAATGGAGTTTGACACTAATTTTGACGACATAACATTCAAGTTGAGAAAGAAATGTTTCACTGAAAAAAAACAATTCAAAGTGTGTTTTCCGATGTTGCAAAAAAAAATCGTTGAAAACTTGATTTTTTCAGCACTCGTCTTTTACATAAACAACTTGACCTTATGACTTCTATTTGAAGGGTCTTGTACAGAGCGTTCCCTTGCTTTTTTTCAACAGAAACATTAATAAAACTACAAACTGTTTTCCGTATTCCGAATGGAAAAAAACCTTGCAACTGAAATTGAACGATGATTCACATCATTTACCTCCAAATCCAACAATATTCATGAAGGACCGGCAATCGGAAAGAAAAAAATGTAACAAAACTATGAAGTAATGCAGTGCATAAACAATTAAAAGAAAATAAATTTCGTCATCGACTTTTGCTTTCTACTGAGTTGTGCTCCCACGTGAGTTGGCGGCAAAGCTCAAACCCTAATATAAACTGTACCATTCAAAGGTGTGCGCACACGCGTTTGGACATCGACATTAAGTCATCGACACCCCGGCACTATTTTCGACCGAACCGATAAATTTCCCTTTCGTCCGCAGGGGTGTCCCTTAAACAGATTGTTTAATTGCTTTACTTTTTTCAAATGCTTAATATATTTTTTTATATCTTTCCCCTAGGGCAAACAGGTGAAAGCCTACGCGTACGTGCTGCCCGCCGGTGCCGAGGAGATACGTGATGACATTAACCATTCATTTGTATGTGCGAATCGAACCGACGGATTCTACGTTGACGTTGATAATGACTGTCAGGTGAGTGAGTGGCCCCCGTTGTGGGTGGAAAGTTCATTGCGATAGATTGAGCGGAAAACCTTCACAGAAAAAAAATCAATTCTCGAAACCGTGAAGTCAGTTCACGATTATGAGAACCACGAAGGAATATATTCACGTTTATGGTGCAAATGCACCATACTCATGAATAAATTCCTTCGTGGATCTCACATTCGTGAACTTAATTCACGATTACGGGAATTGATTTTTTTCTGTGTTGGGATAATTTTGAGGAAAATTATAATTCATTTATTTCAATCATTTTTAGTTCAAGTGTTGAAAACCAATTCAGAGAGTCAAAATAGCCAAGAGAACAATTCTCAGTCCTGATTGCACCTGCCGACCGTCATCCGCCACGGCAATTTCACGTTACCAAGACGGAACATTTCCTCGATTGCCTTTTGGTACTTGCTCCGCAACTGGCGACCATTCGATTCTGCATTTCGCTTAAACTTTGCCATGCGCTCCTTGTCGCGGATTTTCGATGTCTTGTTGATAAAGCTGCACGTAATGCCAAATTTTCGCAACGTGCTTTCTGCAATTTGGAACAGAACGTTTTCGCGCGGTTTGTGGATCTTCGGTACGAAATCAAGTGGGTCCGCGACCCAGTCCATGAGCCCCACGTCCGGCTTGGTCCCGGCGTACAAAGCCTCCAGGACGTGCTTTTCGGGACACATTGCCAGGAAGGTTGAATGCTTTTGACTCCGGGCCCGTAATTCGTCGATAACGTCCTCCTCGAGGAAGTCCTGCTGCTGGCTCAACTCGACGGTCAGTGGGTGAGCGAACATGTACCGGTAATCGCGCAGGGCCTTCTCCTGCTGCACGGGGCCCTCGTACTGAACGATCAGTTGATTCGTGGAGAATCTTTTGGTGGACTTGGCCACGAATCCGGTGGCGCTTAGGATGTGATTCTCGATGAGGCGTGTTGGCAGTTGCATCATGTTCTGCGACAGTGCGTACACAACGCTATGGTTTGGGTCCATAATGTCCGGAGTACGACCTAAAGGAGAAGTTTCAAAGGCCACTTTAGAATTGATTTTAATTTTAAAGCTGATAATTTTTAGCTTCTCACAAAAATTATGATTTTTTCATATTTAAATGAAACATTGTCCGTTCAAATGGAATCATCATTGGTTCCTCCGTACAAGTCTCTGTTACAATAAAATCTCGCTTACTTTTTCAAAAGGTCCTATGTACACAGGACACCCATGACGCATTGGCTGTTTTGAAAAAAAGTAATGAAAGAGATTTACCAGAGGATATAGTTATAAGTAGTTCATGCAACAAGCTTCAAAAAGAAGAAAAAATCGGCACGTGTCGTACATTTCGTCGTTATCGTGCTATCTTGTCGCACGTGCATTTTGGACCAGAGTAAGTTGAGTATGCCATTTTGTGCAGCACTCAATGCCTCACTTTTTGACCTTCACAGTTCCCCAAAATTAGATTTCAAGCCTGAGATATTTAATAAAACCTGAAAAAAACTCCATGCATTGTTGTGTGAAAGAAGGTTTAATTTTAACGTGCTATCTTAACACACCCTGAAAATTGCTACAAGCGCGACAACTAGCCAAAGGGATTTTGCGTTTGACACACGTACATGCCCGAGTACTGTAAACATTTGTAGTTCAACTGGGGACTCCAAATTCAACAAAACTTCGGGACAATGCACAGATTTTTTTTTCATTAATTTTTTTTTTATTTGGTCCTTTTCGGTACTGGGACCTGGTTAGGACCGAGTCGGCTTTTGTAATTACAATTTGCTTAATGCTAAGAGTAATTACAGAGGATCTTGTGTGAATGCACAGAATGGTCAAAGAAAACGTGGTTGGTATTGCTTACATTGCGTGCTCTATTTTTTGTTTATTCAAGGTCAAACAAACGAGTTTTTCTCGGAACGTCAAAAACGCGACGTGCGGCAAGATAGCACGACAACGTCGATTTGCTAAAACATTATTGAGTCAATAGAAACTTTAAAAATATACTGGAGCAACTCTCTACGAAATCGGCCGATTTCGACCATTTTTATTTTTTGTATTTTTTTATTTGACTCAAACTTTGTGGGGGCCTTTCCTATGACCAAATAAGCTATTTTGTGTCATTGGTTCACCCATACAAGTCTCCATACAATTTTGGCTGCTGTCCATACAAAAATGGTATGTAAATATTCAAACAGCTGTAACTTTTGAGTGAATTTTCTGATCAATTTGGTGTCTTCGGCAAAGTTGTAGGTTGAGGACCATTGAGAAAAAAATAGGTACACGGAAAAAAAAATTGCAGATTTTTTTATCAACTTTTTTTTCACTAAAACTCAATTTCCCAAAATACGTATTTTTTGATTTTTGAGATTTTTTGATATGTTTTAGGGGACTAAAATCCGCAACTTTTGAGCTATAGAGAAACATGGTCAAAAAATCTGCCGCCAAGTTATGAATTTTTGAAAAAATAGTGATTTTTGGAAAAAATCCAAATTTTATGCAAAAACAAATTTGAAATCAATTTTTAATGCAAAATTGAATTTACAATCGAAAACTACTTTACAATTTTTTTGATAAAGCGCTTCGTTTTCAAGATATAGGCACCGAAAGTTTGATTTTAGCAAAATATTTGCAGTTTTTCGATTTTTAAAAATAGTGACCATGAGCGACCAGTTTTTCGATTTTTAAAAATAGTGACCATGAGCGACCATTTCTAAAAATATTTGTTTTGAAAAGTTCAGAAAATTTGCTATAAAATTGTCTAAGAGACATAGAAGATTGGACCTCGGGTTGCTGAGATACAGCCGCTTTAAGAAAAAGAAACACGAAAATTGAAGTTTTCTAAGTCTCACCAAAACAACCCACCATTTTCTAATGTCGATATCTCAGCAACTAATGGTCCGATTTTCAATGTTAATACATGAAACATTCGTGAAATTTTCCGATCTTTTCGAAAAATATATTTAGAAAAAAATTAAATCAAGACTAACATTTTAAATGAGCGTAATATTCAATGTTTGGCCCTATAAAAAAATATTTTTTTCGAAAAGATCGGAAAATTTCACGAATGTTTCATGTATTTACATTGAAAATCGGACCATTAGTTGCTGAGATATCGACATTAGAGAATGGTGGGTTGTTTTGGTGAGACTTAGAAAACTTCAATTTTCGTGTTTCTTTTTCTTAAAGCGGCTGTATCTCAGCAACCCGAGGTCCAATCTTCTATGTCTCTTAGACAATTTTATAGCAAATTTTCTGAACTTTTCAAAACAAATATTTTTAGAAATGGTCGCTCATGGTCACTATTTTTAAAAATCGAAAAACTGGTCGCTCATGGTCACTATTTTTAAAAATCGAAAAACTGCAAATATTTTGCTAAAATCAAACTTTCGGTGCCTATATCTTGAAAACGAAGCCCTTTATCAAAAAAATTGTAAAGTAGTTTTCGATTGCAAATTCAATTTTGCATTAAAAATTGATTTCAAATTTGTTTTTGCATGAAATTTGGATTTTTTTTCCAAAAATCACTATTTTTTCAAAAATTCATAACTTGGCGGCAGATTTTTTGACCATGTTTCTCTATAGCTCAAAAGTTGCGGATTTTAGTCCCCTAAAACATATCAAAAAATCTCGAAAATCAAAAAATACGTATTTTGGTAAATTGAGTTTCAGTAAAAAAAAAGTTGATAAAAAAATCTGCAAATTTTTTTTTCCGCGTACATATTTTTTTCTCAATTGTCCCCAACAATACCTACAACTTTGCCGAAGACACCAAAATGAATAGAAAATTCACTCAAAAGTTACAGCTGTTTGAATATTTACATACCATTTTTGTATGGACAGCAGCCAAAATTGTATGGAGACTTGTATGGGTGAACCAATGACACAAAATAGCTTATTTGGTCACAGGGAAGGCCCCCACAAAGTTTGAGCCAAATCAAAAAATACAAATAAAATCCATTTCCGGTTTTGGTAGAGAATTGCTCACTGGATGTTTTTTTTTCACACAACACGGTGCCATAAACATACTCGTTTTCTAGACTGAAAAAAATCTCAGATTCTCGAAAATATAGTTTGCAGAGGTGCTTTGCTTTCATACAATATTTTTAATTAAAAAAAAAGAAATTTGGAAAATTGGGTACTAAAGCCCTATGTCAATTTTTATCTACAACGGCAAAAAACAGGATAAAAAACCATTTCTGATCACTTTTTTCCATTTTAATGCAAAAAAAGAATTGACAAGACAACATTTTTTCGATGGATCAACTATGGTCCCCTTGGAACGAGCTGTCAAGTAGAACCTTTTCTGTCAAGAAGGACCGCGAGGTAAATGTTTCAAAATTGATTTAAAAATCCATTTTAAACTCTTTGTGGTCGTACAAAGGGTCATTGTACTCAGAAAAATAAGCTTTATCGCTGTAAACAATAATATCAGCAATCTAAGCTTCATTTTAGGACCCAATTGCCTAAAGATGTCCAAAAATAACTGGCAAAAGGTGCATTCCACGAAAAATAAAATGGGACCATTAGTTACTGAGAAATTGGCATTAGAAAATGTGGGAATGTTCGGATGAGACAATTTTCTTGTTTATTTTTCTTTTATTCGCTGTATATCATCATCGCTGTATTGTAAATTTTCTGAACTTTTGGATAACATATTTTCAGGAATGGAGAATCATGGACACTATTTTAAAATATCGAAAAACGGTTTTTTTAGTTAAATTTCTTCAAAAAAGTGCAGCTCATAAAAAAATCTGTAAAGTTTCGATAGCAAATTGGGTTTTACATAAAAACTGAAGTTAAAAAATTTCTTTGACTAAATTTTTTTTTCTCCAAATACACTCTTTTTTCAAAAAAAAATGTATCTCGGCGGTAAAAAGTGTAAAAGTGTAAATACTTTCTATGCCTCAAAAGTTGCGTTTTTTGTCCCATAAAACATCAAAAATTAAAACATGTTTTTTGTGAAATAAAAGTTACTTTAAAAATAGGCAATTTTTTTTCCGTGTACCTATTTTTTTCGGAATAGCCCTCATCAATACATATCACTTTGCCGAAGACATTGGTGTCTTCAGACCCACTTGATCGTTCAGAAAATTCCTTCAAAAGTTACAGATTTTCGAAATATGTATGTACCATTTTTGTATGGACAGCTGCCAAATTTGTATGGAGCCTTTTATGGGTGAACAGATGACACAAAATGGCCTCTTTGTCTTTGGTCATAGGGAAGGACCCCACAAAGTTTGAACCGAATAAAAAAAATTCATTATTCCGGTTTTGGTGGAAACCTGTTAACAGGGGTGATTAGGGACATATAGGGCGAACAGGCCCCCAGGACAATTATGCGTAGAAACACAGAAAACGAATGAAAAATTTCAGTCACGTTTTTCTCAGTTGCACTTTTTTGAAAATGGGACGAATATGCGTAGGTACAGGCCTAACTTTTCATTTTTCATTTTTTTTTTTCCTTTTTTTTTTTCTTTTGAAAAATTGGTTCCGCCGCCGTATGATATGGAATATGATGAAAATCGGTATCTTTCATTTATATTTTATAAATCTATGGAGTAGGAAAAACATTCATGTGATATTTGAAGAGATAGTTCTTTTCATGTAGTAAGTTTTGAACAAAGTGATATTTTATTCAAAGCTTTCTCTATTAACGTAAAAAAATACAGATCTGTGCTGAAATTTCTAGTTCCAACCATTAGTCGTACGCGGATTCCTCCTGCATTGCCGTCTGCCACGGCAGCTGAGCTTTGACGGGGATATTCCTTTTAGGCTTCTTGTTGAAGGTACACTTAACTCTGAAGTTTTTCTTGATCGCTTTCGCAATGATGAGTTGCTTCGCCTTGCTGGGCACGGCAACGGGTTGCACCGCTGGAAGTTCCGTGCAGTGGGCCCAATCTGTGGGCACGTCCGGGCTGGACCCGGTGTACAGTGCTTCCAGCACGTGCTTCTCGGGACACATAGCCATGAACCCGGGGGTGTTCCGAATTCGATGGCGGATTTCGTCCATTACGTTCAACTCGACAAAGCGCTGCATCGTCTCCCTGTTCAATCGGTACGGTTCCAGGTACGGATATCGGCTCAGGGCCTTCTGCAACTGTTGCACGTCGTCGTACTGCACGATCAGGTGTCGGCCGGAAGCCCTTCGGGAACACGTGATGACGGCTTCGGTATTGCCTTCGATGTGCTCCTCGATGAGAGTATCCGGCCAACTTGCGAACACGTCCGGTAGAACGTATCCGGCGCTGCGATTTAGTCTCATACGGTCTGCGAACCGCCCTAGCAAGGAGTGGAAAGATGCAAAAACAAGAAATAATAGTTTGGTCGTGTTCCAAATTTGGTATGGATTGTGGTAAAACAACATTAAATATCGTTTCTTCGGTAATCGGTAATTCGGTAATTTCGGAATACACCCTTCCGGCAGCAGCTGAAGATTCATGCAGTCCCACGTCGCATGTTCGGGTGTAGACCTACGGAAGACCTTGCCGCGAGGATAGGTGAGTAAGACTATACGAGCCACCTACGGCATAATTCCTCGGGCTCCCCAGGTCAACCATAAGCTACCCCAGGTTCTCCGTGCAGGACACATTGGGGGTAGAAAGCGGATAGAATAAGCAAAAGATCAAAGCAGGCCGCGAGGCATACTTTTAAAGTGGTTTGTATCTGCAAAGGAATTTGTATTAACAAAAGGATCAAACACAAAGAGGCGATACTAATTAGTACTTCCCTGCGACCTTGGAGGTCTCTCGGTTGGACATAGAGCCGTGGACACCAAGCTTGGTAGCAATCCTCGTCAGTCGGTGTGGTATTGATCACAGCTGGTGTTTTTTGCCCCTCCATCGTCTGTTGTATCCTGCGGCTGCGTAGCAAGTCAGATGCTCGCTCATTCAGTTTGAAACGAAAAGAACAAAAGAGAACACAAGAAAACATTAGATTCTGATAGTGAGTTTCAAATCAGCTGTAAAGTGTAGTATCATATTAAATATAAATAATAATAAAAATATTTTCACTTCATGATTATTTATAGACACATTATTTATTTTGCTTTCACTATCACTTTCACTATTTCTTCGGGTCGTCTAATTTTCGTCGTGTTCCCGTACTTAGAAATTTCCGCATAACTAATCACTGCTGGTTATTAGTGTCATGTCGAACATGTTACAAGCTAACACAACAGTGACACAGAAACAGAACTTCACAAGCACGGGAATTTGCACACGACCTCCCAGTGAATTAATACCGAGCTTTAACTATTTTCATACTACTATTACCTAAAATGTCCAAAGCAGCTCAGTAAAACTCACTGGGAGCGTTCCACAATTTAGCCCCATCCGGGGGGAGCTTATCCCTTTGTACCCTCGTGTTTGTTTCCTTTGATCAGTAGTCTAGGTAGTCCAAGAATGTTCAGCACAAGTTTGAATCGAAAGCAATTGCTTGAACAGCTGAACGGATCAAACTGTTGCTTCCCTTGCTGAACAAACTATGCTACTGTTACTAAGGAAACAAAAGGATGAAACATCATGATTTGATGTTCTAACAGGTACGTTCAACTAGCCAGCTGCGAGAGCCATCAGCCCGGCCGGGAACCAGTCCATATCTGTCGAGTACAGCATACGGTGTTGTTCACAAAATATCAAATACAGTGAACACAACACTAAGGCTATACGTATGAACTGGCGGGATGGAAGCACGTGGACACCTCCCCCCAACATTAAATATCGTTTCTTCGTTACTTTAATCATGTTTATTCAAACTGGAAAACTGTTCGAGCTTGTCCCAAATAGTACAAGTTTAAAAGATAACTCCTAGTTTCCCATTGCCGCGCGCCAAGGCAACGGCACCTTCAGGGGCGACGCTTCCAACGACTCGAGATATCGCTGACGGCTCTGTTTTACATTTGTGGCCGCGAATTTGCGGAACTTTTTCACCGCTTTCTGATTCTGTCGATTATTTCTGAGCTTAGAGACAAAGTTACAATGTATGCCGAATGTGGTCAGCACGAGGCGAGCTACATTAAGCTGAAACTGAGCATTCGGAAGGACGATGCAAGAGCCAACTTGCAGGACCGAGCTTTGGACCCAGTCCATGGGTACATTCGGGGTACAGCCGGTGCAAAGTGCGTCCAGCACGTGCCTCTCGGGACCCATCACCATGAACGGTGTGTGTGCGATCTGGTGGCGGATTTCGCAAAACACTTCGTTTTCCACGAACCGCTGAAAGTAGATGACTTGTCCGGCCAGCGAGTGCGGCAAAAGGTAACGATAACGCTTAAGGGCGAGCTCCTGGTGGGGTCTGTTGATGTACTGCACGATCAGCTGCCTTTCGTCTTGTCGCTTGGTAGAGTGAGTCACGGCTTGGGTTTCCTTCTTGATGTGTTCTGCAATTATGTGATCCGGCCAGTGGGCCATGGTCTCTGTGATGTTGTATCTGACGCTTTTATCCGCCCATATTGGCTCTGGCACGCGCCCTAAGGGAGGGGAGAAATTTGAATGCAAGGGAGTTCTAAGTTTTGATGAACACAGATCGTTAATAAACCTTAAATTAATGTTTTGAAAAAATGTTTGAGCTCGATTATCTTTTTTTTTGTGAAATTCTGATGTACCGTAAAAAGTATTTTTTCGGTGATTTTTTTCTTCCGTCAATACTTAGATAATAATTAGTTGAAAACTATTGGAGAATACTGTAGCAGGCCTTGACCTGCACAGCTGATGCAAGTCAGTTCAATCCCGACCACCAAGCAAGTCGGATGTAATAAACAGTTTTTCCGTTACAACTAAACTGTCTTTTAGTAGCCTAGCAACGGCTCTAACACAGGCCTGCCCAACGTCCGGCCCGTGAAGCCATTTCATCCGGCCCGCGACGGCTTTTCAAAAAAGTTCTATGACCGGCCCTTAAGGCTGTTCATGAAATATTTAATAAATTAATTGATTGTCTGAATTAATAAAAAGTAAGCTTGAAATAAAATTTTAACATAAAATAACAATATTCTTCATGTTTGAATTTAATTTTTCTAATTTCTATAATGATATTTTTGAACTGATAAATTGTGCAAGAAAACAAAATTATCCATTTCGTGAAATTTTGAAATTAATGAAAAAAAAATTTGGATTGTTGTCTAAAAATGTACAAAATGACTCGAAATTTAAATTCCTTTCAGTTTTAACTGTGTTTTCTTCAAATCAAAGTTTTTTTCTATTTTCATTTTTTTTTTTTGATAAATTACTTAACAAAAACTAATGTATTTTTACAGAACAACTTTTCTGTGATAAAGTTTCTTTGAAAAAAAAAAAACTTTAAAAAGCAAATTATTCGTACTGATCGCTGCAAATATTAAAAAAATGTTTAAAAATGTCTCAAAATGAGTCAAGAAATTAGGGAGCAAAATTTTAATTTTGAAGAATAACGATTTTTTTTTCATTTTAAAATATTTTTTCAAAAAATTAGAATAAAGGCGTACTACAAAGTTTTTTTGTAAAAGATATCCGAATCCAAGTTTCGTTTGAATAAATTTTATCATGTCTCATTAATTTTATTATACTGTAGTGTTGAGGAAATTAAACTTTAAAAAATTGCAACGACCAATGAAATTTGAATGTTTTTTTTAGTTATATTGAGGTGTTTAATTGCAATCGTCAAAAACAATAACTTTACAATTTTAAACGAACAAAAATTAAAATATGTCAGATAAACACATTTTTAAAAGTTATCTTTGTGTTTTATTATTAAAATGTTTCAAAAGATAGATCCGGCCCGCCACTGCTTCAGAAAAATCAGATATGGCCCGAAGGGCCAAAAGGTTGGGCACCCCTGCTCTAACAAATACAATTTCGCAATACACATTCGTTTGTTTTTTTTTTTTATTAGGATAAATCTTTATCCATGTATTCCTTAGGTCAAAAGAAGCAATTTTGCATCATTAGTTTTTCCATACAAGAGCAATTCTCTACGAAATCGGCCGATTTCGACCATTTTTATTTTTTGTATTTTTTTTTATTTAGCTCAAAGTTTGTGGGGGCCTTCTTTATGACCAAAGAAGCTATGTTGTGTCATTGGTTCACCCATACAAGTCTCCATACAATTTTGGCAGCTGTCCATACAAAAATGGTACGTAAATATTCAAACAGCTATAACTTTTGAGTGAATTTTCTGATCAATTTGGTGTCGTCGGCAAAGTTGTAGGTATTGTTGAGGACTATTGAGAAAAATAGGTATACGGAAAAAATTGCCGATTTTTTATTAGGTTTTTGTTTTACAAAAACTCAATTTACCAAAATACGATTTCCGAGATTTTTTTATATGTTTTAGGGGACAAAAATCCGGAACTTTTGAACCATAGAGAAGTATGGTCAAAAAATCTACCAACGAGTTATGATTAAAAAAAACAGTGATTTTTGGAAAAAAAACGAAATTTCACACAAACAAAATTTACCTATTTTTTATGTAAAATTGAACTTGCAATCGAAAACTACTTTACAGATTTTGTGATAAAGGGCTCCGTTTTTAGGTAGCCACCGAAAGTTTGAATTTAAATATTATTTTCGAAAAGATCGAAAAATTTCCTTTTTTTTAAAAGGTCCAATAAACCAAATTTCCAGTTTTTGCTTTTTGGGTGTTAATACATGTGTGTTTTTTTTTTTATTTTATTGATAGAATTTTTCATTTCCGTTCAGTTTAGTTTGCTGGACAACTTGTGATCAAATTCGACAAAACATTCGATCATTTTTCGACGTCTACTTTCTGGGCGCCATTTGGAACAGCAGCCGTCCGTTCCGATAGCCGTACGAGTTAATCAGCGACAGCCGGAAACCCTTGCGGCACTTTTTGTCCCCGTTGGCCGCTACTCGGAAGAACTTTTGCACTTCCCGCTGCAGCTCCGCATCCGGAACTTGTGTAAGTTCGGCAACAAAGTCGCACACTAGCCCGAAGTTTTGCTGAACCGCTTGAGCAATCTGCAGCCGAACTTGTGGCGGATGGGAGCCGAAGCGACACGAGTAGTACCCGAGCTTCGGAGTCTTGTGTCCTTTGTAATAGCTGGGTAGATTTGGTTTTTGGCCGGAGCACAGCGCGTCCAGCACGTGCCGCTCGGGACCCATCACCATGAACGGCGTGTGCGCGATCTGGTGGCGGATTTCGCCCATGACGTCCTGTTCGAGGAAGTGTTGGTTGTAGATAGTTTGTCCGTCCAGCGAGTGTGGCATAAAGTACTGATAGCGGCGGAGGGCTTTCTCCCGCTGGTAGGCGTTGACGTACTGGACGATGACTTGCGAAGAGTTGAGTCGTTTGATGGATCGGATATTGGACAAGGTTTCCACTTTGATGTGCTGTACAATGATATGATCCGGCCAATGGGTCATCTTGTCTGGAAGGTCGTATCCAACGCTCTGATCCACCAGAATAAAGTCTGGCACGCGCCCTGAGAGGGGGATGAGAAAATGTAGGAAAATCTTGAAACTTTTTGCCACATATTGCGAGCGATTATGAATTTTCAGTCGAAAGTCGAAAGAAATTTCTGTCTTTCTTAGTATCGCCGTACTTTTCAAACTAAAACATACTTTGAAATTCAGTAGTGAAAATGTTCCAGTTTATTTCTACCAACTCAATAGATTACAAAATAGTTTCATGTTAAATGATGATTAGTTGTAAAATGTAGAAAATCGAGATTAAAATCTGGGCGCATTAGCGCTGCAGCTTGGACCGCCACTTTTTCGCAATATACTCCAACCCCAGATTGTACAAATCATCATACTTGGAAGATTCGCGCCGTCCACTGCTCCGAACATACAGTACCGGCTCACCCGAAGCCGCCTCGAGGTATTCTTCATCGACGTCCGGGAATCGATCCCTCCAACGTCGCACACTCAACCCCCTTTTAGCGGCCTTTTTCTCAACCTTCCTAATGGCTTTCCGCGCCAGTCGCTTGACCCGTTTTTCCTGCTTGCGTCCTCGCATATCCCTCGTCGTATCGACCTGGTCCACCTTCCACTCTTCCCAGACCGGTGGCCGGATGCCCTTGTAGAGCGCCTCCAAGATGGCTCCCTCCGGCATCAGAAACATGAACCGCGGGTTGGCCGTTATGTGGAACATCATCTCGCTTTGGACGTGCTGCTCCAGGAAGCGCTGCCGCGGTTGGTTCGAGTCCATGTGGCCTGGCCGTACCGCGCATAGGCCACTTCCCCGCTGGATGGCGCGCTCCATGCTGGCGGGGTCGGAAAATTCAACGAAAGCTTCCTGCTGAGAATGCTTCACGGTGCAAACCACCACCGTCGTGCTGCCGCCGGAACTTTGCACCAGCTCGTTCTCGAGCACCTGTTCCGTCACCGAGCCCGAATGCTTCCGGATGGTGTACTGTACGCTCTTGGCCGGGTCGAAGAATAGCGGGACGCGGCCTGGCGAGGGAGCAGAGAGAAAAACGGGACCTCAGAACCTTCGGTAGACGATGATCCTCTTCGGGGGATTGAATGCTCAACAGATATGAAATTTGAATTTACACAGGGTATTCAAAAGTCATCTTTTGAGCTCGACATTCGAAACTTGATCAAACTCGATAAACGCAATTGATTTAAGTAATTTTATTTCTTTTAAGTTCTACTTTGAAATGTTTAGTTCACATTATTTAGTAAGTTATAACATCGACTGTAATTGTGTTTGGTTACGACACCCTATTAGCCTACACTCTACATCAAGGCACGGTAGAATAAAGAATTCATTTGAAGCTGGCTTCAAGTATTCTGATCTGTTCATAGTTGATACCTTCCACAATTCGCCTCAAGTACTCCATCCCATCGTGGTGCAACTCGACGTGCTGCTGCTCGAGGGGCGTCAGTTGCTTCTGCTTCACCCGCCAGGGAGCACGATACGTCCGCAAGAAGGACTCGGCATTCAGATTGCCACGAGCAGTTTCCACAACGGCCGTTAACTCCTCGTCCAAATCGGGAAACATCGAGGCGTAAAGCGCAACACTCAGCCGGCGCTCGGCAGCAAGCTCTCGGATTTTGCCCATGGCTTCCTGCACATAATCCAGGTTGGAACCGGCTCTCGGCGAGGGTTCGTACAACAGCGCACCATGAACATCTATTGTTTTCCCCTCATAGAGCGCTCGTTGCAGGGTGAAGTTGGGCAAAAGTCGAAGACCTTTATTTCTTTTAATTTTACCTCTAACGTCCTGCTCGATGAAGCGTTGCCGGCAAACGTCCGTTGAAATTCTGAAGAGAAAAGTCGTGTCCTTATTCGCAACCTTTAAGGCTTGCTGCAGTTTCTCGGCGTCGCCGAAATCGACCAGCACGTGTTCCTTCGAGTTACGTGCACTGCATACGACTCTTTGGGCGGTGATCTTCTCGAGCGCGGCCTCAAAAGATTCCAAAGGAGAATCTTTGGCGACTCCGGCCAGCTGACGAACCGTCACCGCTTTGTCCGATTCGAAATAGAGCCGTTTGCGCCCTGCGTTGGAAGAAACCATTTTAAATCTTTTAAATATGTTGCTATTCTAACGCTGGGACAAATGATACTCGCAAGTCAAGGTTGAAATAGTTTTATTGAATTCAAGAGTGGTAATAACAAGTCATCTTAACCCTACAATCAGTTCAGCAGTCGCTTGGTAATCACGCCCTGAACGTAATTCAGTCCTTCGTTGTGCAGATGGACGTGCATCCACTCCCAGGGATTCAGCTGATTCTGGCGTAACTGCCACGGGGCCACGTACGTCTGTATGAAGCCAATGGCCTGAGAATCGCCGTTCGACGCCTGCAAAACGGCCATGAACTGGTTGTACGCATTCGGAAACATCGCCCGGTACAGGTCAATGCTCAGGTGGCGCTGCGCAGCAACCGTTTGGATACGCCTCAAAGCCTGAATCACGTGGTCATGATTGGCGGGAAGCCGTGCTTGACGTTTCTTTTTCCGCTGCATCAGTTTTCGTAAAACGTCCGGGCTCGGCAGTTCCTGAACAAACTGCTGACGCTTCCGGATCTCCTGTTTGATGTCGGCTTCGATGAAGCGTTGCTTCAGTGCTGGCGTCTTAATTGAGGTCAAACCGATCCCCTTACGATAAGCCAATCGGATGCCGGTTTCCATCTCCTCTGAGGATTTGAACTCGAGCAGCACCTGGTCGAGCGCGTTTCGGGCATTGCAGCTAATGGCTTTGCAGGTTGCCTTTCGAACTTCGTCCTCGAACATCTGTGCTGGAGAATCGTCGCAGACACCCGGCACTTGACCGACGACTTGCACCGTACTGTCAGGACTGAAATAGTGCCGATTGCGTCCTGCGGGAGGAGAACGGAAAAGGAAACCTGTTGGTAGGATTCGTAACTGGTTATATCTGGAGTTTTAAATAAACAAAAGTTTATCTTTTTGCCGCCTAAAGTAAGCGGTATTCATAAACTTCATTGGACCTTTACAAAAAAAACTCCAGATACTTTCTTTTCCGTTCGTTCAACTTTTCAGCATTTGTTTTGAAAGAGGTTACTATTTGATTCTGTGATTTTTGGTACAGAAAAGTAGGCTGTTTTGTCGTTTAAGAATTACAGGAAAAGGAAGTAGTTTCACGTGAAACTACTTACTTTTCCTGTCATTCTTGAACGAAGAAATAGCCTACTTTTCTGTACCAAAAATAATAGAATCAAATAGTAACCTCTTTCAAAATAAATGCTGAAAAGTTCTACTTTTCAGCTCTGAAATGGATGCTGAAAAGTTGAACTTTTCAGCACCTGTTTCGAAAAGTAAAACTTTTCAACATTGACAAAATACATGAACATTTGACTTATCATTCCACTCAAAGGGTGTTTTTCGAAATTGCAAAAAATGTTGTATGGAACTCGTTGCAAAACTTGATTTTTTCAGCACTCGTCGTATTTATCCAACTCGGTGAACCTCGTTGGATAAATGTACGACTCGTGCTTAAAAAATCTTCTTTTTGCAACTTGTTGCATAAACTACTATTTAACAATTCCGTTGTGACACTACTAACTTTTCCTGTCAATCTCGAACGGTGAAAAAGCCTACTTTTCTCTACCAAAAATAACAGTAACCCTTTTCAAACCAAATGCTGAAAAGTTCTACTTTTCAGTACTGAAACGGATGCTGAAAAGTTGAACTTTTCAGCACTTGTTTGGAAAATTAATACTTTTCAACATTTTTTTGAATTAAACGATTCATTGACTGTTCAAAGGGTGTTTTGCGGAATTGCAAAGATGTTGTATGGAACTCGTTGCAAAACTTGATTTTTTAATCACTCGTCGTATTTATCCAACTCGGTGAATCTCGTTGGATAAATGTACGACTCGTGCTGAAAAAATCTTCTTTTTGCAACTTGTTGCATAAACTACTATGTTTTAGGTTTATATGTAATAGCAAAAAAAGTGTACTGTTCACACTTTGTGCACTTTGATTTTTTCAAAAATACTAGACAGAGCCGAATGGTTTTTCTCAAAAGATTGTATTGAGAATTAGGGCGGTAAAAGGAGCGAAACGCACTAACTCTTCATACAAACTTTGGAGAAACCCTATTCGGCCCTGTCTGAATATTGTTGATAAATTTAAAGTGCACGGGTTTCTGGGGACTCCAAAGTTTCAAGTTCGTCGAGTTGGGCGATGTATTGCAAACATCGCACCAAATTACATCTGCACACCAAATCTTTGCACACTGAAAAGCATACCAATTATCCAAAGACTCGATTATCCGAAATGAAATTCATCCAAGGCCTTGGGATATTCAGGTTTGTATTGATTTGTTATGGGCTACCAAGCCTAGTGGTAACGCTTCCGCTTTATAAGCGGTAGATCGGGGTTCAAATCCCGGCTCGGATTATGAAATAGCCACTAAATCAGCTTTGTAAATGCGGCCCGAAACTTTTCATGGGAAATGGGAAAAAATTCTTACTCCCCTTACTGCGTTACGTAATAAAAGAAAGCTCCCTAAGAGTTATTCATAGCATTGGTGTCTACCCGTAGTTGCTACTCTGTTATTGACCAGGACCTCCAAGAATTGCTCCATAGAGTTATCTAAGCCCGATCTCACACACACTAGCACACCATTTGTTTTGCTGGCCGGTACAAAATTTAACCTCACTTTTTTTCGTGTGCGTACACGCAATACATGCACACGTAGATAACTCTATGGACCACAGATAAAGAGTAGGAACCAATCATCACCACTTCGCAACTTTCAAATGTCCCTATCATGCTAGCCAATCACAGCGCCGGCCACGACCAGTGGTAAGACACGGGGAAGTGGATAGGAATTTTAGTCCGATACTTGAGTGATGAAGACTGCTAAATCGGCTGCGTCTTCGACAAAGTATCACGTGAGGTTTGAGGGTGTTAGTAAGATGGGTGTGAAGCCAGGATTCACCGTGGTAAGTGATGTGGCCGGTCAAATCTATTTATAGTCATTATTTAATTCTTCGTATGTTCTTGGATTCATTTTGGAAGCTTTCCAATTCGGTTCACCAAGCTTTTTGTGGTGAATTCTGGTCGTGTTGAAAGTTCAATATTCGCCTAACAATTATGCAACCAGTAAGTGTCCTTGAATTCAACTTGCATTCAATAGGGGGATGGCGTCGCTATTTTTAGACCACGTTTTCCACTTTTTCTCCATCGAAACTGACTACTTTATCGACTTCATTTTGCTGGGCGAGATAGGACGCCGTCTATTTTTAGACGATGACTCAGCACTTTTCCACTCTTGCACTTAAAAAAACCAGGTGGCAGCACGATGTAACGCCACGTCCCTATATTGCATTTCCTGTTCTTAGGTACACAGATTCCAATCAAGTTTCTTGGATTCTTATAGCATTCTTAATCCTTCTAGTCAACTAAGCCTCGATGGTCTGGTGGTTTGCATTTTTGTCTGCTGACCCAAAGGACGGGGGATCGAACCCCGCCGCGAGCTAATGAATTTTTCTTTCGTTCATATTCAAGTGTTCAGAATTTCTTCTTTCCATAATTTCTCGATAGGAGCAGATGGGAATCGAACCCAGAACCTTCCGCTTACAAAGCGAACAGCGTAACCATTCAGCCACGCCTACCCCCAAAAGAAAGCTCCCCACTCGGAAAATAATCTGGTAAATTTGAGTGTCTGGCGCTGGCGGACGTTTGTCGTGCAGTTCAGACACACTTGGCACACTTTATCCTAGACAAATTTTGCGTAACGCCAGATGAATCTGGCGAAAATCGGGCGAAAGTTCTGCCAGCTGTCTGGCACAAAAATCAACCGGTTCAATCGGTTGAACCGTGCACGACCGGTTTGTGTCATATTCGCCAGAAATCATGGCAGAAATCTGGGGTAAATCTGGGGGAAATTCTGCCAGATGGCTGGCGCAAGCCCCCAGACGAACGCCAGAATTGTGCCCGCCATTTCCGACCGGGTCCCTAAGAGTTATTCCTATAAAAACTAATGAAGATATTGCCAAAAACAGTTTGTCTTTTTTTCAATTCCTGAAATCGTGAGCACCACGAAAGAATATCGAGAAATTAAAAGTGAGAGTGTATGCAACATGGAGTTAAACTTTCTGTGAAGTTGCAGTGAAGATTACAATGGCACTTTGAAAAGTTTAACTCCATGTTGCACGCACACATTCTCACTTTTAATTTCTCGATATATTCACTTCTATAGTGCAAAAGCATCATACTCATGATTTTGTTCCCATATATGGGACAATGGGAGCATTCATTTAATACGTAACGCAAAAAAAATGGATTTTAAGACCGCCTCGCAACAAAATTTCGATACAATTTTTAAAGAAATGTAGGCGTTTTTGCAAATTTTTATAAGTGCTTATATGAAAATTTTGCGTTACGTAACATTAATTTTTCATCACACCCCCCCCCCTCCCTAAATTTTCGTAACATTTCGTAACAGACGACGACACCCCCTCCCCCCCAAACGGCTTTACGTAATAAAAGAAAGCTCCCAAACCAACGGGGGTTTAGAGTATTTTGTTGGAGTTCTTCAAAAAGGCTTTAGGAAATGACCAAAGGTAACTCCTGAATGCACCTCCAGACAACGTCGTTCGTTCAGTTCCAAACCCCGACCAATGATTATGCTCTCTCTCTCGACTTACCCGGAAAAACGTTCAACCGATGGCCGTAGTACTTGTCGCGGTGCAGGTACTTGACGGCGTCCTGCGCGTCCCTCTGGCGGGTTAGGTAAACCAAGCAATCGTACAGCTTGGTCTTGTCCTGGTAGCTCTGGAACGGATCGTTCTGCGCACTGCGCACAAACACCATCCGGGCGAGCAGGCCCTTCGAGGCGAAGTACTGTTGCACACGGGCAACTAACTCCGCCCGCTGTTGGCACAGAAAGTTGCCCACATAGACGGGGAAGAAGGCCGCCGGCGGGAAGTCCCGGTCCTTCGAACCCGGTGGCCACAGGTCGGCCGCAGAGTACTTGGGATTGCGGGCCGGAACTTGTGCCATTTTCGGAGCTGGTTTCAGGGGAAACGGGTTATTTTTGTGAACTGTAAGGCCGTTGGGTGATGCTTACCTTGCTTTCGGAGGATTCGTTCCAGATTCTTCGACGAAACCGGCGTCTGGTTCTGAACGCGTTGCTAACACGTTTGATGGTTTGTTGTTTTCTGATACAAAAAAAGCTTGCTCGAGCTTGACAGACTGCAACGGAGCTTTCCGTTAATGCCGTCAGCGCAGAGTTGCCAGAGACACATTTATCTGTATTTCTCGTCTGCAGATGTTTCGGCGTAAAGTTGACTATGAATCAACCCAGTCAGGATAAATGCGGGTAGAAATCGATCATAGGTTTCTACTTAAGTTTGATAATTTATTATAAATCTATCCAAGGTCCATCCGTAAATCAGTCAAAACGAATATTAAATTTCAATAATTTAACAAATAAAAATCTCTGTCTTCCCCAGATTTTTCACCGCTGCCAGGACCGAGCCCGTTTCAGTTTCATTTGTGCTGAGAAGACCGTTTTCAGCCAAATGTATCAAACATGCGTGCACGAAGGCCAGCTAGGCTTCCCGTGCGAAGACTCGCCCATGTTCTTCCCCGAGGGCGAACAGCAGCAACCTGAAGGGGCAACCACGGACGTGGAAGAGCCGGCGCCACCAAAGGCTGCGATGCCTTCGCAGGAACTGCTTCCGCCGATGGAACCAGCGGCCGATGGTGCAGCAAGTCAGAACGAGAACGAAGCAGAAAAGGTGGGACTGCTGAACATGCCCGTGTTGAGCGATAACTTTGTGCATAACTACGATCACCAGCAGATGCACGACGATACGTTCGATCCTGTTGAGGAGATCGACAACACGGCACAGGAGGTGATCGATGGACAGGTCGCCGAGGTGCAAGCTTCGGAAGTCGCTACAGAAGAACAAGACAATACTCAGGAAGTTGAGATTAGCGAAGATGATAATAAAACCGTTGAGGATAACGAAGAGCAGAGTACTGTACATGATGCTGCCGTTGAGTCGAGTGATGTTGAAGAAAGCGAGCCGGAGGTAGTTTTGCTGGAAGACAACCACGTGGACGTTCAGTCGGGATTGCAAAACGATGAACAAACCGTCGAAGAAAGTGAACCAGTTGTTCTGGATGTTCAACAAGATGAACAACCCACTGTAGCCTTGGAAATAGAAGCTCCCCAAGACGAACAAACCCAAGAGGACGACTCCATCAACAAGGTGCAGTCCGACGAAGAAGAGCAAACTCCCGAAAAGGTCGACGACGCAACAGCTGTCCAAATCGAGGAAGCAAACCCGGAAGTTACAAACGAAATCGAATCACATGATGTGACTCCCGTTTTGGACAACGAAGTTGTTTCCGAAATTGAACTGAGCGACGCCAGTCACGAAAACACCGACCAAAGGGTCAGCGAACCGCTAGTTTTGGCCGAAACCACCGACAACGAGCAAACCGAAGTGACGCAAGACCAGCCGAGCGAACCCGCCGAAGAGCAGCAGCAGCAGTCGGTGGCGAGTGGGGCCGCCCTTGCCGTAGAAGGTTCCTCGGCGCGGACAGCGGACCTGCCCGAGTTTATCGTTTCGACGGTGGCGGATTTGCGAAAGGGAGTGCCGGCGCCACCGCTGAGGAGGAGGAAAACTTTCCTCTTCAAGGCGGACGCCAGAACGTGAGCAATTAAACGGCGGCTAGCGCGGGCTAGATATAGACAAGGAAGGCATACACACAGCACGTTGACGTTTGCTTTTTTAGGTTAAGTTTATTTATTTTGCGGCCAGTTAGTGAAAAATCGAGAAAATAAAGTCTGGAAAATGTTTTTAATAAAATTGTTTTCGTTGTTTTTGATTCTACTGGTTGAGAAGTCCATCAAAAACTGCGAATTCTGAAACAGAATTCACTTCGAATCGTTTACGAATTCCGGTTCAGACGCAACAACCGGTGCGTACACAGAACCGGTTGTTGCGTTTGAAACGGATTTCGTAAACGATCAAATTGAGTTCGTTTTCAGAATTCCGACTGAGTTGACTGGGTCATAGGTTCTTATAAAAAAAAAGCTAGACATAGCTCAAGTATGACTGACAGCTGTCAAAATCTTGAAACTACATGCTCAGAATTCGTCGAACAATGGGGTGTCATGGGTTTCATCAGTTTGAAAACTGGTTTTGAAGTTTGAGTGCTTTTTAATTCGAATACCGTCATCTTGGGCGAATTGGGACAGCTGTTTTAACCTTGTTGCACAATATTTGGATATTTTTAATTGGTTTCGGATAGAACAGACACAGATTAACAAAAATAGTACATCGATTTCTAAATTACATGCTTTGAAATGTTCTAAAACCTGCTGTCCCTATTCAGACTGTAGTCCCGATTCGCCCCAGATGACGGTTCGACTTTCGAAGTAGACTAATTTGAATTAACGAATCCGCTCTGTACTTTATTTAAATATTTTAGAAATATGTTTGAAAATTTATGTAACTCAACCAGGCAAAGGCAAAGTTTTCAATGAATTTATGATTTAAAAAAAAATAAAAAAAACTTAACTGCGGAATGAAATTCTCGGAATAAAAAACGCAGATTATTTAGGGAGCGTTCTTTTATTACGTAACGCAGTTAGGGGGGGGGGAGGGGGTGTCGGTGTCATGTTTTCATATAACAATTCTTAAAAAATGCAAAAAGACCTTGCGTTACGCGTTACAGGGGGGTAGGGGGGGGAGCTCATCTGTTATACGATTTGTTACGAAGGGGGGGGGGGGGGTCAAAAATCCCAAATTTTGCGTTACGTAATAAAAGAACGCTCCCTTATATATTAATACTTATAAAAATAAAAAGGCAGTCGTTGGATACCGGCCTTAAACATGTATGCAACTTCAGTGCAATTCTTTAGCAAACATTCAGGCGCATTCATTTCTGCTGCTAAGGCTGGTACAAATTTTATTTCAATATTTATCGATATTTATATGCAGGCCAAGTATTGATACCTAAGAGCATGCAATGGCACTGACCTTGTTGCGTGCTCTTCGGTTGACGTCCACGTAAGGAACATCCTGGAAGGAGCGTAACTAACTACATCCGTAGTTCTGTTAGATCATCCGAATTATCTTGATCAGAACAGTATAGCTCTTATTCCTTGCGAGTGTCCTATTTTCTTACCTCCACGTTGGCTTGGTTTTCATGATGACCTAGCTGGTGGCCTGTGGAAACGGATCGTAAACCTTTGACCACCGCGGGTCAGAGTCGAGACGGCTAAAAGAAAGGGGCGCGACAATGTGGGAAAGGGAAGTAATTTGTGATTGTAGACGGTATTGTTTTGATTCGCAGTATGTTGAGTCAACTGCTGTGGATGTACCTGAAACATCACAGAAAGGGTTTTCTATTCTTTTCATTTTTATCTACCATCTATCTTCTGTTTTTATTTTGCTCAACTGATTCAAACTTATTCACTGATTCTTCTGTTTACTATCCACAATTTGGTTTGGATTTTATTAACTCTTGATTCTCTTAACTTAACTGGGTCTCGTGGCGCAGGGGTAGCGGCTTCGGCTGCCGATCCCGATGATGCTATGAGACGCGGGTTCGATTCCCGCCTTATCCACTGAGCTTCTATCGGATGGTGAAGTAAAACGTCGGTCCCGGTTTCTCCTGTCTCGTCAGAGGCGCTGGAGCAGAAATCCCACGTTAGAGGAAGGCCATGCCCCGGGGGGCGTAGTGCCAATAGTTTCGTTTTTTTCTCTTAACTATCAACGCTTTTCCACTATATTTGACTAACTAATGCTGCTGCAACAAACTGCCAGTTTTCCCTGAATTTGGTAGCAATGTCAATTCTGTTTATCATTTGCCTTTTTTTTATATATATCTATTTGAATAATTTCATCTGCCTTATAAGTTGTCGTTAATGCAATCTAAGCTAACCTCTATTTATTAACTATTATTTCTTTCTACATCTATTACATAAATCACTATCTTTCTTTTACTACTGATTCTTTACATAGTATATTTCCTTCACTGTCCATTGCATTGAATCTTCACCTTTTTCTTAAGCAAGTGAGGTTCGAGCCTTTACTCAATTAATGGAATGATTAAAGGATTAACACAAATATTACTATTGTACTTTTGAAAAACTTTTATAAAATGCTTAGGACCAAAATATTGTAACAAAACACCGCGACAAAAGAAATAGCAACAGATAAACACGACTCAACAATAGGGAAGATTTCAGGAGAAAACAATACCCAGTAAATAACAGTTAGATTTTTAATTCAAACAATAAATAATACATTTTTTGCTTTAATGAAAGTTGATAGGCACACTATAAATGGTTAGGCGCTTATACTTACATCAAACCCTACGTAATGTACCACCCCCGGCCGAGTTAAAATGCGTAACCGTAAAAGAAGGTGTGCATGCCTGGCACGAACACTCAAAGCGTGTTCTAGCGTGCTGCTCGTACTGACTCAGAGCAAGGGTAAGATGTAGGTGTAAGGGCAGTGCGTGTTCGTCGGGAACCTGGTGCATAAGATCGGTCAAGGCCCGTTCTTACACTGAAAATTGCGAATTGCGAATATTTATCGATATTTATATATTTTTTTTTTATTTTTTTGCCTCCCTCGACCCCGGCCAGAGCCGAGGGACAAAAACTTTGAAAAATATTTGCATCGGCCTAAACAGAGCCGTTTTTTCGTTAAATTTGCGAATTATAAACCTCAAAAAAAGCAGGTTTTCCGCAGCGTCTCCAGCTTTTGATGTTTTTTTTTTTGTTTTTTGGCCTGGCATTAAAAAGTGGTTGTTGGTTGGTTGGATTTTTTAAATACAAAAATTTGTCTATAAAAATATGTTGGGATGTGTTTGTCTTTTTTGAACATTAAATAATTATCGAATACATTTCAGGCAAAAATAAAACAAAAACGCTTACTTTAAAATAAATTCTTTATTGTTCTCAGGTATTGGTGCAATTTCACTTGTGTCACACTCACACTCATCTTATTGATAAATTGCTATCAAATAGTTTTTTAACAGTAAAAGTACGATTCACTCTAGAATCTTTACAAAATTAACAAACAACAGGTTTATCTTGCGTGTCTTAAAAGCTATCTTTGCTGTACCAAAGATATAGCTCTGTTTTGGTATATATTTCACTTTCTGTTCTTACTTTTAACGGAATCTGCTCGTGATATGTTGTGTATAAATTACATCTTGAAATAGAATAAAATAAAATAAATGGACTAGCCGCAACACTGTAATTCTCGCTTTCTCTCGTTCCCATCCTTTCCCACTCCTAGCATTGTTTGGTCTGTTCAAAACGGTTTTTGCACCAGCACTTTTCTGCCCCTCAAATTCTGAAATCACGCTTCCGTTTCCTGCTCGGTGATGTCCTGCTGGATTTCCTCCGGCGTGCGCAAATCAATGGCAAACTTTTTCCGCAGCGGCCTTCCCTTCGCGTCGCCTCCGATCGTCCCACCGCCCTGCTCTTCCGCTTCCTTGACCCGCTTGGAGTAGTCCTGGAAGGAGGCGGCCAGCGCGAACGTCAGCTTGCGGGCCATGGCGCTTTAAAATTGAGGGAAAAAAAGGATTATTCCAAAATAAAATCAACAGTTTTCAAAAATAATCCTCACCGACTATCACAGACGAACGCGTGCACCTCGAACGGATTCTCGTCCTTGAGGTTGTAGTTTTCCTTGACCACGATCATCGCGAAGACGCGCGTGTACACCAGGTCCTGCACGCCGTACGAAATGGTGTCGATGGTGAAGTTGGTGAGCGCGTTGTGCTTCGAAGTGACCGTTTCCATGCGGACCCCGTCGAGCGACACGGTCAAGTTGCAGAACGGCAGGATTTTGTTCGGCGGGAGGCTCTTGGCGGCACTGACCTGTGAAGCAACGGTTCAAAAATAGAATCAGATTTTTTTTAACACTCAATTCACAGTAATAACGAATAATATGAAATTAAACTTTAAAAAGCATTCAGTAATTAAATAAATAACCAATTATTATTAATGTGCACTGAACAAATCAAAGTTAAGAAATGTTTATACTTTTTTTAAATCATAGTTGAAGTTGAATAAAAAATACATATTACCTAGTAAGTTATTACCCACCGTTAAAATGATGTTAAAACAATCAAGCAAAACGTAGTGAAAATAATTCAAATATAATTGTTTACAAATATAAAGTTTTTATTTGATAGAATTGAATCGAGATGCTAATTTTCTAAGCAACAATTTTATACAATTTTAACATCAAAAAATTTCGCACATTTTAAATCATTTTAAACCATTTCCAACCATTTTAAAAAATAAATAATTTGTAACATTTTTTAACAATTTCTAACATTTTTTTACAATTTAAAAAAAAATATAATTTTTAACATTTTTAACAGTTTTTAACAATTTTTAACAATTTAAAAAAATGAATTTTTTAACGATTTTTGACCATTTTTAACCATTTTTAACAATTTTTCACAATTTTTCACAATTTTTCACAATTTTTCACAATTTTTCACAATTTTTCACAATTTTTCACAATTTTTCACAATTTTTCACAATTTTTCACAATTTTTCACAATTTTTCACAATTTTTAACAATTTTTAACAATTTTTGACAATTTTTAACAATTTTTAACAATTTTTAACAATTTTTAACAATTTTTAACAATTTTTAACAATTTTTAACAATTTTTAACAATTTTTAACAATGTTAACCAATTTTTATCATTTTTTACAATTTTTTACATTTTTTAACAATTTGAAACAATTTCAAACAATTTCAAGCAATTTTAAACAATTTCAAACAATTTCAAACAATTTCAAACAATTTCAAACAATTTCAAACAATTTCAAACAATTTCAAACAATTTCAAACAATTTCAAACAATTTCAAACAATTTCAAACAATTTCAAACAATTTCAAACAATTTCAAACAATTTCAAACAATTTTAAACAATTTCAAACAATTTCAAACAATTTCAAACAATTTCAAACAATTTCAAACAATTTCAAACAATTTCAAACAATTTCAAACAATTTCAAACAATTTCAAACAATTTCAAACAATTTCAAACAATTTCAAACAATTTCAAACAATTTCAAACAATTTCAAACAATTTCAAACAATTTCAAACAATTTTAAACAACAATTTAAAGCAATTTTAAACAATTTTAAACAATTTTAAACAACAATTTAAAGCAATTTTAAACAATTTCAAACAATTTTAAATAATTTTAATCAATTTAAACGATTTGACACAATTTTTAACAATTTTTAACAAATTTTAACAAATTTTAACAATTTTTAACAATTTTTAAGAATTTTTAACAATTTTTAACAAATTTTAACAAATTTTATCAATTTTTAACATATTTAAACAATTTCTTACAATTTTTAACAATTTTAACAATTTTAAGCAATTTTAAACAATTTTAAACAATTTTAAACAATTTTAAACAATTTTAAACAATTTTAAACAATTTTAAACAATTTTAAACAATTTTAAACAATTTTAAACAATTTTAAATAATTTTAAACAATTTCAAACAATTTTAAACAATTTTAATCAATTTTAAGCAATTTAAAACAATCTTAAACAATTTTTAACAATTTCAAACAATTTTAAACAATTTTAAACAATTTTAAACAATTTTAAACAATTTTAAACAATTTTAAATAATTTTAAACAATTTCATACAATTTTAATCAATTTTAAGCAGTTTAAAACAATCTTAAACAATTTTTAACAATTTCAAACAATTTTAAACAATTTTAAACAATTTTAAACAATTTTAAACAATTTTAAACAATTTTAAACAATTTTTAACAATTTCAAACAATTTTAAACAATTTTAAACAATTTTAAACAATTTTAAACAATTTTAAATAATTTTAAACAATTTCAAACAATTTTAAACAATTTTAAACAATTTTAAATAATTTTAAACAATTTCAAACAATTTTAAACAATTTCAAACAATTTTAAGCAATTTAAAACAATCTTAAACAATTTTTAACAATTTCAAACAATTTTAAACAATTTTAAACAATTTTAAACAATTTTAAACAATTTTAAACAATTTTAAACAATTTTAAATAATTTTAAACAATTTCAAACAATTTTAATCAATTTTAAGCAGTTTAAAACAATCTTAAACAATTTTTAACAATTTCAAACAATTTTAAACAATTTTAAACAATTTTAAACAATTTTAAACAATTTTAAACAATTTTAAACAATTTTAAACAATTTTAAACAATTTTAAACAATTTTAATAGTAGTTTATGCAACAAGTTGCAAAAAAAGGATTTTTTCAGCACGAGTCGTACATTTATCCAACGAGGTTCACCGAGTTGGATAAATACGAAGAGTGCTGAAAAATCAAGTTTTGCAACGAGTTCCATACAACATTTTTTGCATTCCGAAAAACATCCATTAAGTGCAATTTTAAGTCAAATATTCATGTATTTTGTCAATAAATCGTTTAAATCAATTTTTTTTTGAAAAGTGTTACTTTTCGAAACAAGTGCTGAAAAGCTCAACTTTTCAGCACCCATTTCAGTGCTGAAAAGTAGAAATTTTCAGCATTTATTTTTGAAAAGTGTTGCTATTCGATTCTGTTATTTTTGGTACAGAAAAGTAGGCTATTTCGTCGTTCAAGAATGACAGGAAAAGTAAGTAGTTTAACGACGGAATTGCAAAAACAATTTTAAACAATTTTAAACAATTTTAAACAACTTTAAACAACTTTAAACAATTTTAAACAATTTTAAACAATTTTAAACAATTTTGAACAATTTTAAACAATTTTAAACAATTTTAAACAATTTTAAACAATTTTAAACAATTTTAAACAATTTTAAACAATTTTAAACAATTTTAAACAATTTTAAACAATTTTAAACAATTTTAAACAATTTTAAACAATTTTAAACGATTTTAAACAATTTAAAAAAAAAATTAAACAATTTCAACAGTTTTTAACAGATTTAAAAAAAATACACAATTAGAAAAAAATTGTTCAAATATGAATTATGATGTAACAAACTGAAATTAACTCAAAAACTATGTATTGTACGATAACAATTAAGTACTTTATAATTCGGTAATTTCGGAATACACCCTTCCGGCAGCAGCTGAAGATTCATGCAGTCCATTAAGTACTTTATAATTCACCAATAAAACGAAAACCCAATTAAAAATACATTTGTACGCATATATAAAAAAAATTAACGTTTAAATTTTTTTTAAACAATTTTTAAAAAAATAAGCAATTTTAATCAATTGTAAAAAAATTAAGGCCGTTGCTAATGTTTTTGTCAAAAACTAACTTAATCCACCTATGTGGTTGATGCCTTCCTCACTTTTTACCAACAATGGGTAATATGAGTGGTTTGGACACATATTTCAGCTATTTTTTTGAATCCAGAAAAAAACGTACACACATATAACTTAAGTAATCATAACTCGAGACAAGGTTGCCAGATCTTCAATGTTTTGGACTCGTTGGAAAGGTTTTTCGATTACCTAACCAACGATGGGTCGGATGGTGGATCCGGACATAGTTTACATACATTTAAGTGAGATCCGGCTTCCAAAAAGTACATAAATATTACTTAAGTGGCCATATCTCGAGACAGGGTTGCCAGATCTTCAGTGTTTTGGATTCGTTGGAAAGGTTTATCGATTACCTAATCAACGATGGGTCGGATGGTGGATCCGGACATAGTTTACATACATTTAAGTGGGATCCGGCTTCAAAAAAGTGCATCAATATCACTTAAGTGGACATATCTCGAGACAGGGTTGCCAGATCTTCAATGTTTTGGACTCGTTGGAAAGGTTTTTCGATAACCTAACCAACGATGGGTCGGATGGTGGATCCGGACATAGTTTACATACATTTAAGTGAGATCTGGCTTCCAAAAAGTACATAAATATTACTTAAGTTGCCATATCTCGAGACAGGGTTGCCAGATCTTCAATGTTTTGGACTTGTTGGAAAGATTTTTCGATTACCTAACCAACGATGGGTCGAATGGTGGATCCGGACATAGTTTACATACATTTAAGTGAGATCCGGCTTCCAAAAAGTACATAAATATTACTTAAGTGAACATATCTCGAGACAGGGTTGCCAGATCTTCAGTGTTTTGGATTCGTTGGAAAGGTTTTTCGACTACCTAACCAACGATGGGTTGGATGGTGGATCCGGACATAGTTTACATACATTTAAGTGAGATCCGGCTTCCAAAAAGGGCATCAATATCACTTAAGTGGACATATCTCGAGACAGGGTTGCCAGATCTTCAGTATTTTGGATTCGTTGGAAAGGTTTTTCGATTACCTAACCAAGGATGGGTCGGATGGTGGATCCGGACATAGTTTACATACATTTAAGTGAGATCCGGCTTCCAAAAAGTACATAAATATTACTTAAGTGAACATATCTCGAGACAGGGTTGCCAGATCTTCAGTGTTTTGGATTCGTTGGAAAGGTTTTTCGACTACCTAACCAACGATGGGTCGGATGGTGGATCCGGACATAGTTTACATACATTTAAGTGGGATCCGGCTTCAAAAAAGTGCATCAATATCACTTAAGTGGACATATCTCGAGACAGGGTTGCCAGATCTTCAGTATTTTGGATTCGTTGGAAAGGTTTTTCGATAACCTAACCAACGATGGGTCGAATGGTGGATCCGGACATAGTTTACATACATTTAAGTGAGATCCGGCTTCCAAAAAGTGCATCAATATCACTTAAGTGGCCATATCTCGAGACAGGGTTGCCAGATCTTCAGTATTTTGGATTCGTTGGAAAGGTTTTTCGATTACCTAACCAAGGATGGGTCGGATGGTGGATCCGGACATAGTTTACATACATTTAAGTGAGATCCGGCTTCCAAAAAGTACATAAATATTACTTAAGTGAACATATCTCGAGACAGGGTTGCCAGATCTTCAGTGTTTTGGATTCGTTGGAAAGGTTTTTCGACTACCTAACCAACGATGGGTCGGATGGTGGATCCGGACATAGTTTACATACATTTAAGTGGGATCCGGCTTCAAAAAAGTGCATCAATATCACTTAAGTGGACATATCTCGAGACAGGGTTGCCAGATCTTCAATGTTTTGGACTCGTTGGAAAGGTTTTTCGATTACCTAACCAACGATGGGTCGGATGGTGGATCCGGACATAGTTTACATACATTTAAGTGAGATCCGGCTTCCAAAAAGGGCATCAATATCACTTAAGTGGACATATCTCGAGACAGGGTTGCCAGATCTTCAGTTTTTTGGATTCGTTGGAAAGGTTTATCGATTACCTAATCAACGATGGGTCGGATGGTGGATCCGGACATAGTTTACATACATTTAAGTGGGATCCGGCTTCAAAAAAGTGCATCAATATCACTTAAGTGGACATATCTCGAGACAGGGTTGCCAGATCTTCAATGTTTTGGACTCGTTGGAAAGGTTTTTCGATAACCTAACCAACGATGGGTCGGATGGTGGATCCGGACATAGTTTACATACATTTAAGTGAGATCCGGCTTCCAAAAAGTACATAAATATTACTTAAGTGGCCATATCTCGAGACAGGGTTGCCAGATCTTCAATGTTTTGGACTCGTTGGAAAGGTTTTTCGATAACCTAACCAACGATGGGTCGGATGGTGGATCCGGACATAGTTTACATACATTTAAGTGAGATCCGGCTTCCAAAAAGTACATAAATATTACTTAAGTGAACATATCTCGAGACAGGGTTGCCAGATCTTCAGTGTTTTGGATTCGTTGGAAAGGTTTTTCGACTACCTAACCAACGATGGGTCGGATGGTGGATCCGGACAAAGTTTACATACATTTAAGTGAGATCCGGCTTCCAAAAAGGGCATCAATATCACTTAAGTGGACATATCTCGAGACAGGGTTGCCAGATCTTCAGTGTTTTGGATTCGTTGGAAAGGTTTATCGATTACCTAATCAACGATGGGTCGGATGGTGGATCCGGACATAGTTTACATACATTTAAGTGGGATCCGGCTTCAAAAAAGTGCATCAATATCACTTAAGTGGACATATCTCGAGACAGGGTTGCCAGATCTTCAATGTTTTGGACTCGTTGGAAAGGTTTTTCGATAACCTAACCAACGATGGGTCGGATGGTGGATCCGGACATAGTTTACATACATTTAAGTGAGATCTGGCTTCCAAAAAGTACATAAATATTACTTAAGTGGCCATATCTCGAGACAGGGTTGCCAGATCTTCAATGTTTTGGACTTGTTGGAAAGGTTTTTCGATAACCTAACCAACGATGGGTCGAATGGTGGATCCGGACATAGTTTACATACATTTAAGGGAGATCCGGCTTCCAAAAAGTACATAAATATTACTTAAGTGAACATATCTCGAGACAGGGTTGCCAGATCTTCAGTGTTTTGGATTCGTTGGAAAGGTTTTTTGACTACCTAACCAACGATGGGTCGGATGGTGGATCCGGACATAGTTTACATACATTTAAGTGAGATCCGGCTTCCAAAAAGGGCATCAATATCACTTAAGTGGACATATCTCGAGACAGGGTTGCCAGATCTTCAGTATTTTGGATTCGTTGGAAAGGTTTTTCGATTACCTAACCAAGGATGGGTCGGATGGTGGATCCGGACATAGTTTACATACATTTAAGTGAGATCCGGCTTCCAAAAAGTACATAAATATTACTTAAGTGAACATATCTCGAGACAGGGTTGCCAGATCTTCAGTGTTTTGGATTCGTTGGAAAGGTTTTTCGACTACCTAACCAACGATGGGTCGGATGGTGGATCCGGACATAGTTTACATACATTTAAGTGGGATCCGGCTTCAAAAAAGTGCATCAATATCACTTAAGTGGACATATCTCGAGACAGGGTTGCCAGATCTTCAGTATTTTGGATTCGTTGGAAAGGTTTTTCGATAACCTAACCAACGATGGGTCGAATGGTGGATCCGGACATAGTTTACATACATTTAAGTGAGATCCGGCTTCCAAAAAGTACATAAATATTACTTAAGTGAACATATCTCGAGACAGGGTTGCCAGATCTTCAGTGTTTTGGATTCGTTGGAAAGGTTTTTCGACTACCTAACCAACGATGGGTCGGATGGTGGATCCGGACATAGTTTACATACATTTAAGTGAGATCCGGCTTCCAAAAAGGGCATCAATATCACTTAAGTGGACATATCTCGAGACAGGGTTGCCAGATCTTCAGTGTTTTGGATTCGTTGGAAAGGTTTTTCGATTACCTAACCAACGATGGGTCGGATGGTGGATCCGGACATAGTTTACATACATTTAAGTGGGATCCGGCTTCAAAAAAGTGCATCAATATCACTTAAGTGGACATATCTCGAGACAGGGTTGCCAGATCTTCAATGTTTTGGACTCGTTGGAAAGGTTTTTCGATTACCTAACCAACGATGGGTCGGATGGTGGATCCGGACATAGTTTACATACATTTAAGTGAGATCCGGCTTCCAAAAAGGGCATCAATATCACTTAAGTGGCCATATCTCGAGACAGGGTTGCCAGATCTTCAATGTTTTGGACTCGTTGGAAAGGTTTTTCGATAACCTAACCAACGATGGGTCGGATGGTGGATCCGGACATAGTTTACATACATTTAAGTGGGATCCGGCTTCAAAAAAGTGCATCAATATCACTTAAGAGGACATATCTCGAGACAGGGTTGCCAGATCTTCAATGTTTTGGACTCGTTGGAAAGGTCTTTTGATTACCTAACCAACGATGGGTTGGATGATGGATCCGGACATAGTTTTCATGCATATAAGTGAGATCCGGATAAATGTGAAAACACATTTTTATATATAACTTTTGAACTACTTATCAAAACTTCAAACAATTCAATAGCGATGTATGGGACCCTAAACCAAGTCGAATGCAACCGGTTTGATCAAAATCGGTCCAGCCAGTGCTGAGAAAACTTGGCAAGAATTTTGAACACATACATACATACACACACACACACATACACACACACACACAGACATTTGTTCAGTTTTCGATTCTGAGTCGATAGGTATACATGAATATAGGTCTACGAGCTGTATTTCAAAAGTTCATTTTTCGAGCAGGATTATAGCCTTACCTCAGTGAGGAAGGCAAAACGAGTCTTTTTTCGATGATTCGTGTGAAACCATGTTTTGGTAATTTTTTGGGCCCGTTATTCCTAGCTTGTAATTTTATTTTTTTATTTTTAAAAAATATTTGCATCGACCTTACTAATTTTAAACAATTAGGTAAATATAAGCAGTTTTCAAAAATAAACTTGGAAATTATTAAATACAATCTAAGCTATCAGGGAAAAATATTATGTTCAGGAGGTTATTCCGAGCAACTTTTGTTTTACAAAAAACTATGTTTGATGCTTTCCTTAATTTAGGTATTTTTAGTTTTTTATGCAGGTTTTTTTCAGGAAGTTTCAGGTGTATTCTTCAATTCCTAATAATTTTTTGTTTGGCTATTTGCTGTTTTTCATAAGTTTCTGGTTACTTTTTCGAGTGCTGAGTGATTTTTTTTTGTTTGAACTTAAAATATTAGCTATTAAGGTAGTAGATGGTGTCCTTGACTTTTGGGGCAGTAACTAACAGTGATGATTCTGAATTCAGGATCCAGAAATAGTAAAATGAAATGAAAAAATAATCACGATATGTAAAATGCTTCTACAAACATTCATTGATTTTTTGTTAGAAACATTCTGAATCAAGATTTGATGTTTTTTTTTTCTAAGACAAACATGGCCGCCAAATGGCCGATCGGGAATGATGCCTTACAGAGCCTTAAGCCGCATAAAGTGTGTCAAAGCATAATTTTTCAAAACATTAGCCAAGTACCTATTTAACATAAAACAAGGAAAATCATGAAACCAAAAAAAAATCCAAGCGTTAGATTTCTTATTTCCAATGCTTTTTGGATTTTTGCATTTTTTTAATCGAAACTCACCCAGAGGCGGGGTAGGGTTGTAGAGGGTTAATTAGATAATTAGCATTTTTTCAAATGGCTTTTTTTACAAAATCAAACCTGAAAAAGAATTCATATTTATTTTTTGAACTAAATTCTGAATACTTACTAGATGATCGACGGGTCGCCTCGTGTGCTTGATCCCCCATAGGCCCCTCGCGAACTGGCTGCCCAAATATTTGACCTGTGTGAAAGCCGAAGGAAAAAAACAAAAAAAATGAGCAATGAGTTACAGGGGAAAAAAAAACAAAGTAATAACAACTAATTAAAAGAAAGCAAAAGTTTCAATACACAATCGCCAGCCGCAATCTAGCTTCGGTGCGCGAACCTAAAACGAAAGAAAAACAAAACCAAAAAATCATGCGAAAATGAGAAGATTACAAAAGAAAACTCCACTTCGATAGAGGAACATACAAAAATGGTGTGTGAGCGCACATGAGCTCATATCATAACTCAAATTTGATGATTACGTTGCACAAAAGAGTAGAGACTTCCAAAAAATCACAGTCCACTTTCGATTTCTCGCAGAAGAGGGTGTTTGGACATGAGTTTTTTCTTTAGCCTTCTTCTATTTTGGAGAAAAGTTCCGGCCCACGGAAAGAAATGACCGGCAGATGCGGTTAATTGGCTTCCTTCCTTCTGTAATGGTGAGCGTACGCCACTGATTCATTAAACACGAAAAGGTTAGTTAAGTATACATCTTTCTTTGGTTTTTTGATCATTATTGATCATCATGGATGAGCATAGTTTAATTACTTGCAACTACAGTCAAGCAATTTTAGTTTGACCCTTTAAGGGCCATTTTTTTAATTTTTGCTTTTGAGCAAACTTTTTTTTATCGTAGGTTACTTGCTTAGTTTATTCACATTAAACTTTTTTTTCAAGAAATAAAAAAAAATATTTTGGCTCGTGCCTCGTGATTGACGGTCACTAACCATAACCATCACCCGAAAGGGCAGAGCTCATTTTTGGATGTTCCGCGAACGAGCTAATAATCACCTTAAATGCCAGCAAAGCCCATTATATTAGTCCACCATTTTTCAGGTGTGCACGTGGATCATAAAAGCGAAACAATCAAAGCTTTTCGGCATTGGAAAACAGCACTTTGCCGAACAATGGAAATGAGCCATTATCAAGTTTTTGGCGAAGAAGTGAGATGTAGCGGCGATCTACTCGATGATGCTCTTTTGAGTGAATTTTGAAGGGCAATTAAGTGCTCGGTTTTGGGAGGCATTAAAGTGAAAGGTAGAAAAGCAGTAACTATTGGGCAAAAGTTTGCAGTAGTCTTTAATAGGTGGTACTAGGAATTTGGTAATCTATAATGAAACTTGTATACAAAGTACGCTCTTGATTTCCTTAATTGGAATTTGCAAGTTTTTTTTTTTCTCGAAGCCATTTTTCGACCATTGAATCATTGAACGTGCGTGCTTCAAAACTGTTTTTTTTTTCAAGGCAAATTTAGATTTTGGTTGAATAAAAATTTAAACTTATTTATTTACAAACCTGCAATTTTATTTGAAGATTTATTCATCTATAATGTCATGTTCCAGTTGTGTTTAACGTTCATGACGGCATTAAATAAAACTACTACAAAAAGCCCCCAACTGCCCCACATAACCTTTTTCCTAGAACATAGCTTCGTTACAGCATAACAAAGCAAGTGGTTCCGTCCGACCAACATTTAAATACCTGCAACCTGTAAACGAGTCGAGACTAGCAGTAGCAAAACGCCACAAACACAGGTGCAGTGATCATCCAGTTAGAACCGACCGACCGACCACGTATACGGATAATTATTTTTACACGTATGGTTTGGGATGGGCAACAAACGAAAAAAGAGAAGAAGAAAAAAAGCACGACTAAAAAGAATCAAAAGCCAAGCGACGACTCTCTTCCATTATGAAACGGAAGTCAACCGTGAACTTCCGTTGGATAGCAGCGTTGAGGCCCTTCCCTGGACTGACTGAGGGACTAGCTGATGGACGGTTGGCTGTTCTGTACAGCATGGAAGTACAATTTAAATTGCGTGGAGACTAGACTCATCATCAGTATGAGACTGACGTGTGGCTTACTAGGCGTGAGCGACGAACCTCAAAAGTCAGAAAGCTAGGGGAAAAAAAAGTTCAAAAATTACAAATATTTTTCAAATTTCTGTTGACCGAGCCTCGTAGCCTAGTAGTAACGCTTCCGCCTCGTAAGCGGTAGATCGAGGTTCAAATCCCAGCTCGGACCAACACACCTGGTGATCTCTTCCCTTCCGGATTCGATTGCTTAGTAAAGGGAAGGTAGTGTATCATCATAAACTGGACCTTATCAAGACACCTTAGGAAGACAACCTACGGAATGTTCAGGGCCCCGGCGATGGCCTGATATGAGCTGCCGAACAACATTGGCAATATGGCGTCGTTTGTTTACAAACATGAGATTGTTTGTGGACGAACCGAAAAAATTACAATTTTGTAAAATATTCTATAACCATTGTGCAATAACATTAAGTCTTAAAAAACAGACCAAATTTCGTTAAATTATAGACCAGCATTTTTTTAATTATTATTTTTCAATTTAAACCGCTTTTATCGCGATTCTGATCAAGATTGCACATCAAATCATCGTGCCTTTAGTGTATCTTTAGTTTTCACATCGATTCGCTGTAGATTCGTGTTTAAATTTTGAAATTTAGCATACATTAAAATAAGTTGCAAAATTCCCAATTTCAGCCATGTGCAAAAATTTCCACATCACCCATGCGGGAAACCGATAATGGAGTATAATTCATGCGTTGCAAACTGTCAAAATTCCAAAACGTCATTGCCAATCTTAGGTTCGCTGCTTTTATTCGTGTTTGAAGTTTCGGGCCGAGACTCTGGGAATGTTAACATTAACCTTAACGTGTTAGCATTAAGTTGAATTCTAAACTGTCACTAAATCCGCTTTGTAAATACCGGCCCCGATACTCTTCACGGGTGTTCCCCTCAGGAACAGGGTAAGATTTACTTACTGTGCATAATTTCCTCTTTTTAAGTTGTATTTGTTACGTGTTAAGTTGTGGTTATTTTAATCAGTTCAACCACAAAATTTTCTCTGTACTGCCCATCATTTAGTTTGGTTTTGACCGCCGATACGAAAAATCAAACGGCTAATATCCCATTACTCTCTGAAATGACAAACACACAAATCCGTTTTTCTCTAATTACTTGATTTGGCATACTAGCAGAATCTTCAATTATGGGCTTTATATGAAATGTTATATTTTTATTAAAAAGACATTTTGCGTCAACAGTTTGTCCAAATCAACAAATTTGGCAACTTTCCATAAAAAATGGTATGTGAAAGTAAAAAAATCTGTATCCAGCGATGGGATAATCATCATCAAAAGAAAATCTCTGGACGTTCATCAAGAGAAAAAATCTGAAAGGAGCATAGCTCTCCTCTCTCGCGCACGAAAGATCGGTAAAAAGAATCTAAAAAAATCATCATCTTGATTATTCGGCGGAACATCTTTTTCACCACTACACTTGCAAGTGTAACGTCACACGTCAAAAAATGACCTGTCACATTTTGTAGATGGGCAATGTGTGTAAACAAAGTGAAATAAATATTGTTAAGTGGTGCTGACAAGGAAATTCACAAAAAATCATCAGCAGATTGATTTTCTTGGAGAACTTCGGGAGCGATTTTCTTTTGCGTGATTTGCCTCCTCTCTCTTTCGCGGGTGAAGAAAGTTCGCCAGCGAAATTGATTTTTTTGCGATTATTCCATCCCTGTCTGTATCTATTGAAGAATTTTGCAAGCAAAGTTGAGGATTACACCAAAAAGAATGGATACACGGAAAAAAATATCTCTTAAAATTGATATAAAAACAATTATTTATATGTTTTAAAGACATAGAATGGCATATTTTCATATAATTACAGAATATTAAAAAAATCTTTGACCAAGTTATATTTTTTGAAAATAAAAAGTTTTTTAAAAAAATGAAGAAACGATCATTTAATTTTTTGACTCGATTTTTTATTGTGAAATCAAATTAGTAATTAATTTTTTTAAGCGTGGTTAGCATCCAAATCTGTATGGAAAATGCTGTAGAAAACAGAGCCCTTTATCAAAAAAGTTGTGAAGTACTTTTCGATTGCTAATTCAATTTTACATTAAAAAATTAAGTCAAGTTTTTTTTGTATGAAATTTATTTTTTTTTCTAAAAATCACTATTTTTTCAAAAATTCATAACGCAGCGACAGATTTTTTGACCATATTTCTTAGTGGCTCAAAAGTTGAAGGTTTTTGTCCCCTAAAACATATCAAAAAATCTCGAAAATCAAAAAAATACCTTATTTGGGAAATTGAGTTTTTGTGAAAAAAAAGTTTATAAAAAAATCGGCAAATTTTTTTCCGTGTACATATTTTTTCTCAATAGTCCTCAACAATACCTATAACTTTGCCGAAGACACCAAATTGATCAAAAAATTCATTCAAAAGTTACAGCTGTTTGAATATTTACGTACCATTTTTGTATGGACAGCTGCCAAAATTGTATGGAGCCTTGTATGGGTGAACCAATGACACAAAATAGCTTCTTTGGTTATTGGGAAGACCCCCACAAAGCTTAAGTCAAATCAAAAAATACAAAAAATAAAAACGGTCGAAATCGGCTGATTTCGTAGAGAATTGCTCAGGTTTAAATGTCTCCTGTTGACCTTCAAAAATGTCTTAAGCTCGATTTCAACTCTGAGATATTCTACAAAACCTGCTATTTTGCCACAGCCTGCAATTGCGATTCAGAGTTTACCTAGTTGGGAGAATACGACGAGTGCTGAAAAAATCAAGTTCACCAACAAGTTCTGTTAAGTTTCTATCGCGTTTTAAAAACTCTCTTGTTTGTCTTTCAATTTGTGCTTTCCGTTTTCTTAGGGCACAAAACTTTTGTAAACAGGAGTGTATCCCTCTCACACCTTATGTAAATTGTCATTAGAGTGAAAGGGATACTCTTGTTTAAAAAAGTTATATGCTTTTTTGAAATGTTGGTTCAAACTTTGAAAAAAAATTGGAAAACTAAACCTATTATAACATTATTTGTAATGACCTGATTAGCGTTCTACAGTTAGGACACGATTATCCGAAGGAATCGAAAAAAAATTCACTTCGGATAATCGAATTACGAAAAAAAAATTTCGTTGTCCATTTTTCGATTGTTGAGCTTAAATATGACTCCAAAATTACGTTTAAGTGATTTAAAATTTTTAAATCCAAGATGGCGGCCAATATGGCGGTGACGAAATTTTGAAAAAAATGCATTTTATTATTTAATAGGCAATCAACTTTTCAAATTTGACTAAAATGGGGTCGCAAAACTCGAATTTGATGTTTAAAACGAAAAAAAAAAAAAACGAGCGAAACAAAAATGTTTTTTGATCGTGATTCGATTATTCGAAGTCCCATAAAAACCTACGGATAATCGAACTTAGAATAATCGAAACTTCGGATAATCGAGTCTGGACTGTATTTCATATAGTTTTGTGTTGCAATCATTGACGTCCTGGTTAACAATAATTAATGATGATTTTTTATAATTTTACAAGGAATGGGAAAATCGTCACCTAAAAGTATCAACACGTGTATGCTTGTTAACTTGTAGAAGGGTCATTCCATCTCAACTGTGCACGAAAAAGTGCAAATTTGAAAATTACCCTCTCCGATCCTGCTTAAATTTGGCAGGGCTGTTGGTATTATCAAAACATGCAAGAATCCTGAATTTCATCCAAATCGGACCACTCCCTCCATTTTTGTACCTCCCCAAAAAATCGACTTTTTGGCGATTTTGGAACGAACCTCCTAGTTTCTAGCGGCGATAGCTCAGGAACCACAAATCTTAGAAGGTCGGTCTTAGACTCAATTTTGAAGGAAATTGAACGTAGAATCCATTTCCGTGATCACAATTTTGATTAATTTATTTTGTCTACCTGTATTGCGCAATTGAAAATTTCAAACGGCCGTATCTCAAAACACCCCAACTTATTTTTTTGATTTGATCTCACCATCGTATTCCCCGGACAATTTTACATAAGAATCACTTATCGACAGAAATGAATATGTTTCGTTCCAGAGATATCGAATTTAAAAGTTTTGTGTTTTCGAGATTACCTACATCAGCTTCATTCGCCGCATCTGCTAGAAGCACACAGGCGGGATGATCAATAACTGCTACCTGGTCATTTATTGAAATAATATTTCATCAAAAATAATCTTTATCAAATTGGGCAAAAATTTACTGTATAACACTGTAGGAAACTGGAGTTGATTCACGAATTTTTATCTGCTCAAAAAAAAAATGAAGTGAATTTCTGGGCTAAGCCACAGGACAGAGCAATAACGACACACAGTAAAGGGCAGAATTGGATTCCGACGGAGCGATCAGGAAAATGCAATTAATCTTGTTAGTAACACTGAACAATATGTGCACAATACATTATTGAGTAAAAAATATGAATTAAAATGAATAAAATTTGTTGATACGTTTTCAATTGCGTAATACAGGTAGACAAAATAAATTAATCAAAATTTTGATCACGGAAATGGATTCTACGTCCAATTTCCTTCAAAATTGAGTCTATGAACGACTTTCTAAGATTTGTGGTTCCTGAGCTATCGCCGTTTGAAACTAGGAGGTTCGTTCCAAAATCGCCAAAAAGTCAATTTTTTGAGGAGGTAAAAAAACGGAGGGGGTGGTCCGATTTGGATGAAATTCAGGATTCTTGCATGTTTTGATAATACCAACAGCCCTGCCAAATTTGAGCAGGATCGAAGAGGGTAATTTTCAAATGCTGTTCCGCTTCAGATGGAATGACCCAGAAGGAATTTTGTCGAAATATTCACAGCGACGCAAATACATATCTTAGAACGAAAAAGCATGGCATGATGGAAATCGTCACCTTATTTTTTTATTAGAATTTAAGAGAAACTTAAATATTGGTTGCAATAGCCTAAATAACATCGTATAATAAATTCAAAAACGTGCACCTTGAACTGAGCTCAATGCTCAAATCCTTGACATTTTTACGCGCGTGTTTCCATGCGAACGATTTTCACGCCCATTGATCCTAACCGTTTCTTTGCAGGCAGTAGGTGACCTTAGCCACATAGCCTTAACTTGAGCCAAGTTCAAGAAAAACGTACTTCACTACAATAGCTCCAAAGCGTTCAAGCTAAACCTGGTGTTTTTAGTGCTCCACGTAACTCACCTTAAACGTTATGGGTAAATCTTTGATGGTAACTTGCACCTCCGGCGTCTGAGCCTCATTGTTGTTGGTAGCGATGCTGTTGTTGTTGTTGCTGGCACTATTGTTATTCGTGGTAGCACTCATGTTGGCGGCGGGAATGATGGTGGTGGTGGCCGTTGCAACGCTCATCACAACCACACATAGATCGTCGTGTCACGTTTCCAAAATTTCTCCCCCAACACAAAAAACTTCTTGCACACTACCACAAAACAATCACTTAACTCTTTCCCTCTTCTTATCTGTTGGTCGTCGCGCGTAGATCTCAAATGATTCTCACTCACCGATGATGAACTTTCTTCGCACTATCTCATCACTTATTTCATGTTTTCGCGCCGCCACCGAAAATTTAATCACGCGCGCTCCTCAGCAAACAATATCACAGCCTGAGTTTCACGCCAAAATCGTCGGTTGTGAACTTTCGACTTTTTCCGTTGTTGTTGTGGCGGCGGCCACCACTACTGCTGTTACCGTTTGTACCGTGGAAGACCTCGGGGAAGACTGATGACATTGGAAACTGCTATGGCCGGTTGTTCCCCACCCTACAGACCGAACCGTGCCAGTCTGGTGATGATGAGTTTGGTCGCCGTGAGGGCGGTCAACTGTAAAGTAACGACGAAAAAAAAACGAGATTCAATGATGAAAAAATTAAACAATTTGTCATCCACTAGGTTAGTGGATGGCGTGGAGATTTTGGACAGGAAATGACGAGAAATAAAAGTGTTGTTCCGACTTGGTGAATCAACTAAACTGAACTTAAATGAACTGGACAAAATGGAGCAAATTTCATAACCGAATGGTTGCCCGCATAAAATGTATTTTAGTGGATCCCAAGACACCAAGACATTTATGCACCATGATTCCTTTCTTTTTTGAAAAATATAGAGCAAATCTTTATATTGTGAAAATCGTCTATTCATTCCTTTTTGCCTTCCTCACTGAGGTGAGGCTATAATCCTGCTCAAAAAATTAACTCGAAGACCCACCTTCGCGTATACATATCGACTCAGAATCGAAAACCGAACAAATGTCTATGTCTATGTAAAGCGTTTTCTTGACCAATTGAATAATTTGAGAAACTTTTTTTTAAATCATAAAAAGGTTTAAATTTTATTTTATTTTGAAAACGCTTCCTATGCATTGGGTTTGAAAAATCATGAAGTTGCATCTTGCCCTTTTTACTGAACCAAAGTGGCCAATTCTTCCCCCGGGGCACCTAGAACCGGTCAAAGTAGGTCAATATTGTTTGTTTTACTAATAAGTTCTCCATGGTCCAACCAGGATGAAACCCCGTAATATAGTAATATTGAATGTTTGGTCCTTTTGAAATGTTAGTCTTGATTTTGAAAAATAAATAAATTTTGTTTTCGGAAAGATCAGAAAATTTCACGAATGTTTCATATTTTAACATTGACCAATCGGACCATTAGTTGCTGATATCGATATTATAAAATGGTGGGTTGTTTGGGTGAGACTTAGAAAACATTAATTTTCCTGTTTTTAAACCTCAACAAAATTCAAAAAAGCAAAATATAGAGAATTTTCTCAACTCTTAAGTGGGCAAACATGGACACTAATTTAAGATTTTTTCAAAAAAGTTACCTAAAATGGCTATTATTTCAAAACCACGCACTTTATCGAAATTTCACTTAAGTACTTTTGATTGAAAATTTGATTTCACATCGAAAATTGAAGTTAAAAAATATTTGTGAACAATATTTCGATTTTTTGAAAAAAGTCAGTATTGATTCAAAAATTCATAACTCGGTCAAAGTTTTTTTGCACATTCTGGAAATTTCTGAAAAGTTGGCATTTAATGTCCCCTAAAACATATAAAAAATAAAATAAATAAAAAAAGTGTTTTTTGGAAATCAAGAGAGACAAAAATTGAAATAAAAAATCACCATTTTTTTTACCGTGTATGGACAAACTAATGATGCAAAATGGCATCTTTGGGAATACCGAAGGCACCAAAAAAGTTTCAGCTGGATTTAAAAATACAAAAATTTAAATTAAAAAAAAGACATATTTCGCAGAGAATTGCTCATATATATATAAGAAAAGTTTTGGCTAAACTTGGGGAACCAGCCGCGTTCCGAGATGTGGACGTAATCACCTTTTTCCCGATTTTATCCCACTGTGCAATGCTGTTGAGCAAACAATTTTATATGTTTTTTGGTGTATCTTAAAAAAAGTAATAATTAATATTTTAAGCTACTTTATTATATTACTCATGTTCCTTTTTAAAATGCTTGCCAGTCAATTTTGGAAAATGAAATTTTATTTGAAATCGCTTATATAGCTTTTTTTGAAGATTTCAAAACAGAGTTATCAAATTTGGTTCAGATAGTAAGATTTTCATTGAATCGATCGTTACTCGGTGGTTTTATATCAAATGTTTGTAATGCACATTGCATTTTGTTTGTAATAAACTCCATAAATTCACATACATTTTTAAAATGGTTTCAAAATTTGATTGAAGTTGAATTATACAAAAATTGAATATATCCAAATTTAATCTGAATGAAGAAAAATATTTTCGTACCAACTTAATTTACATAAAAATGATACTCGGTTGAAATAAAACACTTTTCATAAGCTTTCTTTTGCTAGAATCTCAAATCGGAAATCTCTGCCAGAAGATATTTTAATATCTAAAAAGAAAATTGCCACTCGAAAATTTTTATGATTACACAAAGTTCAGAACCTTTTTGAAATTTTGTAAACTAGTGTTATAAAGTTTTGCCGTTATTTTTTTTACTGAATTCTAGACCACTTTTTCACTTTTTTGGCATTCGTATTTTAGGAAATATTTATATTTTTAAATATTTTATAAACTATAAATTACATATTTTTAGTTTCAGTGGAGGTGCATTAATTGTTCAAAATAGACATTCTAAATTAAGTTCATTTGAAATTGATCTGGCCCTTCCATCATCTTTGCAAATAAAATTGCAAAAAATGGACAACCGTGTCACAGTAAGCAGTCTTTAAATATGGAAATCTAGAACAATAAAAAAAACATAATAGTCTATAATGAAAACAACTCCGACAAAAAACATACTTTCCATCGCTCCACCCTCTGCCATTGAAACATTTTTTTTCCACCAATGTGTTTGAAGAACACCATCACACAGGCAAATTTGCTGATGGGGAAATTAAAACGAATCTGTTTTTAATAGCGCTCTATGTAGGTGTATAAAAGTGAACGTGGAACTTATTGTTTAACAAATTGTGTCGGGACACCTGTAGTTTTTTTGGTACTGGTAGAAATTGTGTTAAAATATGAATGTATGACAAACAATCCAACACAGTCAATCTTTGATTCCAACGATACCACTAATTAGGGTGAAACTAATATTATTGGAGACTTAGGAGAGAAGAGAATTTTGTTTAAACAGAGAAGTCTGTTCAAAAAATAATGTTATTCAATTAGGTCAGCAATTTATAAATGTTTGTGTACAAATCTTACTCTCTCATCCACCCCTTCAGCTTAACGTTGAAAAATCACGTTTTATGATAGATTAATGAGGTTGGAAAAGTGCCAGTTTATGCATACATCCAATGCATCATCTGTTTGAGAGACGGTGAGGATTGAGGCTGACGGTTCATTCATTAAATTTACTCATATAACACTTTCTGACGATGGAACCATAAAGTTTTTGAAATAACCTAAAATTAAAAACGAATAAAAAGTTTCATTTTGAATTTGGTTCAATTTTAATTTTTGCTATAAAATTTTCATTCCATTCCACAAAAAAAAAACAACGCGAGTCGCAACGTGTTGCTTGCTGCATCTCTAGTCTGAGCGAATGGCCATATTTTCGCACACCTTGGCGTGTTTAGGGTGCAATTTGGCAGCAAACAGTGCCTGTACTGTCTCGCACCGTCTCAGGGCATTCCTGGGAGTTTTGGCGAGGTTATGTTTACGGCGATCTCTCATGCGCCGGCGTTTTTTTTGTTGATGTTTGGACGTCTATGAACTTTTGTAGAACATCACGTCCGAGTGTAGAATCTGGCAGCGGTTCTATTTTTGTGGTGTTTTGGATAGCTTCCAAACATGCTCTAGGAATTTGACAAGTTGCCATAATGGCGGCAAGCGTTAAACGAGTTGTTTTATGGCAAGTTCGTTTTAATGCACTGCATGGCTAGATTGTTGGTGCCAAATTGTCGATAGACTTGTTTTTATTTTTATGGTGAATGCCATTATGGCAGCAAATAATTACTTTTCATTTCAGTATAAAATTTTGGTTTAATGTCAACTTTAGCCAAACCGTGAAGTTGTTATGTGATGCCATAATGGCAACATTTAACTTTTTACGATTTATGTGCTACGGTGTGATAATGTGGCCGCTCTCATAACCCTAAACTTGGCACACATCCGAATGTAATTCAACCTTTTACTCTTCAAATTTACTAATGTCTACTGACTTAATTACAAGACGCAATCGCGATGATGACGGAAGCGCCGTGCACGCTGATTCAATTACGACGATTTGATGTTTTCTCACATTTGCGCACAGTTTTGCCTAGACACAGAAACTTTTTTCACCCAGACTGGGGCGCCGCTCACGTCGGGAGTCGGATGTGCTGTAATAATCCCCCTGGTTCGGCCATGAATTATGAGTATATACAGTGCGAGCAGTGCGTAAAAATTGCACGGAAATTTACCGGAGCTCCGGTTATTTCACTTTCGTGATTGAATATGTTTTTGTTATCGTCAGTTTTTGGCATGGTGGCGATTTTCTAATCAAAAAAGCAGTGTTTGATCAAGATTGCCATAATGGCGGTTTGACAAGCGACGCGGTGCGCCTTTATGGCAGCGCCAATAGGCCATTATGGCACTCTGTCACACTCGACAAGTACTTGTACACCCAAGGGGGTTGACACATCAAATATTTTCATTCGAATCATTCTGCTCATTCCAGAATTATTCTGGAATGATGCTGGGATACACATGATTATTCCGTTTCTAATTAATTTTGTTTTTGCGTGTTAGCGATCAGCAGCTGTCATTTTATTGAAGGAAAAGTAAACATGTTTTGAAAATCAAACAAATTCTCGTCATTCCAGAATCAATCCAGAATGATCGGCTGGCGACCTAAAATTCGAGGTTCCATCATTCCGTTGATTCCAGAATGAAATCGGAATGATGCTGTAATGAAGTTGATTTCGAGTATCTTTGTTAATCTTCGTTTACCGTGTACCTCGTGCTGTCAAAAAAATCTTTGTCAAAACCAAATGTAAACATAAATATTTAGAAACGCTTTTCTACGTTTTCAAATCTTTGCTGCACCAGAACCGGGCCGATCGGGGGCCGAAGAACTACCTGCCGGAGAAGTCGTTGACAGGATTCCTGGACCTGGTCATCTGGAGTAACGAGCACGAAAGAGAACCCGGCGTCAGTCAGCCCGGCTCGACGATGGCCACTACCGTGGCGGAGGGCGAGTCCTTCGACAAGCGCTGTGGCATTTTGAGCATTCACAAAAATCTGTTCCGGATGAACCCGATCAAGCCGCAGACGCTTCGTCGGTTTGTGTTTTAGACGATCAATTTGGTGTAGGTCGCGGATGAGTTGCAGCTGGACGAGGGAGACGTTCAACAGAAGGTGTAAAACTTTGCGGCGGAGTTTTCGAGGTGGAGCAGCAGTTTAATGCAATCCCGTTCGGACAGGGCTACAGTGGCCGAAACCCTCAAGACATGTTCTCGTTCAAGAGGAAGATTACCCGGGTGAAGGACGAGTTGAAACCGCTGGACAACGATGCGCTGATCGAAGCTTACCAGAATCAGCGAGAAGCGACGGAAAAACGCGCGGGAGGTCGTTCATCGGTTCAAGGAGGTCGATCCGGACAAGCAGCTGGAGGTGCTATCCGCGAAATGTATGACTGTGCTGAACCGCAGGATGGTCGACTACGAGGACGACAACGCGGCGGAGTTATTATCATGTTCTACGAACGGCAAGCGATGACCCACCTAGACGCAGTCGCCGACGCCATCAACGAGGACAACATCGACGAGGTGCTGGCTGGGTTTTACGAGAAGGAAAAGGACACCTACGACGACATGCTCAAAATGTTGGACTCTCGCATTCAACAGCGCGGAGATCCAAATCCACCGCGCGGTTCCTTGATTACGATGACGACGACTTTGGCTTGAAAACAAAATCCCGCAACAACTCCACGACAAGCTCCAAGGCGGCGCCGACGACGTCCCGAGGAGGTCGGGGAAATCGCGGAGGAAGGGGATTGAGAGCGGCGGTCAATTCTAGCACTACGGGTCGGGGAAGCGGGAGTCGCAGAGGTGCGTCGACCAGTAAGATTGACTCGTTCTTGGTTAGTGTAGCGTCGCCGGCGAAGACGATAAGCTTCCCTGCGAGCGGACGGAACATTTCCAAGGTGGTTTACATCTCGGACGAGGATGACGATTACACACCCTCCCTTTCACGCTGAAATATTTTACATTCCTTTTTTTTTTTGGAACCAGTGTTAAATTGTTGGCTTTCTTATTTCAAATCTTTTCCCTTCTGGATTCGTATTCCTAGATGCAGGCGTACTTCTGGCCCGACTTGCCAACCTGTAGGCCTTGGTCGTGCAGCGCTTCATCATGTCCGAAATCTTGACCGTCTTGTTTCCCCAGCCAACTCCCGCACCAGCACGAAGACTTTGTCCGACGTGTTTGGACGCTGTAAATAAAGAATGATTTGTTGTTAGGTCGTAATTTGAGTCATTTGTAATAAGTAATTTACTGAGTGGTCTTCTGCTCGGTTTAGTTCAGTTTGGTCTTGGACATTTGCAGCAGACGGAGGGCCTCCTGACGGAGCCGGACAAGGGCGGTCGAGAGGCGTAAAATTCCCAGCAAGTTTCGGGCCGATGTACCGGCGGCTTTCTGTAGCTGTGGGCGAGGGTGATGTGTTTGGCCAGACGAAGATCGTTGTCGCGGCCGAGAAGGTCGAAACGGGAAAGCAGGGCGGCTGGCAGTTGGACGTTCTGCTTGATGATGCGACGTGGGTTCTAACGGTGGGACGCCGGATTGGCAACGGCAAGGATCGACACACCATGACCTAGCCCAATATCTGCGACTTGGCCACACCTAGATCGCCCATCAGGCAGATGTTAAAGTTGCCACGAATTTACATGCCGTTCGGACTGCGATCGACTCCACCATCCAGCAACAAAAGCAGCGCCTCTTTCATGTTCAAATGGCCGTAAATCTCCGGCAATTCGCGTGTAAAGTACCTTGGCCAATTTGACCAACACGTCCGGAGTCAGTTTGTTGCTTGTCTCGCCATCCGCGGAGTTGTTCAGACAGACGATCCGGTGCGCTTCCAGGAAAGTCTTCTTCTCTCAGGTTAGAAAACAATGGCCTTGAAACCACTTTGATGAATCGGCAAAAAAAAATCCGCTAGTAACGACGTGATCTCCGGGTCGATCACCGTGACACGTAACGGTCACCGAGCGCGGAATGTGTCCCACGGGAACCTGATCGCTGTGCTCCTGGATCTTTATCTCTTTGAAATTCATAACCTTCGCGTCTTCAGGTACAAACGGTGCCCGGATTTGTGCACCCGGCAATCCTCCGCAGGACAATTGATCGTTGGCAAGAAGCTCATCCATCTCACCTTTTTGTACATATCGGCATCACAAAGGTCAAACGTATAACTGGCCACCGGCATCATGGGCCTCACCTCGAAGCGACGGGTAACGATTCTTCGAACCGTGACCAACTTGTCGATGCTCTCCGGCTTTACCCTAGGATCGAAACCGCCTTTGACACGTTCGGTGCTTGAAGTAAACTTTGTAAAGATTGGCCAGCTCGACCGGGATCGTGTTCCGCGCATCATCTCCTCCTTGCCGGTAACACTGCCATCCTGACTTGGGTCATTTCCACCGTTGGTCAGCGGAGCTTTCACACTGGAGACACCGGACGCATCTCCCCTGTTACCGTTTCGAAGTCCCGGAGTACGGCCACCGCATGTCGAGGGGGTTCTCGGAGGATTGGTTCACCACGAGAAAGTCTTCCGCCACGACAATCTACTGGTGGAGACGATAGTCGAAAATTTCTTCATTTAATGAAGGTGGCCGCTATGGTGGCTGGATTGCTGGTTAAAACTCCTTCACCCAGCTCGTCACTGGCTCGTCCTCTTCCACCAATAAATTCGACTAGGTCCACTTCCGGGTGCCTCGTTGGGATGGTTGGGATATATCCGCAGGGACCTTTGCTTGCCGCAAGCGACGACAGAACGAACACGTGTATAAAAACATTGGATGAAAATATTTTGTTTTGTTTTGCTGTGTTGGCGTTTACACGCTAATCTGGAAAAACTCATATAATAGAGAAAAACATTCATCATTCCAATTATTCTGGAATTAAACTGGAATGATTCCAGAATGATCGAGTGTCAACCCCCTTGTGTACACCGATAATGGCGCGATATCGCTTATCGCTACAAACGGAACTTTGCAATCAATTGTTTTGTGGCAGTGCTGCCAGGATGAAAAATTGGCAGCACTGAAACAATCCGGTCACTCGATTTGGATTAAAAATAAAGCGCGGAGCAGTGGCTGGCCTAGCATTGTGTAACGCACATCCGTCCGAAAATAACAAAAAGCACTGAATAAAAAAAAGAGCAAATGAATAATGCATAATATAAGATGAACCACCACCAACAGGGGGACTCGCAGTAGAGTACCTGTTGTACGCGAAAAGAGTGCTATTTGATACAGAGGTGGGTGTGGATGAAAATGATTTGCAATTTTAGTTTTTCGCAACTCGTAACGTCGGCAATTTGTCAGTGAGAGGCTCACCCTCGGTTGGTGATAAGACACTCTTGGTAGCTAAAAAGTGCGGTGATCGATACTCGAAACTAAAACTGGAAGTCGGACCATTGGTGGGGTTCAAAAATTGATGAGCCCAACTAAAATGTAGTTTACTGAATACGTTTGAAAATGTTAAAGCAGATTTCCAAACTCAAAGATTTAATTGATAAAAGCGACTTTAAAGTTGACCCACTAAATCCTCTACTAATTTTATGCAACTTATGTTTAAAACAATGAGCTTCAATGCCCTGTGTTATGCTCTAATGTTTATATTTTAAATACATTTATTTGTTCTTTTTTTCCTGGCTACTATCGTTGAAAAAAAATGAAGTTGACTTTATAGCTGTCGGCCACCATTGCTAGTACCAACCACTAGTGTCTTCCTTTTTATCTACAACGACTTCGCCGCCCTGGGCTCCTAAGTGTATGAAAGTATGGCACGGAGCGACGGCGCCGAATACCCATATTTACACAAAGAATTTGAGAGCGCCCGCCGCAGGATTTGAACCAGCGACCTCTGGATTGTGAGTTCAGTGCGCGGTTCGATTGATCCACACGGGCGGGACGATTATCAGAAGGCCTTGGAAAAATTTCACTTCGGGTAATCTAATAAAAAAAAATACTTTTTTCGTTGGCTAATTTTTGATTGCCGAGCTTAAGTATAACCCATAATCTGCTCTAAAGTGATTTAAATCCAAGATGGCGGCCAAAAAAATGGTGACGAAATATTGAAAACTATTCAAATTTTACTAAAATGTGGTCACATAACTTAAATTTGTTGTTAAAATAAAAAAAATAAAAAGAAATGCGAAATGATTGTCCTAAGTCCCATACAAACCTTCGGATAATCAAAACTTCCGATATTCGAGTCTTGATTGTATTTTGAAAATTAAAGAATTCTTGTTTGTGATGCAATTTGAGATAAAAAGATGTAGGTGGTAATGTTTCACATGACTAATTTGACAAAGAACTTTGCAAAAAGCTCTAAAAAATGTTATTTGAGATTTCATTAAATTGTTGGGTGTTAAGAGTGAATTTTTCACCAGTTTATCACAGGTTGTATCGGGCTTTGAAGTATAAAACATCTAAAAATTGCTCGCATTTTCGTGAAACTTCATCAATTCCAATTTAAAGTTGCATCCGAAAGATCTTTTGGAGCTTTTCAAAATGTGCCATAAAGAGTTGAATAGGTTTGAAGTTTTCTCATAGAAAATAATTAAATAATACGTTAAAAAAAAGTTAGATTTTGCTTACCCTATGATTAATACGTCAAATGCTGTATCAAGTAGGCGAAAACCCGTTTCACCCCTAAACGGACAAATTGTTAAAACATATTTTAATTGACACTAAATGGCATTTTTCCAATAAAAATTTATAACTATTTAAAAGGATTCCGAATATGTCAAAATTTAGGCCATAAAGTGCCGTCTTGTTGGCCTTCAAAAGATCTTTCAAACGCAATTAGGAGAAAAGGAATTGATGAAGTTAGAGAAATTAGAGCAATTATGATTTTTTAATGTTTTTTTGACCTCAGATTACAATGCCCGTTTTACCCAACTTTCTTTCGTCGTAGAGGGCTCATATTTGGCATGAGTTCAGTTCATGTATTGACCAACAAACGCTGAAATTTTCAACCAAATCGATGTGGATACGATTTTCAAAAAAGTCAAAAAAAATTGGTTCAGAAGAGAGTAACGTTTCGAGAACATTTAGAGAAAAAATGGCAAAAAAAAGGATCTTGAGAAATCTATACATAAACTTACATTTGTTAAGTTTCTGATTTTGAGCTGATTTATATACAACAAAGTGTACCGTAATCTGAGGTGAATCGGGACTACAGTCTGAATAGGGACAGCAGTTTTTAGAGTACTTAAAGCTTTTAAATTTGGAAATGGATGTACACATTTTGTTGGCCTGAGTCTGTTCTAACCGAAACCAACCAGAAAAATCAAAATATTGTGCTCCAACATGGTTAAAACTGCTGTCCCAATTCGCCCCATGTGTCCCGATTGACCCCAGTTTACGGTACCTATGACAGTGGGTGGACCCAAATCTCTATCAGAATTGAAACTTACGTCAGAATTCTACTAAAACTGCCTTTGATAATTTGATTATATTTGTCGGTGCTAGCAACCAGCTACGTTTGTTACTAACGCTATTCACGTAAATGTATACCTGTGTATAAGAACTTTGCCCGAACACCCTTCAATGCCAGTTCTCATCAACTTCACTTTTTGCATACACCTTCTACACGTAAATCCCATTAGACTTAGATTTCCGCAGTGAAGGTCGTGTGCCTCCCCTTCCCACCTGTTGCTTGACTCTTCTTTTGCCTTAAGCTTCCACACGTGTTGCTGCTTACAAACGGTTTGGAAAATCTACCGCCCACGCAACAATTACTAAAATTTCCACAGCAGGCAGCTAGCAGTATTGGAAGTATGTGTTTATCCGAGGGAAATATCATTGCGCTTTCTTCCAATTTACGCATTTGAAGCGTGGCCGTGCGAAACAAGCTTCAAATTTTAAACTCCAAACAAATTGCCACTTGGGCATTGTTTAGAGAGGGGCAATTTGATACTTGTTGGACAAAAAATGGTTTTGATTCTCTATCCTGTTTTTGGACAGATCATTCAATACATTTCTTGCAAAATAATTAAATCCAAAGTCCAAAGTCAGAGACCGATGTCGAGGGCAAAATGTTGAACAACAATCGAACTCACTCCTGAAATCATGCAGAGAAATGCACTTTTAGGCGATGAGAAAAAGGGTATCCATCAGATTTTTCGGATTTCCCACTGGGGTGGGTTCGGTTTCGAGATTGTTTATATCCAATTATCAACAGTTGGTTGCACTGCTGCCCATGAAATTTGTACACGAAACAATGTATAATTTAGTTTGAAGTTTAAATGTAATTTAAACTTGTAAAAAAACTTATGGACCGGCTCGTGGCTTAATGGCTACGGCTCCCGCCTCATAAGCGGAAGGTTCCGGGTTCGATTCCCGACCGGTCTCCTTGAAATTATTCGACTATAATTGAACTTTGAATATGAACAAAAAAAAAACGCATGGAATCAGGTGGGATTCGAACTCACACCTTTGGATTGGTAGTCAGATGCTCTAGCCACTCGGCCACCGAGGGGTTGACACCTCTTGAGTGAATTAATCTGTAGTGGTAAAATAATGTCACAAGGTCATTTACTATATAATACAACAATCCCTTTCCCAACGATTCCCCTACACACACCACACACCATATTCTATAAATAACTCGAAGTGGTTGGTACGGTATGTCCCCACTTCTTCTTCTTCCCCTGATGATTCCATGAAATGTGGGTTCCGTTCATAGAATCTGTCTCTTGCGGTTAATGCAACGCAGTAAGCCGGGCCGCTTTAGTGAGTGTAATACATTTCGGGGGTTCTCGAAAGTACTGCAATCATTAATAATGACAAGAAAGAACTTGAGGCGTAATCTAACCATAAGTTCTTCCCGGATGCTTTCTTCGGACTGGCTGCGCTTGTGTTCGATTAGATTAGATTAGATTAGAATTTAAACTTGTAAAAAAACTTATGACCTAAAAAACAGAAACCTCGCCTAAAAATCAAACACAATCATTTCATACAATACAATACGGCACGGAGCAAGACAAATCTACACGATATCATCAAAATGAATCTCCAAAAATTTAAATTTTTGGGCCGTACCTAATGGTTTGGGTAGTAGGGCGGAGGCCCCAAGTACCACCTGGTCTTTCCTAATTTACGTAACTTCACCCAGTCTTTTTTTTTCCTTCCACAAATTTCATGAATGAAGTGGAAATCCAACAAAAAAACACCACCGTGGATGCTCCCCAACCGATTAATGCAATATGGCGCCAACCGGGGTTGTTGTTTTCCGTTTTTGATGAAAGTACAAACTCTTCACCTCGATTCATCATCTTCGTCCAACAACCAGCTGTGCCGTTGGTGGGCAGTGGTCCTCAATTACGTGTGCAAGTTGGAAATGCATGCACAGATTGCCGTGTAAATCTCACTTTTCGACGGCGACCACCGTGGACGAAAGTGACTTCACTTTCTTTTGATTTCGTGGCACCCACCGCCAGAGCAATATACCCGAAAGAAGATGGCTCTCAAGCCTCGCGTGATGAAGTACACTTTGTTTGGAAGCTGAATGGGGATGGTGCCCAAAGGGACCAGAAGTTCCCAGCCTCGGCTGATTTGAATACTCTTGTTACAGTTAGCCTGTTCTTTTTTATTTTTTTGAAAAAATATATTTGCTTCTCTTAACTTGGAAACCATTATATCTGGAGCAAAAAGGTAGAAATAGGCAAACTATTGTTTTACATTTTGTATTTTGTTAAAATGCTTAAGTTAGTTAAAAAAAAGCTTATGCTAGTTCCACAAAAAGCAACATTCTTAAAAATCTTTCTTAAAATGTGGCAACTTTGAGCCACAGAAAACTATGGATAAACAAATTTCATAGAGATGAATTTTGGAAAAAAAAATTATGAATTATCAAATTTTCAATTTTAAAATGCAAATTTATTATTAAATTTTCCAATCTCTTAAAAAATATGTATTTTCAAAATTGCAAATTCAAGCATAACATTTTAAAAGGGTAAAAATTTATGTTAGGTTGTTGACATCAAGATAACCAAATCAAGAAAAAATAAAGTACCACAAATCAAGAAGAAAAATCAAGAAAAAATAAAGTACCAGTAGATAACCAAATTAAGGAATAATAAATTAAATTAAATGTAAAGGAGCAATTACACTATGGCAAACAAACAAACGAACTCACTCTTTAAGTGTTTGACAGTTTTCCAATCCCGCAAACTTACCAACAAGGTAAAATGTATGCAAGTCAACAAACAAAGCAGGCAGACACGAAAACACTAGTTTTTTGTTTGTTTGCCGTAGTGTAATTGCTCCTTTACTGTGGTCTTTTCAGCGAGATAATTACATTATTTCAATCAAAACAATGTAAAAGGGCCAATGCCGATGCGTAAACAAAGAGTCTATCCTGCTCACGACAGTTGATATTTACATTAGGAACGAGCAGGATAAACTCTTTGTTTACACTTTATATTGTTTTATTGGTTTTTTATATTTTTTTGTATCTCTCACTTGCAACAAAATTACTTTTTTCAACTATGTTTTAGGGTGTTTCATCCAAACAAAAAAAATCTCAGAATCAGGCAAACCGAGGTTCCCCTAGTAGAGGATACCCATAGGGACTCTCATGCCAAATATCAGCCCATTTGGTTGAGAATTGGCCTGTCCCCAGCGGTTCAAAGTTTACATGTAAATTACTATGGGATTTTTATGCTTTTCGTTCAATTGTTCCAACAGGTCTGGGGACAACATGGATTCGCTCGGAATAAAGACAGGTGTGTAGGGGATGGTCCAATGAACGAATTCCCGAAGTAATTAGAGTTGTCCATTCTGTCCCCAAGGTGCGCATTGGATCGACGTCCGGTGTCTCCAGAATCAACGATTCACCCTTCAAATGTACGCATTGTCCTTAGTATGCTATGACAGCTAGCTGAAAATAACGACGCCGTACATTTGAAGGGTGAATCGTTGATTCTGGAGACACCGGACGTCGATCCAATGCGCACCTTGGGGACAGAATGGACAACTCTCATTACTTCTGGAATTCGTTCATTGGACCATCCCCTACACACCTGTCTTTATTCCGAGCGAATCCATGTTGTCCCCAGACCTGTTGGAACAATTGAACGAAAAGCATAAAAATCCCATAGTAATTTACATGTAAACTTTGAACCGCTGGGGACAGGCCAATTCTCAACCAAATGGGCTGATATTTGGCATGAGAGTCTCTATGGGTATCCTCTACTAGTGGAACCTCGGTTTGCCTGATTCTGAGAACTTTTTTGTTTGGATGAAACACCCTATTGTTTACACAATAATGAAATAATTTTTCAAATTTACTACAGTTTTTTTTATTCATTTTTCATTCAAATTAGCTCACCTTTGATATTTTGAACATCTACAACAAAGGTAGGACATATATCTGTAATCATGCCCGAAGAAATTTAACTGAAAACAAATTATGAATTATGTGATTTATTTAAACAAAATATAATTCAGACAAATCAGAAACTGTAATAATTCAATATTAAAAAGTTACCTTGAAACTGAAATAACATGAATTTTAATGGATTCCTGTTTTCTTTAGCAACACGTGCATGAAGGTGTACAAGGTTGCCGAATGAGAAGCTAACACTAGACCTTTCAATTAAAGCTACTTATAGCGAAGAACACACATTTTATCAAGACATTTGCCAATGGCAATCAAGGGACTGATAAGGCATAAAATCAAACTCATGTACCATTCTCTGTTTGAAGAGGCTGATAAAAAAATACAAGATTGAGAGCTTTAAATTGATTTTTTCACATAATGCCTTGTAAATTTGTAGAATATCCATCATGATTTAACATGGATAAAAAATAAAAATATTATCAAGAACCAACGGTTTAAAAAAACAGAGCCTACTTCTCAGTGCACGGCCAAGTAAATCGGAACAACGTGCCAACCTGGCATAAAAGACAGCCGGTGCTGCCCTTTGTGGCAACGTGTGCTCTGCTGATAAGATAACAAAATATCAGACATTTTATACACCTACATTTACCTGCAATTTAGGTTCGCCATTCAGCAAATGAGAATGAATCATGGTGATTGTTTTGTTTCATTTCATTATTTTTGCACTTGTTTGTTGAATTAGGTCACTTTTTCATAATAAACTTGTAAACTTAAATCTATGGACGATATTTAATCTCTTTTCACTATAATTTAACTTAATCAGTATAGAAAAGGGAAAATTTATTGACCAGCTGAGTCAAAATTTATCGCAATGCATTCAATCCTTTTTAGAAACTGCCCATATGTTCCACGCTCAAAAGGTAACAAACGTCTTACTCACCTTTTTCGTGACACAATGGTCCGGAACGTCGATTTTATTCGCAAGCTATTATCGCGCCATCAACCTCGCGTACAAAGCGGCTATAAAAACCTAAAACGAAGCCGGACAAGAAACCATATTCAACATCAACCAGATGGGCATTTGAGTTTGGAACGCGATTAACAAGTACTCCAGTTCGCTTTAGCCGTGAATCACTCTGTTTAGATCCATGTCCGGCCAACAACGCGCCACTTTTTCGCACTTCACTGACAGCCAATTAGCCGAATCCGCCGAGCCAAAACGCGACTGGTGAATGCTTTCTGTTATTAAAAATTTGTTTATACTTGGGTTCACACACTCACTCACTCACATTAGCTCGTAATCACTCACTAAATATAGTTATAATCCCCTTGTTGAGCGTGTTTACGGACCAAAACTCAGCAGTGTTCATCTAATTAGACAAATTAGCGAGGGACGCAATCGATCGATCAGTTTTTAGCACCCTCGACGCACCGAGATCGAATCCCGCATGCGACAAAAGAATAACACTGAAAAAAAAACTAAATTACCAATCAGCAGTGCACCCAACCAGCTGTTTGACGGGCAGAAATGGAACTAAAACGAACCAAATTGGCTGGCCGAGAGCAGTTGAACAACGCGCAAAAAAATTGAAGAGAGTGAGAGAGAGTCGCGCGGTGGTGAATCCTTATCAATTTTGTTTTCAAATGTAATTTCCAGACGCGCTAGTGTGAGAAGTGATGTGCATTTTGAAACGGAAACGGCGCAGTCGGTTGAGGGTTTCGTAAGGTGGTTAAAAATTATTAATGTGTCAGTTATTACATATTTAAGGTTATAATTACATTTTTTGTGCTAAATTGCTGCTTAATGTTTTCAGCTTAATGAATGTTAATTTAAATTAATTAAAATAAATGAAGTTTTTCATACTGTGAAAAACCTATCATCTTTATTAATAAGTAACTTTTTTTCCTGGGTCCAAGATTTATGAATTGCAATTTTTTGTTAAAATTCATTAACAAAAATTTCAACTAGTTTTTATTTCATTGAAAACAAAAAAATCATAAAAAAATATCCAAAAAAGTGTTTTCTCACCTTCACGTACTCGTATAAATGCGCGCGAGCGCGCGTCTGTGTTTTGCGCACATAGAAAAAAAAGTAATCCGATGCGCGTAAAAGTCCTCCTGGATGTTACATAAATTTAGCATTATTTCATGAAATTTTCAGTAATTTTACACCCAGAAATATGTAGCTCATCAGAATGGGAACTCTGCTTGACGGCTTTCAGGCGATTATCATTTCAAAACTTTATTGATGTAATAACCGAGCAGGGTAAGGCGCCGGTCGGTTCTGTTGGTGCCTGGTTTGAATCCCGTCGGTTGCAGTTTTTTTTATGTAGAAAAACATGAAATGCGGGGTGCAATATTAAGTGTCTTTTCTCACAAATGTTTGTGTCGTGTTTTTTTTCTTCAAAATTTCAATGTTATTTTAAGTGCAATCAGCTGAAAACAATTTTAAGTACAATTTTTAACATGTTTGAGTCAGTTCAAAAATATTTTGAGGTTTTGTGAATTTTCGTTGTGAAGGCAACGCAAAAAGGTTATTCTCCGCAAAAAAAAAATTTTTTTCTTTAAAACGAAATTTTCTCCTTCTCTCGTTTACAAACTTCCAAATTTTAATGGAAATAAAAGCCTTATCAAATGAAAACACTAGTAAATGCATTTTTCTGCGATAATAATATTTCAAAATTAATGGGTATATTTAGAGTTTTGTGAAATTCCGATGAACAATACAGTGAAAAAATAAATTTCAGTGAAAAAATATCTTTAGTAATTACAGTGAAATCTCTCTTTGTCGATATTTGTGGGACCACCGAGAGCAAGTAAGTATCTAATTAATGAACAAAAAATCAAAGCCTGCTATGGAATTGCAAGGGACTGAAAAATTCATCGATACATGAAGGTTTATTGAGGAATCGATGATCGAAAACTAGAGAGTCGACTGTACAGTCCAGACTCGATTATCCGAAGGCCATAGCAAATTTTCACTTCGGTTAATCGAATCTTAAAAACAATTTTTTTTCGTTGTCTTATTTTTGATTGTCGAGCTTAAGTATTACCCCTAAACTACTCTTAAGTGATTTAGAATTTCTAAATCCATGATTTCAGCCAAAATGGCGGTGATTAAATATTGAAAAAATACATTTTTTAATTTAATAGGCAATCAACCATTCAAATTTGATTAAAATCGGGTCGCAGAACTCGAATTTGATGTTAAAGGTAAGTAAAAGTAAATCTTTCCCTGTTCCTGAGGGGAACACCCTTGAAGAGTATCGGGGCCGGCATTTACAAAGCGGATTCAGTGGCAATTTCATTCTCAACTTAATGTTAACATGTTAAGGTTAATGTTAACATTCCATAGGTCGCCTCCCTAAGGTGTTGTGATAAGGTCCAGTTTGTGACGATACACTACCTTCCCTTTACTAAGCAATCGAATCCAGAAGAGAAACGATCACCAGTTGTGTTGGTCCGAGCCGGGATTTGAACCCCGATCTGCCGCTTACTAGGCGGGAGCGTTACCACTAGGCTACGTGGCTCGGTAAGAAAACAAAATAATACGATTTTTTACGTGATTTGATTATCCGAAGTCTCTTACAAACCTTCGGATATTCGAGGCTTCGGATAATCGAGTCTGGACTGTACTTAGATGGAACATGGAAATGGAATTTTGAGAGTTTATGTAAACATTTCCTGAGAAACTTTCGCATCTGCCATGGTAAACCATAAATTTTTCTCTAAAAATTAATCATGAAAAAAGAACACAGTATTCAAGAAGGAAAAGATGTTTTTTGTTTTGCTATGGATACAAAGTTTAACTTCTTCTGTAAATATTGTCTTTTTTGTGATTAAAAAAAATGGGATTTCGAAAAAAAGAATGAATAAATATATCCGTTCACAATTATTATTGCATTTGAAGCCACCTCGTTACAACACCGCTTAGTAATTCGCGTTGATAATTATGTGTTGATACACAAACCCTAGCTAGTAGTGCCGTCGCGACGCTACACCTCAGAGAACGGTCACAAAACAACAATAAAGCACTGTCAACCACACGTCCAACGACGCAATCTACTGTGCACTACACACTACTCACATGTTCGGGCAAGATTACATCAACGTACACTCACAAAACACGCAAAGCCTACTACGGACGACACCCGTCGGGGGAAAAAAAAACTAGCCACTTCCGGCAGCACTAGGAGCACTTCAAAGAGATTTGGCGGCAATTGCATCCGACACCCACACGCGCACTGTTTGCACTGTTTGGGCCCCAAAATCAAACTGGCCACCGGCGGCGGCGGAGACCAAACAGAGAAGCGTCGCCGCACTCACTGAGTATAGGAGTAGAGAGCAAAAAGAGAGGGAGAGCGTCGAGCGCTCTAAGCGCACTTAGTAGGCTTGGTACGCGTAAAGCAACGCAACAACGACGTGCGCGCGGGCCAACTTCTAGGCAAGTTGAGGCTAAAATGTAAAAAAGGGGTCGATTTGCGAACGAATGTAAGCAAAAGGTAAAATTTATATAAACAAACCGTTGAAAGGTGGCAAAAAAAACTAGCTACAAATTCACCTGCCCTGACTTTGACGGTGGCCACGTGAAATGTGCGGAGGGAAGTACAACCCCTCGGCGCGCGTGAGTTGCCATTTCCCATTAGAAGAGGGCACACCGCTGCAGTGTAGTCATTGGGAACATCATCATAATCGGACAGTGCACTGGTGTGTTTTGTTTGGGGTAATTTGGGGAAAATGGAGTTTTATTTATGTCATTTGCTGCTCACTGAACAAAAAAAAACATACAATATTAGTGTAGCCAAAAATATCCGCATTTTTAAGCAGCATGATACCCACACGTTTTTTTTCTAATGTTGGTACCACTGCGTGATTTTGACATTTCGGGCGTGCATCATAAATAACATCATCTTCGCTTAAAAATCTGGATACTGATATACTTCTATATAGAAATTGGTGTTCAAAACTGGTAAAAATCATTTTAACCTCGAGCTTTTGTAGGTACAGTCCAGACTCGCTTATCTGAAGCATCGATTATTCTAAGTTTGGATTATCCGAAGTTTGATTATCCGAAGGTTTGTGTGGGACTTCGGATAAACGAATCATGAAAAAAATCGTATTTTTTTATTTTCTTATTTTTACATCAAATTTTCAGTTTTACGACCCGATTTTAGTCAAATTTGAATGGTTGATTGCCTATTTAATTAAATACTGCAATTTTTCAATATTTGAAAATCGCCATTTTTGGCTGACATCTTGGATTTAAAAAGTTATAAATCACTTTAAAGTAGTTTAGGGGTCATACTGAAACTCGATATTCAAAAATAAATCAACATCATAATTTTTGTGTACAACAATTACCAAACTGCTCCCAAGCTTAACTCACGCGATCACGAACCAAAAGCCGCGTCCGAATCGGTTCGAAGCACTGCTCTCCCGTTCGCTCAACAGAGAAAAAAAAAACGTTGCTTCTGACAGCGTTGATAGCTCGAAATCGTTCTCGCCCGTTCCACTGAGACCAGTCAGACGGCTAGCTAGTCAGTTAGTTAGTTATGTTAGTCAGTCAGACAGTCCGGTAAATTTAACATGAGGCCAGGGTTGAACTCGAGCTGAAAAAACGACATCAATGTAAAAACGAATAAAATATACAAAAATAGTTATATTTCCATAAATTGCTTGCTTCTTAATAAATTCTAAGCATTTTTTGTTTAAATTTGCAATACTTTTCCTTTACTTTACTGCTCCTCTTCCGTTTCATGCTCGGTGCACTTGCAATTTTGATATTCTTTTTTTTCGATTTCTCTTGAATGCGCGCTCTCCATCACTTTATTTAATTTCAAAATTTCAAACAGTCACTCTCGCTCTCACTCTCTCGTGCATCGTCACTTGATTCACTGGCTGAGTTATGATGATTGTGTGGAGAACAAGAGAAAACAAGCTACAAAATCAAGAATAACCCCGAGAAAACATAATATCTTTAACAAATTGATTCAACATGTTTTTTTTTACATAACCGCTACAGTCCAGACTTTCTGAAAAAAAAGAAATCATTCAAATTCATCTAAATGTATTAAACTGAGTAAAACTAATTTTCTTAAAAGAAATTAATATACAAAAATAATTCGCGTCAACGCCATTGAATATCAGCTTGAAAGTAAAGACATAAAAACGGTTAAAGTGAGTCATTTATGAAGGCAGTAGGGGACGAGATCAGACAAATAGGAAGTAAAAAAGTGAGCAAGAACGCAACGACGGCGAAAGTGCGAGGCTTCCTCATATGCAAATTAATTCAAATGAGTCAGAACATGTGGGTACGAAGTGCATGACCTGGTTTTGTTTGTTTTATGTTTTGTCAATGAAAGGAGAAGTTCAAAATTTAAGTATTGATAAAATATATCTTTTGCTTGTACAACAGTTCATACTAACAAGCTATCGTAACGAATAAAACAAAAGTTATGAAAAACAAAGATACATAAGTTGAAAAAAACACATTGACCATCAACTCCATTAACCTCAGAAGAAAATAAAACTTTTTCAATATTATTTGTTTGTCGTAATTATCTCAAACCTGTTTGAAAATAGTTACGCAGTAAAACCGCTTGATATTTCAAATTAAAATAAGAATTGAAAAAGAAAAATATTTTTATTTTTTAATTCCATCAGCTGGATTTTTTTTTGTTGAATTTGAAAATTGAGCAATCTATTTAAATGAATTGTACAAAATTAATTAAGTGTGCAATAAATTGAACGCAAATCAATCCAATATGTGTTGCAGCCATTCAGGCGCTTTGAGTTGAAAGCACACGCATGGTTGAGCGAATGCTTGAAATCTGTGAAATTTGAGTTTCTATAAGCAATGCATACACATATTTTTGTGCAATTTTGTTGTAAAACTGCTTACTTTTCGTGTAATTTTCGAATGTAAAAACGGCATATTTTTAACCGCCAAGAATAAAAGTACAGAAAAGCATCCATTTTAGTGCTGAAAATTTAAACTTTTCAGCACTTGTTTTGTAAAGTAGTGCTTTTCGATATTGGTTTAGAGTTATCTTGACAGCAAAAAACATTCAAACGGGCAAACAAACGTTTCTCTAAAACAGTCCATTTCAAATTGTGTTCTGTGGAATTGCATAAAAAATGCCATCTAGGGGAACAGCATCTAATTCCAGCGTGCCTCTAATGTTGGCAGGTCAGAACTTTGACATTCAATTAAAGCTAATCAAAAGCGTTTACAACTGAAATCTTGTGATAAATAGCTCAATGAGAAGTGAGCAAGCAAGTTTTTATCAAAAGTTTTGCAAAATTAGTTGTTTAAATAGTGAAAATCAGCAAATTGGATGGAGTTAGGAGCGCAACTTGTGCAACTTGTCGTTGGATAAACGTCCAAATCATGCTGAAAAACTCTTCTTTTTGCAACTTTCAATTCAATTCAATTCGGTTTATTTGTGAATAATCAAGTTACAATGAGTTCATTTAGGTACATAACAGAGTTTTGGAGTTCCTTTCAGCTGTGTGTTACATCGTAATTCAAACGAAAGTATTATTACTTATAAATATTAAATAGAAGGCAAGAGTAAGAAAAAGTTTTCAAAAAACTTACAGAAAGCTTTTTGCAACTTATTGCATAAACTACTATTAATTTAAATACAAAATTTGGCGTACATTTTAAAACAGTACAGACTCGTTTATCCAGAGCCTCGACTATCTGGGCTTGTGCATAAACATGTTTAATTTTTAAAATTAAGTGAATTGATTTCTTCGATTGGAATAGCTTTGGGGAGCCCGATTCTATCAGAGTGATGACATGTTATTGACATTGACTTTCAAAATATTCAACTGGGATACAATGAGTATAATCGAATTTTAGACTTCATTAATTAATGTTAATAAATGAAGAAATACATGTGCAGTTATGTATATTGTTAAAATTTCATCATTAATTCTGAAAATTATTAAAAAATAAAACTTACCATAGTTTCCAGTAGAATCATGATAGTATTTCATTTTGTGATTTTCGAAGATTACTTTTTTCCTGAAAATTTAAGTATTATAACAGCACAGCACCTTTTAGTTTTCTGCGAAAATCTGTGGAACCCGTGGAATAAAAGCATACGAAGTTACTAAAACATAGAATAAACCATTGTATCCAGACATCTACTGGACATCCATCGTAATGGAATCACTTTTGGCTACCTTAGCTAAATTGTGATACTAAGCATTAACATCATACAAATACAGCAAGTATCAAGTATCTGGAGCAACCATATCGTGTTTCACAACAAAATAGAACCATATCGAACAAGCCACTAACCTGGTTCGTCGACTTGATTCTACGATGCGATCTGGCAGTTCTAACATATATCTCAACGGGGACAGTTCTCAGAAAATGTCGTTGAAAGATAAAACTGCCGTACTACTGGGAGGACTTGGCGGAATCGGTTTTGAGATTGGAAAGCATCTTCTGAAAAATGGCATTTCGGTAATATTTCAAGTTATTCAAGTATGCAATTAATCAGTAACAGTTAAAATGCTTTTGTAGAAACTATTCCTGTTGGATATTTCGGCCAATTTCGACGGAGAAATGCGTGCCGAACTTCAAGCGTACAACATCGATAGTTCCATCTACTACCGCCAGTGCGACGTAACGGACAAGGACCGCCTTTCGGAGCTGCTGCGCCAAGAAGTGATGGGCAGGTTGCACTTTATCGATGTGTTCATCAACTCGGTGGGAATAATTGACGAGCAGGATCCGGATCGGGTGTTGGCAGTAAATTTGGTAAAAGTGTAATGAAATTTTAGGTTCTGGCAAATCAAGTCAAAATTCAAACTTCAGTTAGGAGCCATCAACAGTTCGCTCATTGCATTGGATTTGATGTCCATGGACAACGCTGGACTTGGTGGATACATCATCAACGTGGCTTCCGTAGCTGGACTTGAACCATTTCCTTACTGCTCGATCTACACAGCCTCGAAGCATGGCGTCGTGGGATTCACGAGAAGCTTAGGGGTAATACCCACCAAATTTTTGTTGGCATAGTTTCTAAACTAAATTCCTTTAAACCTCAAGATTGACACTGTCTTAGTCAAAACGGGAGTAAAATTCATCACGATATGTCCCGGGGCCACGGAAACGGCCCTGTTCCGGAAGCACAACATGGGCAACGTGTTTCTGTTGCCTTGGATGGAGGAAGCTGGTCTCCGGTTGATGAGACAAATTCCGATCCAAAGGTAAGAATGCTGTAAGCAGATGGCGTAAAGATCTTGGATTGTAAACGGGCTGTAACTCTCAATTTCAGTCCAAGTGTCGTTGGCGAGTGTGTCATACGAGCTCTGGTGGAAGGTGAAACCGGATCCGTGTGGGTTTGTACCGCGGGGAAAATCGAGCGAGTTACGATGCCGCTGAATTTGGAGTAGTAACAAAGTTGTTGGACGTGGAAATTCAAGTGATAACAATTTCGTTTCATATTTCATATTGTTAAGATGGGAATAAGTTGTGGAGAAAGGAAATTATATGTTTCATCTTTATCAAAAACAGTTGTTAACTCATTTACTTTAAAAGAATCTCCTTTTTTGTGTGTCGTCAACTGGGGCGAATTGAGACAACACTGTATAGATCACTTGAATGCTTGGAAAACATTTGTATAACCATGCACTATTTTTGTTGTTCTGTGTCTGTTCTATCTGGAACCAATCAATCAAAAATTGTGCAGTAACAAGGATGAAACAACTGTCCCAATTCGCCCCGATTCGCCCCAGATAACGGTATTTTTTTTTATCTGAGTTTGAAATATTTTTTTGGCGATTGACCGAATTGAGGTTATTACACTACTAATGGTCTTTCCACTGCCCATCAACGTTATAGTTAGGATTAAAAAAAAAAACATTTTTGTTGAGATCTTTCCTGCATAACTGTGTGAATGTGATTTTTAATAGTTTTACCTACCTAAATCAGAGTTGTTATAAGATAAAGGAGCTATTACACTACCGCAAACAAAAAAAAACAAACTCGCACTTTTTTGTGTTTCACAGTTTGCCTAACTCGCACACTTGTTTGCGGCAAACTAGAGCGTCCAATTTCCCGTTCCAGAAAAAAAAATCCCGGAAATTCCCAGGATTTCCCGGAAAAAAAATTTCCCGTTTCCCGGGAAATTTGTAAATTTCCCGGGAATTCCCGAAACACAAGCGGAAGTATACATTTTCCTACCTTTTTAGCACCAATGTTTTGAAATTATATAAAAAAATTTAAACAAAATTATAATAATATACAAAAAGGCAAATTCAATGATTAACTTTTAATTCAAATTTAAAATACTTGTTCTGGAATAAGTTATTTGCCATGAAAAATATTATTTCTGCATGTTTTTTTCTCATTTCAACTTTATCACTGTCACTGAGACGAATTTAAAAGCAATTTTATTGTTGTGGAGCATAGATTTTCTCTGTCCAAAGACTTTGATTTAAACAAATACTTCTCAACAAAAATGGGTCTCGTGGCGCAGGGGTAGCGGCTTCGGCTGCCGATCCCGATGATGCTATGAGACGCGGGTTCGATTCCCGCCTTATCCACTGAGCTTCTATCGGATGGTGAAGTAAAACGTCGGTCCCGGTTTCTCCTGTCTCGTCAGAGGCGCTGGAGCAGAAATCCCACGTTATGGCCTATCTACAATCACTTAGCTTAGAACATCTAAGTAAAGTAGTTACTTAGGAAAGTACGCAACTTACGGCCGTCATCCACAATCAACTTAGAAATTTTGCTGGGCTGATATACGTTGCTATGCAGTTGTTTGTTTACCTTTGATATTGAAACGTCAACTTACCGTAGATTTTGAAATTTTTCAAACCATACGTCAGTTTCTAATTTGATTACTTTTCCATTGTAGAAGCTCGGCTTCATTTCCATTGATTCAAATTCCTAAGCTAAGTGAAATTTTCTAAGCTAAGTGATTGTAGATAGGCCATTAGAGGAAGGCCATGCCCCGGGGGGCGTAGTGCCAATAGTTTCGTTTTTTTTCTCAACAAAAAATACTAATAATATTTTATTTGTTTGGTGAGCAATTCTCTGAGATATCGGTCATTCGATTTTTTTTGTATTTTTAAATCCTGCTGAAACTTTTTTGGTGCCTTCGGTATGCCCAAAGAAGCCATTTTGCATCATTAGTTCGTTCATATATTTTTCCATACAAATTTGGCAGCTGTCCATAAAAAAAAGAAAAGTGAAAATCAAAAATCTGTATCGTTTTAAGGAATTTTTTGATGTTTAGGAGGACATCAAATGCCAACTTTTCAGAAATCTCCAGAATGGGCAAAAAATCCTTGACCGAGTTATAATTTTTTGAATCAATACAGATTTTTTTTAAAAATCGAAATATTTGCCCCAACTTCAGTTTTCGATGTAACATCGAATTTGCAATCAAAAAGTACAGTAGTGAATTTTTGATAATGTGCACCGTTTTCAAGTAATAGCAATTTTTAGGTAACTTTTTTGAAAATAGTCGCAGTTTTATATTTTTAAAAATAAGTGCCCATGTTTGCCCACCTTTGCAAAAAAATATTTTTGAAAGGCTGAGAAAATTCTCTATATTTTGCTTTTTAGAACTTTGTTGATACGACCCTTAGTTGCTGAGATATTGCCATGCAATGGTTTAAAAACAGGAAAATTGATGTTTTCTAAGTCTCACCCAAACAACCCACCATTTCCTAATGTCGATATCTCAGCAACTAATGGTACGATTTACAATGTTAAAATATGAAACATTCGTGAAATTTTCCGATCTTTTAAAAAAAAATTTCAAAAATTGAAAATCAAGACTAACATTTTAAAAGGGCTTAATATTGAATGTTTGACCCGTTTGAAATGTTAGTCTTGATTTTTAATTTTTGAAAATATTTCCCGGGATTTCTCGAATCCTGCAAATATACATTAAATTTTGAGTGATATGCTCAAAGTCTTTTTGGAAGTTTCATAGATATGCATGGTTGATAACCAATACTAACACTCAAACGCTCGGGTAGTAATCTGCCCATAATTGAAAATTCGGGTATTATGCCAAATCAAGTATTCCGAGAAAAACGCGTTTTAGTGTTTGTCATCAAATCTCCGTCAAGGCAATTTCCCATAAGTGTGGCAAATTAGCCGTTTGGTTTTTCGCATCGGCATCCAAATCTAAATACTAATTAAGTGAAATTCAAGTTTCAGAAGATGTGTTGGAACATCCTCTACCATCTGGTGCTAATAACTCGTTTTTGCCAAAAGAGGATATTAGCCATTTTTTCATTGGTGGGCAGTAATCTGACCCCTATTTTTTTTCTTAAAAATTTCATAACTTTTGGTAGAATTGACCAATTTGGACGCTTCCGGTTTCAAATGATCCAGATTTGTCTATATTTTTAACTGTCACATGGGGGACAAATATGGTCCACTTTTACTGGAGATATTCCGGATTCCATTGGGGTACCTCGGCGCTGCTATATGGGTCTTTAGTCGTTATAACAAAATCTATTTCACAGAACAATGCCGGAAATGATGCAAAACTTCAAGATATCATTCTAACACATCATCCTGCAAAAATAATTGACATGGTTAAGTCATACGGGGCAACGGTCGAAAAACAATTATGTCTCTTTAGAAAACAAAAAAAAATGTATGCTTTTCAGGGAAACCCGTTGATTCCGACGACCCCGGCTGAATTGCCGTTGAGCTCGATACGAAATCGACATGCTTCCTAGGGGAAAGTTGTTCTCCAGACAATTCCGCACATATCTCGCCCTACTAGTTGTTGCTGCTTGTTTTTCCCAGACCTGTAGGAGCAATTGAACAAAATTCATTTTTTTCCATAGTAATCCATAGTAGTAATTCCAGCTTTAACCCGCTCACTGTACGAAGAAACCACTTTTTACGCGATGCGTTACGTTTTTCTAGTTTTTCGATTTCTCTGCCCGAGCATGGGTAAATAACAAAGGAAATGCGTAAAAATACCTTTCTTTGGTATCAATACCAAATTTTGGTATTCCTGGACCTTTTAAAATTTGTCTTAACCCTCTACTGCCCAAATTTTTTTTCGAAAATTTTTATTTTTCCCGTGTTCAGGAGGTCGTTTTGAGCTGGGTGCAGAATAGTTGTTCGCAAAGCGGCCTCAATTTAAAACTGTCAAAGTGGAACCAATTTACTGTTCGCAAAATGATACCAAGAAGTGGCAAGTATTGTAATCGATCTATAATTTATTTTGTCGGAGGTGTCGAGCTTTTGCGGTATTCGAAGTAAACAGATCTTAAAAAGAGGGTAGAAATCGAGATTGGGTAAATTCGTCGCTAGCATTTCAATAAGCGCTGTCTTACGCAAAACCTACGTTTATGACGCTTTGTGAAATATTAGCGACGAATTATCATTGAATGGCACATGCCAAATAATATTGAATAATCTTACTCCAACATTATTACTGCGCTTCAAAGATACACAATCTCGGAACTTCGATTCGGTTGTTCTTCTGATTCACAAAATTCCACCCACTTCTGACGCAATATTTCGTCACGTGGAAATCAAAAAAGGCCTCTTTTGGCCGCCCATCGATTAGTCTACGAACATAAAAAGTGCGAAGCCCTTAATTTTTCAACGAAAATTAAGATTTAAAAATAATCAAAACAAGTCATTTCCGCAGCAAAAAATATGTCACGCTTGAGCTTGAACATAGCCTTCCACTTTGTTTATGTTTACAGCTGTAGTGCAGATGTATTAGTGAGGAGCAGTGAGGAGCATTCGAAAATCACGTTACGCATTCTGTCTTTTCAGCACCCAGGTTTTGAGCAACTTTTGTTCTACGAAAAACTTTACTTCTCTTGTTTTATGTTTTTCTTGTTTCATTTTTAGTATTTTAATTTGCATTTATCTTGCTTAGTTTATGTTTGTTTTCGGTAGTATTTGGCCTATTTTACCACCTCCTATCATTACATTTTGCGTATCTAATTTTTTACGTTTTTATAGCCACTTTTTAAATTTTTTGCTTGTTTTCCACATTTTCTGCTATAAAATGGCACCATTATCATTTAAATTGTAAATAAATGCGTAGAGGCATAGTCTGGGACACTAGAAAAATTACTGCATACTTCTTTTTACTTAAAATATAGGAAATGTTAGTAAAAAACACAGCCAAAGTTGATACCAAAAAAATGACATTTTTGAAAACATTGGCAAAGTCACATAAAACAAGTAAAACTTCCAACCCATACATTTTCTAAAATTTTAAGAGTTCTTCTTTCCAATGCTTTTTAAAGATCAAAAATTGGTTTAAAAATGGATTTTTTAAATCGAAGCCCGTCTAAAGGCGGGGTTGGGTTGTAGAGGGTTAAGGATTATGCAAGAGCAAAACGTGGTATCATACCAATTTAAGGTATTGTTTTGATATTGCAAAATTGCTAAATTTGTCAATGGTCGAACACTACAGTTTGGTATTCTTTTGGTATAACAGTATTTTATGAAATTCCTCTGAAACTATGGGAAAATTTTGATCAATTTTGACAAAATAATTAATTTTGCGCTAAAATGATGTCTCAAAGCGAATGCTTTCATTGAAAACCGGAAATTTCAAACTTGATTTTAAATTTTTTTGATATACCCCCTTGGAACGACGCAACATTTATGCAATCTTTTAAAAGCAGTTTGTAGGTTTTGTTCAGATCTACAAAACGCTTTTTGAAGCATGCAAAAATATTGTATGGTTTAAGAGAAATCGACGAAATAAAAAGCGTAACGCCACCGCGTAAAAAGAGGTTTCTCTGTACCATTATTTTTGTTAAAATTAAATAACAAATATTTGAACTGCAACTCGGCAGATAGTAAATTCTATTACACATCATCCTTATAAAGTGATTGAGATTTCAGTAGCGCGGTCATCTCCTTATCACACGCAAGTTAATTTACATTCTTCGAACGTTCAGTCAGTCAACAAGATGCGAGTTCCGATAGTACTGCTACTTTTAATTGTCCAGCTCGTGATTGGCGTCAAGCGTTACTTCATACCAAATTTGAAGGTAAATATGAGCTCTTTTCTAATTTTAAACATTCTTAAACATCATCGACTTATATAATTCAGG